>NC_048585.1:16996107-17363607 GCF_013265735.2 Oncorhynchus mykiss
ATACTATAATAAACACAATGACCATCCAATACCATAATAAACACAATGACCATCCACTGCTATAATAAACACAATGACCATCCAATACCATAATAAACACAATGACCATCCACTGCTATAATAAACACAATGACCATCCAATACCATAATAAACACAATGACCATCCACTTCTATAATAAACACAATGACCATCCACTGCTATAATAAACACAATGACCATCCACTGCTATAATAAACACAATGACCATCCACTACTATAATAAACACAATGACCATCCAATACTATAATAAACACAATGACCATCCAATACCATACCCAGCGCCTGACTAAAACACACCTCCATCTACACACACACTGTCACCACCAGGGAGAGGAAGGAGGGGGAGGGAGAGAGAGGGAGGGGATGAGTGAGGGATAGGGGAGGAGGAGGAATAGAGGAATAGAGGAAGAGAGAGAGAGAGAGAGAGAGAGAGAGAGAGAGAGAGAGTAAACACAATGACCATCCACTACTATAATAAACACAATGACCATCCACTACTATAATAAACACAATGACCATCCACTGCTATAATAAACACACTGACCATCCACTGCTATAATAAACACAATGACCATCCACTGCTATAATAAACACAATGACCATCCACTACTATAATAAACACAATGACCATCCAATACTATAATAAACACAATGACCATCCACTGCTATAATAAACACAATGACCATCCACTGCTATAATAAACACAATGACCATCCAATACTATAATAAACACAATGACCATCCACTGCTATAATAAACACAATGACCATCCAATACCATAATAAACACAAGTACACAAGTTAATGGCTGCGTTTTATTCCAAGAGGATGTTCCCTCCCCTCTGACCTCGTTCACTCCCCTTCACAGGTCTGATAGGGCTGGATAGGTGAAATGCAATATGGTGGGAACTAGATGGATCTAGTGATTACACCTACCCAGTTGTTTCTATCCATGAGGGCAATGAATTTAGGCCGAGGGATCTTTTGGATTGAAACACAGCCAATAACAAGATATCTGTAGAGAAATTGCTCACCGCAATGACTCTCCCACCCTAGGACCTCTCCTCTGCCGTTACCCAGGGAGGGAGAGCCTAAAGCGGGGTTACAGAGGACATATCCAACCTGGAGCTCTGTAAGCTGTGAATAAGCACTGACCGTCACATGACAGCGCATCCCACTGATGGAAAGCACAGTGGACGCTCTATAATATCATAACCAGTGATCTGGAGGGTGTGCCTGCTTAAAATATAGAATTAGAATCACTGTGTGTGGAGGAAGTGAGTGTGGACCTCCGCTTGAGCTACAACTGTGTGAATAGTTTTCATGTTGTGGATGTTTTTTGAGAATATTATGTATAAATCTGTTACGAATTAAAAGAATGGTACATATTTTCCCAATAAACTAGGCATCATGTTTGGTTGGCAGGTAGCCTAGCAGTTAGGAGTGTTGGGCCAGTAACTGAAAGGTTGCTGGTTCAAATCCCCAAGCAGACTAGGTAAAAACTCTGCTGATGTGCCCTAATTGCTCTAGGGTTGCTGTCAATAATGGCTGATTCCTGTCTCAGGGGGAGTTGGATACGCAAAAAAAGAATAATCCAATTCACACATGTGCTTGAACATGTGTGAAATAGGACAAATGTAAGCACCCACTTAATGATTATTATATGTAGATTAATACATTCGGTGTAAATACCAAACTGTTTACGTGGAGTAAATACCAAACTGTTTACGTGGAGTAAATACCAAACTGTTTACGTGGAGTAAATACCAAACTGTTTACGTGGAGTAAATACCAAACTGTTTACGTGGAGTAAATACCAAACTGTTTACGTGGAGTAAATACCAAACTGTTTACGTGGAGTAAATACCAAACTGTTTACGTGGAGTAAATACCAAACTGTTTACGTGGAGTAAATACCAAACTGTTTACGTGGAGTAAATACCAAACTGTTTACGTGGAGTAAATACCAAACTGTTTACATGGAGTAAATACCAAACTGTTTACGTGGAGTAAATACCAAACTGTTTACGTGGAGTAAATACCAAACTGTTTACGTGGAGTAAATACCAAACTGTTTACCTGGAGTAAATACCAAACTGTTTACATGGAGTAAATACCAAACTGTTTACGTGGAGTAAATACCAAACTGTTTACGCGTATTAGTGTATCAGTCAAGTCACAAGGGGCCCTATTCAATCAAAAACTGTTTCCATTTTTCCAGGATTAGCTACATGCCACATGAATGTCCAAAACTATAAACAGTATTCGGCTTGGTACATGAATCCAAATTGTACCAGAACACCACAAAGACCTGGTAATAGGATTTTATTGAATAGTGTCAAGGATACAGTATGAGGAAAAAGCAGCTAATTGAGGTTCAGTGCAGATAAACAGATCCAGCCATAGTGATGCACTCTGGGAAATGAAGTATCATCCAAGCCCCATGTTCACCAACTTTATTTTATTTTATTAAATCGGGTAAGTTGACTGAGAACACATTCAAATCAATTTTTTAAAAATGTATTTGTCACATACACATGGTTAGCAGATGTTAATGCGAGTGTAGCGAAATGCATTCTCAGCAACAACCTGGGGAATAGTTACAAGGTATGAATGAGCCAATTGTAAACTGGGGATGATCAGGTGTGAGTTCCAGATTGGGAATTTAGCCAGCATACCAGGGTTAACACCCCTAGTCTTCCAAAAGTGACCACAAAGAGTCAGGACACCTGTTTAACATCACATCCAAAAGACAGCACCCTACACAATCTAATATTTTTTTAGACCAGAGGAAAGGGTGCCTCCTACTGGCCCTTCAACACTAGTTCCAGCAGCATCTGGTCTCCCATCCAGGGACCGACCAGGACCAACTCTGCTTAGCATCAGAAGCAAGCCAGCAGTGGGATGCAGGGTTGTATGCTGCCAGTCCGGTAGTGGAGAACTACATGATTTGCGGGGTGTAGTTTCAATTAAATCAATCAAAATCGTGATAATATATTGAAGAGGTGTTTTGGCTGGAACAAAAGCATGCACACCTGCACACTTGACCCAGAGCACTACAATGCTATAATGGCATATCACTGGCATTTAGGTGTCTGTGTGTGTGTGTGTGTGTGTGTATACATCTGGATGTGTGATGCCTAAACACTTGAACCCACTCATTGTAGGCCTACCTTGAGATTACATGATCATCGTGATATTTACATAATAGCCAAAATGTCATAAGGACGTCATGTATTCCAGAAATCAATAGTCAGCAGCTTAAGTCGTGTCATTGTAGTAAAGGTTACAAATGAGTAAAGGGAAATACACTTGCCCCTTTGAACTAACAAGAGCTTTTCTGTAGCCTACACGTTATGTTTTTAACGGTTAACGTTGATGCCTTTAAAGCCTACATATTTTCCTTCAGTGAAGTCTTCTGTCACCTGTCAGATGCGGAACATGCGCGTTTGAGAGCGCAGGGAGAGAGGGAGAGGATGTGGTGTAGTAGGATAGAACTGAAGACAGACCCGCACGGAAAACCGTCGTCCATCGACAGAAGAGATGCGCGATCTCAACACAGAACTGAGAGAACGAGGGAGAGGGCGATGTAAAGATGGAGAAATAATTTGAGATGCACGCAGAGTCGAGGGGGGCCGTTTTCACCGCTTTTCACCACGTTCTTTGGAGCTAGAAACGCAGAGCGTCGCGTCGAAATCGAAACGGGGGGCGGCGGGAGGGGGCCATCATGGGGAACGAAGCGAGCCTCGAAGGCGGCGAAGGGGTGCTTGCTGGATTACCGGAGGGGCTCGCACCGGACGGGAAAGGAGGCTTCATTCGGACCTCCACGGGGGCACAGGTGGACCTGAGCCAACTCAGCGAGGATGACAGAAAGCAACTCGCCGCGGCTATGTCAAGGGCGCAAGCCAACAAGCCCGGGGGCGCGCCCGCTCGAAGGCAGGATTTTACTGGCATTTTTGTGCACTTTAAAATGTCCACTCCTCTCCGTACCCCGTCATTTATCGGGCCTATTCATGAAAGAGAACGAAAGGCGTGTGTTTGTGCCGTGTTTTGATTAGGCAGAGCACTGCAGCTTGTCAGCAGTGTATCACTATGAATGCACAGGAAAGGAGAATGCATGTTCACACCCATTCACATTTACCATGGGGATAGATGATACCATTCAAAAATGGGATAGGTGGTTATTGTTATTGACATTTACAAAGATAGTCTTGAAGCATTGATACCCATAAGACCAATGCTGTTTTTACCATAAATTGTTAATTCGCTTAATTTATTAATTTAAAGCATCTGGTAAAATGCTGGACAATTTGTCAGTTCGTTCACAATACCGCATCAGATCAAATATTAGAATGCACTAAATGGTATGATACTGAAATAATCTCTTGTAACAATTATTTGCATGCGAATTACTGCGTAAATCGTTTAATTGTGCCATTATCAAAGGATAGCCGCTGTAAAATCGGTGGTAAGACACCAGGGTTTGTAAAGAAACGAAATGCCTCCTGGGTAAAAATTACTCTGTCAAGCCACTATATTTTTCCCCACGAAGGACGCTATCATCCCAAACAAATAGCCTCTCCACTCACGGTGCCAACATTGTATATCACCATTCCAATGTTGTCAATTATATATCATAACCTACTCGTATTTACATAGCTTCTATTGCAAATATATGTCAAGAGTCGATATTCAGGCCGACGCTGGCTGTGTGTCCCCTATTGACCAACAATTCCCACCAGTATATCATTAACATATACATTGGCACACGATACACGTTATCACAAATTCCTTATCACTAATTCGCTCTGTTGGTGAGAACAGTTATTATTACCCAAGCCAGAATAGGGGGAGGGGATACATACATATTAATGTGGCTATATATAGAACAGGGATCGCAAATGTCATCACAGTCATTGATTTCCCCTTATTGCATCTTGAAAGTGGGTTTTGAATTTAATTTTGTAAATGGAAAGATATCGAACATCTTGTGGAAGGAAGCGCATTAGCCAAGTGGATGAGCGGTCTGTCTATGAGCTAGTTGCTTTCCATGGTGCTGAAACCAACAGTTGCCAATAGCAGAACTGGCGGGCTGTTTTTGACACATAAAGGAAAACTCCACCCAAAAACGATCTTTTGGTATTTGTTTCATTAGTCCATTGTTGACATATTGCCAACATTTTTTGCTTGTCAGCAATCAAGTTTTTTCAAGATATGTAACTTTCAAAGTACAGAAATCATCCACATATGATGTATTTTGCATCATATGATGCTGCGTTTTGCATAATTTCTGTATTTTGAATGTTACATAACTTGAAAACTCTGACAAACAAAATATGTTGGGTCTATGTCAACAATGGACTAATGAAACAAATACCAAAAGATAGTTTTTGGGTGGAGTTTTCCTTTTAAACACCAATTAGCTTATGGTCTGTTGGCCTCAAATAGGAAGCTATTTTTCTCTGTAATTCATGCTTTACCTTCAGGTCAAATTCACAATGACGCTTCACTGTTCCAAACCTGAACCGCATGATCTTATTTCGTGCTCGGCATTGATCTATCTATCATCTACGTGATAGGTTCAATCTCAGTTGATGAGTAGCTGGGTTGCACCTGACAGCAGTATAGGCTAGGCTGTCTATCCCGCCTCTCAGCTCGATCTAATAAGGCCATCTCATCTTACCCCATTGAGCTGTTTCTCACTCTCTCTCCTATATCTCCATGATCTCTCAACTGTAGATGTCATTCAGAGCTATTCACTTTCCCATCAGCACTAGCCTAGGGCTGGTAGTATGCTTGCTTTGTGCTCGCTGTGCCGATGATAGGCCTATGTCCAATGGCTTTGGGGTGAAAGGTTAGCTTGTTGTGTCGGGCAGAGGCTTAAGTGCATTTCATCATTGAGCATTTAGCCTACAGTATTGCTCAATACCCCCAAAGAGCCACACCTCATGTAGGCCTTGTAGTTAAGTAGGCTATGTTATTACAACACACCATACCAGATTGTTGAGATGTCTGTAGAATTTGAGTGATGAGTTGTCATATAACAATTATCATTCTTAATGATTTGGTTGTTTGGAAGATGTGTTTATCTGGGATACATATGTGTCTGTATGTGTGTTGAATGATGTATTTAGGAGCTCTTCTGCGGCGATGGTGATCATGAGTGTTTAATTAGTCTCATCTCTAAGTTTGCCAACCGGCAAATATCAGCCATTTGATAGTGTAAAGTAGCTTCCCCTCCTTGTCTCCTCTCCTTCCTCTTTGCTGATCTGAAAATGCAACAACATGGTGGAAGCCTATGGCAATTTGCTTTCACCTATCCAGCTCTGTCACATCAGTACAGATTAAGGAAAGGAGGGAATGAAAGGAAGTCACAGAGTATTGAAATGTATACACACCATCTATTTCCATTTGTACTGCCAAATGACTCTTCTTTGTTTGTTTGTTTCTTTCTTTCTCACACTCTCTCTCTCAGGCCCTCGGAGGCAGATGTTCAGCAGCGGCCCCAGCAGCCAGGAGTTGGACCCTCTGTTCGGCTTAGCAAGAGTCGCACCGTAGACGCGTTTGGAGAGGGCCCCACTGGCAGGCCGGCCCCTGGCCGCAGTCCCTCGTCCCTCAGCCTCTTAGAGTCCCGATTCAGGCAGGAGCCTAAGGACCCAGAGAAGAAAACAGGCATGTTTGGCTCCAGCTTCCTGAGTGGGGCCAACCCGCTTAACGCTGTCTCGTCCATGACCTCCCAGGTGTCCTCTGGAATGTCCTCAATGTCCTCCGAGGTCACCTCCATGGGCTCCGGGGTCAACATGCCCTCATTTGGCCTGTTTGACAAGGAAGAAAAGCCTGGAGAGAAGCCCCAAGGTGGGCCCCCAGGGCCAGGCAGCAAGGGCCCCCAGCAGGGGGGGCCAAGACCCCCTGGCCCCGGACAAGGGCCCAGACCCCCTGGGCAGCAAGGGCCCAGACCCACTGGTCAAGGACCCCTTGGGCAGCAAGGGCCCAGAACCCCTGGCCCCGGACAAGGGCCCAGACCCCATGGGCAACAAGGGCCCAGACCCACTGGTCAAGGACCCCCTGGGCAGCAAGGGCCCAGAACCCCTGGCCCCGGACAAGGGCCCAGACCCCCCGGGCAGCAAGGGCCCAGACCACCTGGTCAAGGACCCCCTGGCCAGCAAGGACCCAGACCCCCTGTCTCCGGACAAGGGCCCCCTGGGCAGCAAGGGCCCAGACCACCTGGTCAAGTCCCCCCTGGGCAGCAAGGACCTAGACCCCCTGGCCCCGGTCAAGGGCCCCCTGGGCAGCAAGGACCCCCTGGCCCCGGTGCACAGCCAGGCGGGCCAGCTAAAGCTGGGGGTCCCCCTGGTCCACAAGGCCCTGGTAAACCACCTGGAGGTGGGCTGTGTCCGCTGTGCAAGAGTACCCAGCTCAACGTGGGCTCCAAGGAGCCGCCCAACTTCAGCAACTGTACCATGTGTAAGAACCAGGTGTGCAGCCTATGTGGATTCAGCCCCCCAGACTCGGAGGTAAGAGAATGCCCTCTCTCTCTAGCTTGCTTTCTTCCTCTCTCTCTTTCTCCTGTTCTCTGGTATATATTTATACTACCCTTTCTCTCTCTCTCCACCGTATTTCCATTTTCCCACACTTCCTTTGTCGCTGTTCCTCTCTCTCTCTCTCTCGCTCTCTCACTTACCCTTAAAATGTATTTGTACTGTAGTTTGTGCTGACTGAGGGTCTATTATATGGTGTTTTTTCACATCACATTCTGTCTCAGATGTATCAGACACTTCATTCAATTAAATGTCTACTGCCAGTGTCATTGCATAGATACAACAACCAACGTATGCCTTGAATTAGTTTCAGTTTTCTGTTTCTGTTTCTGTTTATTAGTACAAAATTCACCCAGCATGTCTAAATTTTTTATTTATTTATTTTATTTTACCTTTATTTAACCAGGCAAGTCAGTTAAGAACAAATTCTTATTTTCAATGACGGCCTGGGAACAGTGGGTTAACTGCCTGTTCAGGGGCAGAACGACAGATTTGTACCTTGTCAGCTCGGGGGTTTGAACTCGCAACCTTCCGGTTACTAGTCCAACGCTCTAAATGACATTTCAACTTCACAAGAGAAGCACAGTACACCATTACGGTACAAAATATACATAAAAAAAGGTGAATCAATCAAAACCAACAGTTAATTCTCATATCTAAAGAAGCAGAGCGATAATTTTTAAGCATTAGCATTTTTAGCATTAACATTTTTAGCATTAGCATTTTTAGCATGAGCCTTTTCAGCATTAGCCTTTAAGCATTTAGCGTTCCAGAGATGCCCATGCAGTCAGGCCTAGCTCTGGAAATGCCCCCCATATTAACGCCACACAGCTTGAGGAACAGAGGGGCCATATGGACAGTGGGGAAGCTATCAAGGTGACTCATGTCATGGGCACAGGAAGCCTCCAACCGCCGGCCAACGTCAGGTTTCAGTAACCAACCACACGAGCCATGCACCCCCGAGGCATGATGCCTGTTGAAACTGAGGGGGGCAGGTGATCTGATACTTATCCATATAATGTATTTATTATAGATATACAGAAAATACAATACAAATAATGAATTCAAAGATTTGGTCATCAGTGCCCCTCTCAAAAATAATATCTTTGCACACACTATCAGATAAAACAGCAGAATCACAAAGTGGTCATATTTTGCATCTCTTTTTCTGGGGGTAGAATTATTGAGCATGGTAATCACAAAGAGGGAATGGAAATGTGAGTGTTGTTCTATGCAAGAAGATACTGATAATAACCATGTCAATATTGTCCTCTTTTGTAGGGTTTCTTGTTGTAGACAATGGTAACCAAGGCCATGTCCTGTGTAGTGAACAAAAACATTACACTGTAGCTAAGCTAGTTGTCAGGATATGTGACGAAACTCCATCTTTAGAACAAACATACAGTATATATCATGTAGGAAATCAGTATGAATATCTAATGATGTATTTATAAAGTGTTACAGATGCATCAATACAGTTGTTTCCCATTTCTAACTAACCATGAAATGCATCTACTTTCATCAGAGTACTTTTCTTATATTTCAAGAACGACTCAACCAATAAACATCTCAAATTAAACAAATAAAATGGTTTGTAAAGATGATTTTCTGCCTGAAATTAGAGAAATATTCCATTTGTAATGCAGCCTTGTCAAATAGTACATTTAATGGTGGTTCTGCAAATTGCCACGATCTGCAAATACAGCTCCCGTTACTGCAACACGTAATTAGTATAAATCATTCAATTTGCTTTTAAATCCCTCAAGAACTGAGCGAAAAACAATTTACAGTGTGAAAAGAGAATCATGTTATTGAAATGTACTAATTAAGTTGTATTTTTTCTCTGAATTACTGTGATGTTTCACTTAAAGGAAAGGATTGTGTGTGTGTGTGTGTGTGTGTGTGTGTGTGTGTGTGTGTGTGTGTGTGTGTGTGTGTGTGTGTGTGTATGTGTGTGTGTGTGTGTGTGTGTGTGTGTGTGTGTGTGTGCATGTGTGTGTCATTGTGTGTGTGCGTGTGTGTGTGTGTGTGTACCTGTATATACACTACATTAGGGCTGTGATATTGGAATGTGATATCGCAATATTGTTTTCATGGCAAATATATATATAATATAAAAAAATACAAAGCAGAACATACTGTTTGGTCCTTTAAAAACCTGCTGTATGTAAAATATTGTGTGCTATAACTTGGAAATTAAATAAATGTCACTCTGGGTGACAACATAATGGTATTTGTTTCCAACATTTGGGCTGTTTTCCTAAAGAAGTTAAATCCGCTTTGTGTTTTGTTTCCTTGCCATGTTACTAATGAGTATCGTGATACTGGTACTGTCCCGGCCATACAGTACATGTGTGTATATGTGTGTGTCGTATGTGTGTCTGACCATGTTTTGTATCTTTTCAGGGTAAAGAGTGGCTGTGTCTCAACTGCCAGATGCAGAGGGCTATGGGGGGTATGGATGACCCTCCTATGATGGGCAAGGGCTCTGCCCCTCCTTCACCCTCAAGGAAAGACCCTGGCAAAGATGGCAAGAAGCCCAATCTACTGATTAAGCAGCAGAGCATTTCCGACAGAGGCTTAACCCCTCCAACCACGCCCAAACAGAAATCCCCCGGCCCATCTTCCCCGAAAGGCAGCCCCCAGCCCTCACCGGCCAAAGGTAAACAGGAGTCCAGCTTCTTCGGGGGCCTGGGGGGCATCAGCCTAGGGGGGCTCACCGATGTGGCCAAGCCTCCAGCCGCTGCCTCCCAGGCGGCCGAGTCCATCACGGGAACAATGTTCAGTGGCTTTGGTGGGTTCACTGGATCAGCCAAACCTGATCGGGCCAAAGCCGCTGCTGGTACCCCAAAAACAGCAGAGTCGGTGACGGGAAAGATGTTCAGCGGGTTCGGTGGTTTTACTGAGACAGCCAAGCCCCCGGCGGCTGCCTCCCAGATGTTTGGCTTTGGCTCGTCTATCTTGAGCTCGGCCACCAACCTCATGACCACCGACTCTGTGGACTCTGTGGATGAGAAAGCTGGTTCTCTTGCCGATTCTCCTGCCGGTTCTCCCCTCGGTTCTCCCCCAGACTCCCCCTTCTCTGCCCCTGGTTCTCCCCTCGGTTCTCCCCCGGACTCTCCCTTCTCCGCTCCCGGGTCCCCCCCCGACTCAGACAGCCCTGACACCCCACCTGCCTCCAAGAAGGCCCCCAAACGTGCCGTCTCCCTGCTGAAGGACCAAAAGTCCATAGAGGCAGATCCCTCCGTGGAGCCTCTGAAAGTGGGGGAGCAGCTTACTACGGCCACAGGCTTGGGGGCCCAGGAAAACTGCCCTCTGTGTAAGGTGGAGCTGAACGTTGGATCAGCAGACCCCCCTAACTACAGCAACTGCACCGAGTGCAAGAAGAGTGTGTGCAACCTGTGTGGCTTCAACCCCACACCTCATCTTGGTGAGGTAAGACCAGTACAGCTTTCACTACTGCTAAAATAGAAACAGTTCTGCTGAAAGGTACACAAACCATACAAGGATTTCAGCTGTTTCCATTGTTACAGTAGGTGGGTTAGGGCTACAGTCTTCTGTACACTCCATGTTGTTCAGTCACTCACTGGCTATATAAAAAACACATCTGCAGTCAATTTGGTTTCTATATCTTCCAATTGTAATCAGGACACAAATATTGACACCCTGTTTAAAGGTACCCCTCTTACCATAAGTGAACCTGAACGTTGGTCACGGTCTTGGTGGTCATGACTGCTGCACGTGTTTGACCTTTGAGGGAGTGGTTTGTGGTTGATGCGTTTAGCTTTCCCTAGCCTCCTAGCTGCCCTGTAGTCTAACTCTAAGCCATTGTGGGGCTAGGTTAATAAGGCTAAATGAATGCCATTTAAATGGCCATCTCATTATTGAGCGACATTTACACTTCAAAAGGCTGCCACTTGACTCTGTAATCTAAGAGAGGGGCGTGTGTGTGTGTGTGTGTGTGTGTGTGTGGTCATAGGGACCAAATACTCTTTAATTTCTCATCTTCCTAGGAGGTTATAGAGTGTTATTACTAGTGTGTCCCATTGATGCTGAATTAACATACATCACTTACATTCAGTTCCCAAGAACAGATGGTTTATGGGGTCATTCAATTATATTAATGGAAGAACTGCACAGAATTTCATTCAGTTCAGCGAATCAAAGCTCACTGTCAAACAGTATTCTGATGGGAAAATACAGCAGTAGCCTCCTTATTGCTTGTCTACTGTGTAACTGCTGTATATTTTGGTTGACAGGTCAATAGGGTGTAATACGGGTGGCGTTGGTTTCTCAATTGAACTGTGCCTAGATTGTCTTTGTTATCGACCATGTCTGGCTCGGCTTAGGAGCTACTCACAGTGTAAGTTGTTCAACCTTGAGTGAAAGCAGTGAACGTGTTGAAAGCAGGTATAGTTGAGCTCACGCAATGGCAGGTTTGGCGTAGCTTCACATGCTAGCTTCCCTATGCTAGTAGGTAGTTTAGTGTTTAGCGGTGTAGCGCGTGGCCAGTTCCCTTAGTAATCACGCTACTGGTCTATTTAAGGTGTTCCGGGGAGATTAGGCAGTCTAACTCCTTGTCACACGGTGAGAACCATGACTCCACCACCACGCCCAACAAGATGGCAGCCACTCCATTATGAAACAACGTCACTGAAAAGGCTCTCTATTTTCTCGTGGAGTTCATCATTTACGTTTAGGTTTATTTAACATTATTGTATGTAGAAACACATACACTGTGATGTCATACAGTACTTCAAACGACAGTTAAAATAGAGGTAGATCCTCATGTATCTTTGTGTTGGCTTAGACAGCCAGTTACTACATACTACTATGTACCCTAAGGTTGTTACTAGTGTAACTACCTCATTACTACACAGGTGGCACTTACTTTACCTACTAATTTGAGCTCCTAGAGGAGCAAAGGCCCTCAGGTTACGGCCTCTGGACTACACAGGTCAACTCAATATAAAATGCTACCAATATCATAGACTGGTATGTATCGCTGTGTTGTCGTACTGACCCATCTTTGGCAGTAATGAGGAGCAGCGTATTCCTCAAATGAAGTCCAAGGCACAGGGAAATGTGTAATTACGTTGGGGAGATCAGCATCCTAGGTGATTATGTTCTTAGACGGCCTAATGAGCCAAAGATTAGGTGTCTCTGGACCAGTGTGTCTTAACACGAACCAATATACTTGTTTTGCTCAAAATCAGGGTGGTGTTCATTAGGCACCAAACTGAAGAAAACTGACTGAAATAGTGAGGGACTAGCTGGACTTGTCCAATAAGAAATGCTGATTTTCATTTCCAATGCAAAACGCTTAATGACAGTGTGCAATTATGAACACAACCCAGGTGCGGAGTATAACCGACAGAGATGAAATACCATCATGTTTCAGGGACTATGTAAATTCATCTTTACTCAGTCGAGAATGAATAGGACATTCTGATCATGGATTGAAAAGGTTCACTGAAAAACATACTAATTAAAAAAGTCCTAATTTCCTGATTTATACATGTTGAATTTCGATCCCAAACCTGATTTTAACTGAGCTGAAATTCAATTCAACCCAACCAGACATGCATCTAATCTGATCCAATCCATTCAAGGATGCTTCATGAAACTGAACTTGTTGATTGATGGAGAGCTACATAGAGCCCTGAGTCCTTTGTGATGAAGAGGAATAGATAGATGATGTGAGTCATTGGTCTAGGACAGAGCATGGTGCTGGATGGCCATGTGAACGAGGCTGCTCCTGCCCCAGTCTACCTACCTCAGTACACTGACTCATCCAACCCTTTCTCTGCTTCGTCAGCAGACATGCCTTGCCTCTGTCACTCTCCCAACACTTGCTCCGAGCTGAGAATTTGTGTGTGTGTGTGTGTGTGTGTGTGTGTGTGTGTGTGTGTGTGTGTGTGTGTTTAGGGGGTTGTGTGTATGTGTGGGGGTTGGTGCATGCATTGCATTGAGTCTGAAGGAGCATTTATCTGTGTGTTGGTGTTTGTTTGGTGTGTGGTGTGTGTTGCTTGCTGTGTAGGCGAGCTGTAGAAAAAGTAATCTCTGCTTCCTAAAAGGATTTAAAGGGCATCAGGAAGCCTGTCCCAGTCAGAAGAGGTGACCCTTAACCTTCCTCAATATGAGCCTCTCTCTCTCTCTCTCTCTCTCTCTCTCTCTCTCTCTCTCTTCTGTTATTATCTCTGTTCATTTCTCTGTTTCCATGTTTATTTGAGTAAAGAACTGTACATATCAGATAAACAACTGAAAACAGGCCTGATGGAAACAGAGCATTGTCGGGAACCTTTCCTAAATGTTGATCAAACAAATGACATTAGACCAGTGGATTATAATTCCTTTTTTTGACCGAATATTAGAATATTTGCTTGGAAATCTTTTGACAAATGGATGGGAACCTAGCTTCTGTCTCCCTGTCCCTCTATCTCTCTTACTGTCTCTTTAATTTTGTTTTCTGTCCCTCTCTCTCTCTTACTGTCTCTTTCATTTTGTCTCTGTGTGTCTTTGTGTCAACATACAGAGACAATGAATATGCTATAGTCATATAATATAATGTATTATACTTTATAGTAGAGACCATCACCATCATGGGGAAGCTGAATCCAACATTTAGGTTCATGATCCAACATTCGACTTTTCTATCTGGCCATCATATCAAAGATAAATATGTATTTATCTGAGGCAGATTGTGTTTGTTTACAAATAGGTCTGTCCAGTACCAATACGATGTGACATTATTCATCCTGGATAAATGAATGGCTGTACACCTGTGGTCAGCTGGGGACACCTGTGGTTAGCTGGGTACACCTCTTTGAGCATCCCTCTGTGTGTGTGTGTGTGTCTTTGTGCGTCCCTCTGTGTGTGTGTGTGTGTGTCTTTGAGCGTCCCTCTGTGTGTGTGTGTCTTTGTGCGTCTCTCTGTGTGTGTGTGTGTCTTTGTGCGTCCCTCTGTGTGTGTCTTTGTGCATCCCTCTGTGTGTGTGTGTGTCTTTGTGCGTCCCTCTGTGTGTGTGTGTGTGTCTTTGAGCGTCCCTCTGTGTGTGTGTGTGTGTCTTTGAGCGTCCCTCTGTGTGTGTGTGTCTTTGTGCGTCTCTCTGTGTGTGTGTGTCTGTGCGTTCCTCTGTGTGTGTGTGTGTGTCTTTGAGCGTCCCTCTGTGTGTGTGTGTGTGTGTCTTTAAGCGTCCCTCTGTGTGTGTCTCTTTGAGCGTCCCTCTGTGTGTGTGTGTCTTTGTGCGTCCCTCTGTGTGTGTGTGTGTGTCTTTGTGTGTCCCTCTGTGTGTGTGTCTTTGTGCGTCCCTCTGTGTGTGTCTTTGTGCGTCCCTCTGTGTGTGTGTGTGTCTTTGAGCGTCCCTCTGTGTGTGTGTCTCTGTCTGTCTCTGTATACACTACCGTCACTCTCACTCCCATCACTTGCCCCGAGGACAGAAATGGGCAAAAATAGCCTGAGCTACAAAAGAGCTACTGAGGATACAAGCAACTACAGGGCGCCATGGGAAATCATCTCTCTCTCTCTCTCTCTTGACCATGGAGGTGTGTGAGTCTTAGGAAGAGAGAAAAGTTTAGCATATACACCCAATAAAGTATGTGTGACTATGGGAGGCCTGGTGAATGTAGTTGTGTTTGTGTACATTTATGTGTTTAATATTGCCTTTCCCACAGACCAATACTATGTAGTGTAAAATGTCCAACTTCAAATGGAAGCTGCCTGAACATCACAGGTAGTAAAGTGTTTGTACTATCTGCTTGGAGTTTTACTCTGTGTGACATATGGGGTTAGCAAACCTTCAGGGCCCTAGTCGGTACAGCTCCCCCCTGTTATACAGACCTATTACTGGGTCATGATTCTTCATTATCTACAGCACATTTACGAGGGATTGGAGGTTTAGGAGCCATATTTTAGCCAAGCCAAGTGAGCGACTGCGGCCAAAAAGATACCGGCGCCAGGAAATCGATGAGGTGCCAGTGTTAAGTCCTATTGAGAGGGGGAGATGCACAGAGACACACACTGAGACCCTGGTTCCGATAGCGCAAGCTGTTGTATTTGCGTCAGGTCAGCTTTGGCTTATGTCAGATGCATAGATACACAGACACACTGCCAGATATATGTCATACACACGCACGTAGGCACATATACACGTAGAATTTTTACTTCAATGCCAGGTTTAGTATCACAATACTCAATACCATCACGATACTTCATACCAAAGTGATACCAAAACGATACCAATGCAAAAAAAACAAGAAACGTATTAGCTAAATGAATGGCCCTTGATCCAGACAGATCTTGTCTGTTCAATATCATTTGAAATGTTTGATTTTCAAATGTATGCATTAATGACTCAACACATTCTTTAAAAACCAATCTACATAACAGCATAATGGTAATCATTTATTTGAATGGTAAATCTCTATTGATCATCTGGGTAAATCAAGATGTAGCCTAGGCCTGTTCACAATACAGGTGAGTTATTGTTTTGGTTGATTTCATGAGGCTATAAATGAAAAACAATATGTTTACCTTCCAATTATGACTTATTTTATTGTACTGATCAACAACCTTTGCATAGAAGAAGCATTATCTTATTTTATAAAAGTGTGCGCTGTCTCTTTAAGACCCATGATGTCATTCACACACAGTCAGTTTTCTTGGCTGAAGCAAAGATGATCTTGACTGGGGCAGATGTTAGCCGGGGTAAACGAGTGAATTAATTACGTTTTTGGTGACAATTAGCTTTGTATACAGCAATATTTTGAAATACTAGGGCTGTGATTGGTGTTGGCTTCAGCTGTAAGTTAGCAAGGAAAGTTAGCCTACAACGCTGGAAGCTTCCGGTATCTTCTTGCACTCTAGTGTTCTAGCCTGTACTGGACATTGTTTTGGGAACAGTAATTAGAAGTTTCAACATTTCTACTGTGTTGCATCATTAAAGTGTGTTAACTTTTATACAGCATAAACATATGCAGCCCAGTTAGTTCAGTGGTTACTTAGAACAGGCTAGAGCTAGCAATGAGGAAGTGGAGCGTGCACCGTGCTCTAGAGCTAGCAATGAGGAAGTGGAGTGGGCACCGTGCTCTAGAGCTAGCAATGAGGAAGTGGAGCGGGGACAGTGCTCTAGAGCTAGCAATGAGGAAGTGGAGCGGGCACCGTGCTCTAGAGCTAGCAATGAGGAAGTGGAGCGGGCACCGTGCTCTAGAGCTAGCAATGAGGAAGTGGAGCGGGCACCGTGCTCTAGAGCTATAAGGAGACATCAGTTGATAGACAGACTTGACAGGCACCGTGCTCTAGAGCTATAAGAAGACATCAGCTGGGCTGATAGACAGACTTGACAGGTACGGTGCTCTAGAACTATAAGGAGACATCAGCTGATAGACAGACTTGACAGGCACGGTGCTCTAGAGCTATAAGGAGACATCAGCTGATAGACAGACTTGACAGGCACGGTGCTCTAGAGCTATAAGGAGACATCAGCTGATAGACAGACTTGACAGCACCGTGCTCTAGAGCTATAAGAAGACATCAGCTGGGCTGATAGACAGACTTGACAGGCACGGTGCTCTAGAGCTATAAGGAGACATCAGCTGATAGACAGACTTGACAGGCACGGTGCTCTAGAGCTATAAGGAGACATCAGCTGATAGACAGACTTGACAGGCACGGTGCTCTAGAGCTATAAGGAGACATCAGTTGATAGACAGACTTGACAGCACCGTGCTCTAGAGCTATAAGAAGACATCAGCTGGGCTGATAGACAGACTTGACAGGCACGGTGCTCTAAAGCTATAAGGAGACATCAGCTGATAGACAGACTTGACAGGCACGGTGCTCTAGAGCTATAAGGAGACATCAGCTGATAGACAGACTTGACAGGCACGGTGCTCTAGAACTATAAGGAGACATCAGCTGATAGACAGACTTGACAGGCACGGTGCTCTAGAACTATAAGGAGACATCAGCTGATAGACAGACTTGACAGGCACGGTGCTCTAGAACTATAAGGAGACATCAGCTGATAGACAGACTTGACAGGCACGGTGCTCTAGAACTATAAGGAGACATCAGCTGATAGACAGACTTGACAGGCACGGTGCTCTAGAACTATAAGGAGACATCAGCTGATAGACAGACTTGACAGGCACGGTGCTCTAGAGCTATAAGGAGACATCAGCTGATAGACAGACTTGACAGGCACGGTGCTCTAGAGCTATAAGGAGACATCAGCTGATAGACAGACTTGACAGGCACGGTGCTCTAGAGCTATAAGGAGACATCAGCTGATAGACAGACTTGACAGCACCGTGCTCTAGAGCTATAAGAAGACATCAGCTGGGCTGATAGACAGACTTGACAGGCACGGTGCTCTAGAGCTATAAGGAGACATCAGCTGATAGACAGACTTGACAGGCACGGTGCTCTAGAGCTATAAGGAGACATCAGCTGATAGACAGACTTGACAGGCACGGTGCTCTAGAGCTATAAGGAGACATCAGTTGATAGACAGACTTGACAGCACCGTGCTCTAGAGCTATAAGAAGACATCAGCTGGGCTGATAGACAGACTTGACAGGCACGGTGCTCTAGAGCTATAAGGAGACATCAGCTGATAGACAGACTTGACAGGCACGGTGCTCTAGAGCTATAAGGAGACATCAGCTGATAGACAGACTTGACAGGCACGGTGCTCTAGAACTATAAGGAGACATCAGTTGATAGACAGACTTGACAGGCACGGTGCTCTAGAACTATAAGGAGACATCAGCTGATAGACAGACTTGACAGGCACGGTGCTCTAGAACTATAAGGAGACATCAGCTGATAGACAGACTTGACAGGCACGGTGCTCTAGAACTATAAGGAGACATCAGCTGATAGACAGACTTGACAGGCACGGTGCTCTAGAACTATAAGGAGACATCAGCTGATAGACAGACTTGACAGGCACGGTGCTCTAGAACTATAAGGAGACATCAGCTGATAGACAGACTTGACAGGCACGGTGCTCTAGAGCTATAAGGAGACATCAGCTGATAGACAGACTTGACAGGCACGGTGCTCTAGAACTATAAGGAGACATCAGTTGATAGACAGACTTGACAGGCACGGTGCTCTAGAACTATAAGGAGACATCAGCTGATAGACAGACTTGACAGGCACGGTGCTCTAGAGCTATAAGGAGACATCAGTTGATAGACAGACTTGACAGGCACGGTGCTCTAGAACTATAAGGAGACATCAGCTGATAGACAGACTTGACAGGCACGGTGCTCTAGAACTATAAGGAGACATCAGCTGATAGACAGACTTGACAGGCACGGTGCTCTAGAACTATAAGGAGACATCAGCTGATAGACAGACTTGACAGGCACGGTGCTCTAGAGCTATAAGGAGACATCAGCTGATAGACAGACTTGACAGGCACGGTGCTCTAGAACTATAAGGAGACATCAGTTGATAGACAGACTTGACAGGCACGGTGCTCTAGAACTATAAGGAGACATCAGCTGGGCTGATAGACAGACTTGACAGAAGAACCAAAAGTAACAGAATCGTTTGTCATGTTCTACTATTGGTATACCGTGCAACACTAAGGCACACACACACACACACACACTTGTGAAAGACGCAGACCTTTATTTCCCATGCTCAGGTTAAACCTACTCCTGGACTCAAAAACACCTCCAATGGAGAGTCACTTTTGAAAATGCTTTTGAGTCTAGGAGTAGGCTTAACCTGGACCTGTGACACATTTGGGTATCAGCGATTCTACATCTTCTGACTGGTCTAGTCTTTCACAGGCGTTTAGGAACTTGACAAGCTGATCAATATCTTCAATTGTAGCGTTAGTTGTAGCCTTTAGTTTCAAGGGAATGGGAGAAAGGCTAGAGGAGGCAGGGGGAGGGGAAAGAAGAAAATGAGTGTGATGGAAACTGAGGGAGATGTTTAAGAGAAGAGAGACGTGATTAGCGGAGGTAGAGAAGGATGAGTGTGATGGAAACTGAGGGAGATGTTTAAGAGAAGAGAGACGTGATTAGCGGAGGTAGAGAAGGATGAGTGTGATGGAAACTGAGGGAGATGTTTAAGAGAAGAGAGACGTGATTAGCAGGGGTAGAGAAGGATGAGTGTGATGGAAACTGAGGGAGATGTTTAAGAGAAGAGAGACGTGATTAGCGGAGGTAGAGAAGGATGAGTGTAATGGAACCTGAGGGAGATGTTTAAGAGAAGAGAGACGTGATTAGCGGAGGTAGAGAAGGGTGAGTGTGATGGGAACTGAGGGAGATGTTTAAGAGAAGAGAGACGTGATTAGCGGAGGTAGAGAAGGATGAGTGTGATGGAAACTGAGGGAGATGTTTAAGAGAAGAGAGACGTGATTAGCGGAGGTAGACAAGGATGAGTGTGATGGAAACTGAGGGAGATGTTTAAGAGAAGAGAGACGTGATTAGCGGAGGTAGAGAAGGATGAGTGTGATGGAAACTGAGAGAGATGTTTAAGAGAAGAGAGACGTGATTAGCGGAGGTAGAGAAGGATGAGTCTGAACAAAGGAGAGGAGGTGGTTGGGAGAGGAGGAACAGGATGACTGAGGAAAGCAGTAGGAGGGGTTGGATGTCATGTCACAGAGGATGTACGTGTGCCAGCTACATGCTGCTTTAATATAATGCTAACAAGCTCTTGAGTACAAAACCACTTTTGTTAGCATGAGGGCTAGGGGAGAGGAGACTAGTATTGTTAGCATTAGCGCTAGTGGAGAGGAGGCTAGTTTTGTCAGCATTGACTCCTGTGACTTTTCTATTGGTTCCAGACCAACAGGCAAAATCAATCAAGCCCAGCTAAACTACGTTGAACACAAATATGAACACAACATGCAACAATTTCAAAGATCTAACTGAGTTACAGTTCATATAAGGAAATAAGTCAATTGAAATAAATGCATTATGCCCTAATCTATGGATTTCACATGACTGGGAATACAGATATGCATCTGTTGGTCACAGATACCTTAAAAGAAAGTAGGGGTGTCTGGTCTGACCACAATTTGCCTTATGCAGAAAGACACATCTCTTTCTCATAAAGTTGATCAGGTTGTTGATTGTGGCCTATGGAATGTTTTCCCACTCCTCTTCAAATTGCTGTGTGAAGTTGCTGGATATTGGTGGGAACTGGAACACACTGTCGGACACGTCGATCCAGAGCATCCTAAACATGCTCAATGGGAGACATGTATGGTGAGTTTGAAGGCCATGGAAAAACTGGGACATTTTCACCTTCCAGGAATTGTGTACATATCCTTGCAACATGGGACTGTGCATTATCATGCTGAAACGTGAGGTGATGGCGGCGGATGAATGTCACGACAATGGGCCTCAGGATCTCATCACGGTACATCTGTGCATTCAAATTGCCATCGATAAAATGCAATTGGTCGTTGTCCATAGCTTTTGCCTGCTTATACCATAACCCCACCACCACTATGGGGCACTCTGTTCACAACGTTGACATCAGCAAACTGCTCACCCACACGATGCCATACACGCTGTCTGCCATCTGCCCAATATAGTTAAAACCGGGATTCATCTGTGAAGAGCACACTTCTGCAGCATGGCAGTGGCCATTTAAAGGTGAGCATTTCCCCACTTAAGTCGGTTATGACGCCGAACTGCAGTCAGGTCAAGACCATGGTTATGACGAAGAGGACGCAGAGGAACTTCCCTGAGACGGTTTCTGACTGTTTGTGCAGAAATTCTTTAGTTGTACAAACCCACAGTTTCATCAGTTGTCCGAGTGGCTGGTCTCAGATGATCCCACAGGTGAAGAAGCCGGATGTGGAGGACCTGGGCTGGCGTGGTTAAATGTGGTCTGCGGTTGTGACGCCAGTTGACGTACGGCTAAATTCTCTAAAACGACATTGGAGACGGCTTATGGTAGAGAAATTAACATTAAATTCTCTGGCAACAGCTCTAGTGGACAAACCTGCAGTCAGCATGCCAATTGCATTCTGCCTCATGCAATTGAGACATCTGTGGCATTATGTTGTGTGACAAAACTGCAGATTTTAGAGTGGCCTTTTATTGACCCACGCACAAAGTGCACCTGTGTAATGATCATGCTGTTTAATCAGCTTGTTGATATGCCACTCCTGTCAGGTAGATGGATTATCTTGGCAAATGAGAAATGCTCACTAACAGGGATGTGCCCAAAATGGGAGAGAAATAAGCTCCTGAAAGATGGAACAAACATGTTACATGTTGCGTTTATATTTTTGTTGAGTATATTTGCAATGATTTTGGTGTTTGATCCCAGGTCTGTCAGTCACAAAGTGATACAGTCTCTTTCTCTCTCACCCCAAACAGAGAAGCAAAAACAGCAGCGGAACTCCTAATGCCGCTCATTACCGCAGGCTGTTGTGGGTCTTAATTATCCCTCCTTTAAAACTGAAAGGGGGAGAGGAGATCCCCCATTTCCATCCCTCTCTCATTGCCTCCAGTAGCACAGGCAAGCTGGCATCTCACACCTGTCCATCTGTATAGACATACCCGCTAGGGGAAACCCGATAGCACACAAACACACACACACACCAGCTGATAAGCCCATTTTAACTGCAGCTGGTGAACCAACCTAATGTACTGCGTAAGATAAGATGAAGCAAAAAGCTGATACACACAAAATAACACTGGGTTCAAAGTTCAGTAGACAGATGGCAAAACGGAAGAACACTTCAGACAGACGGACACACCCACCTACCTAGTTTTGCTGGGTCTTCCTTTCTCCTCCTTTACTAAGTTCTCTCTCACCTAGCTCAGAGTTAATATACAGTGCCTTGCGAAAGTATTCGGCCAAATACAGGACCATTCTGGAAGAAAACCTGATGGAGTCTGCAAAAGACCTGAGACTGGGACGGAGATTTGTCTTCCAACAAGACAATGATCCAAAACATAAAGCAAAATCTACAATGGAATGGTTCAATAATAAACATATCCAGGTGTTAGAATGGCCAAGTCAAAGTCCAGACCTGAATCCAATCGAGAATCTGTGGAAAGAACTGAAAACTGCTGTTCACAAATGCTCTCCATCCAACCTCACTGAGCTCGAGCTGTTTTGCAAGGAGGAATGGGAAAAAATGTCAGTCTCTCGATGTGCAAAACTGATAGAGACATACCCCAAGCGACTTACAGCTGTAATTGCAGCAAAAGGTGGCGCTACAAAGTATTAACTTAAGGGGGCTGAATAATTTTGTACGCCCAATTTTTCAGTTTTTGATTTGTTAAAAAAGTTTGAAATATCCAATAAATGTCGTTCCACTTCATGATTGTGTCCCACTTGTTGTTGATTCTTCACAAAAAAATACAGTTTTATATCTTTATGTTTGAAGCCTGAAATGTGGCAAAAGGTCGCAAAGTTCAAGGGGGCCGAATACTTTCGCAAGGCACTGTAGTGCTGTCTCTCACCTCCCCTGTCAGTATCCCTTAACAGACACCCCAACCTCCTGGGAAACAAACCCAAACCACCTGGGACACCACAGCACCTCTTTACTGCCGTCAAACACGAGGAAAATACAATACTGAGGTACACATTTGTTGGTGTCAGAGAGTACTTGTTGTGTAATTGTATTTGGGAAGTGTTTGTCTGGTGAGTAGAAAGGTTTGGAATGTAATGCTGGATAGTTGAGTCCATGTTGTGAATATTTCATTGGACATTGTGTGTTGGATGACATGAAATTGTTGCATGCTGTCAATAGCAGATAAGAGAAAATTATAATGAACACCTCAACTCCTTACTTGACCTTCACACTAACAAGACTTTCTAGCCCACACAGCTTTGACACCTGCTACAGAACTGTAGCGATGCGGGTCTACTGTACAGTACACCAAGCAACATATTCTCAACACTGGGGAGGTTGCTAAGGATTCAACCTTCTATGAAAACAACCTAACCAGAGAAATGGCAAAGTGATGTTTCTATGACAACATGGTACACAGTTGAACCAAATGATTTTGATGGCCTAGTTGGTTAAAGTGTGATACTCCCATCACCAGAGACCAGATTTGGCCCATTTAAAAGCAGGTTAAATCACTACATGTATATCCATATTTCTGGGGGGAATGATTTCATATCAGAAGCCTCCCTATTAAAATAATAGAGGAAACACTAATACTGACCAGCTTATTTCCTATCTGCACCAGGGGAAGTCACCTCAAATATCCCCTCCCTTCTCCACCCATTGTAATTCTCATGTCAGACCAAATTTAGGAGGTAAAACCCTAGCAGGATTCTCCTCTGTAATAAAAGGATATCACTCCGACCTTCACGTCGCTCACCTCCCCTGAGAGGAGGAACCAATGACCCAACATGGAGGACAGACTCATCAGATTTGCCCATTTTGCCGAATCATCTCAGACTTTTTATGTTAATGTCTTGAGACTTGAGGTAGTTTAGTAGTTTGTGTTGTTTCTTGTAGCGTCCTTGAACGTTTGAACTCTTTTGTCAGGGTTGTATAGTCCCAGTAAAGAAAGGAAAGGCTCCCACACTAATGCTGCTCATTTAACTATCTTTCTATCTACAGTATGTCATACCCAGGTCTGTGTGGGATGAGCATATCACTGTATAGCTGTGATACAGTGTGTGTGTGTGTGTGTGTGTATTATTATTATGTGTGTGTGTATGTATATGTGTGTGTGTGCTTAGCAAACAGCAGCATGGCTGATTCACAACCCACAGGGATGAGAGGGTGGATCCCACATAATGCCATAAAGTCATAAAGCCATACAGCTATACAGCCATATAGTTACACAGCCACACAGCCACATAGCCATACAACCACATAGCCATATAACCACACAGCCATATAGCCATACAGCCACACAGCCACTCGGCTATACTGCCACACAGCCACATAGCCATATAACCACATAGCCACACAGCCACACAGCCACATAGCCACACAGCCATATAGCCATACAGCCACACAGCCACTCGGCTATACAGCCATACGGCCATGCAGCCCTACAGCCACACAGCCATACAGCCACACAGCCATACAAATGTGAGGATGCTGATGATTATACATCCCCCATTACTACTATGATGACCAACTGATGGCACACACACTCTGTGAAATGACTCATAATTTCTCTTATCTTAATGAGGCGCTGGACAAGACTGGACAAGACTGGGCACTTAATGAAACTTCAAGGAATTGAAGCTGCTGAGCTCTGTTACCAGGAATGCTTTGTAATTGGCTAGTTAGGAAAACACAAACATCCATTAGCATCCTAGCTTCAATCAGGGGGTCAATGTAATGGTTTAAAGGGGTTAAATAATTGCAATACGACAAGGTTGTAGTGTGACACCTATGTGCGTATACATGTTTGTGTGTGGCTAACTGTCTGTGTGTGGAAGTCTGTGTTTGTGTGTGGATCACTGTGTCTGAATCACTGTGTTTGTGTGCGAGTCTGTGTGCGTGTGCGTGTGCATGTGTGTGTGCGTGCGTGTGAGAGAGAGAGAGAGAGAGAGACAGGGTGTGTGTGTGTGTGTGTGTGTGTGTGTGTGTGTGTGTGCGTGCGTGCGTGCGTGCGTGCGTGTGTGTGTGTGAGAGAGCGCGAGAGACAGGGAGTGTGTGCACGTGTGTGGGCACGTGTGTATTTGACAAATATAGAGATGGAGAGACAGGATGCTTTTTATGGTGGTGATCTGGTGGAAGGGTGATGTCCAGGGACCGTAGGCTGCAGATCTCTGATAGCGTCGGTGATGACAAGGATAAAAGTGGTTTGAAGCCGAAGCGACAGATCTTGTGGCTGACTGGCTGGCTGGCTCTGTCCGGGCTCTCATTATTCCCTATCAGTGGCAATCTGGAACCATCTCTCTGCCTCTCAAGCTGCTCTCTGGGGTGTAAATGGATGGACCAGTCAAGCTGCAAAAGCCAATGCCCTGTGGTGGTGGCACGGCATCCTGGACTGTAGGGAGAGGGACCTCTACATGGGGCTTGATTATGATATTATTCATGAAATCATATATAATAAAGGTGAAATCCTACGGCTCTCTGTTTCTTTCCTCTCTTACTCTCACTCTATTTCCTTCTCTCTCTCTCTCTCTCTCTCTCTCTCTCTCTCTCTCTCTCTCTCTCTCTCTCTCTCTCCTCTCCTCTCCTCTTCTCCCTTGCTCCTTTTTACACACACTCTCCATTTCAATCGTATGATAACAAAATGCCATTCTAAACTTCATGCCAACCATTTAACATGGAGAACGTTATGAGGTAACCATTAAGGTATCTTTACTTTTACTCAAGTATGACAATTGGGTACTTTTTCCACCACTGCTTAGCAGGCTTCACACCATCTGGTATGGATTTAGCATAAGCCCTGCATTTAAGCCAGGCACAGGAGGGCACACACCCACGTTACTGGCCTGTGGAGGCTCACAAAACGGGTGTGCAGGAAAAAGGGTGTTTACTTGAAACGGAGACTGGAGGGGTGGCCAGACCCATGCTGACTAGACCCCAAGAGAGAAAGAGAGAATATGTATGTATGGTGGGTGGATGATGTATCATGTGTGGATGTGTTATTTTACCAATACTCTTACAGTACATCTACACATACAGTACAACATCTCTCCATCATTAGTCCGACTTACATTAGCTCTGGTGTGCTACAGTGTAAGACCCAAAGTCCCTAGGAATCAAATGTTTACCATCGTTTCTTTCTCTCCTTCCTTGTCGAGATATCGAATATTAAACCGTCTTAACGGGTACAACACTTAAACCACAGTTCTCAGTGGAGCTCTTCTGTAATGACTTCTTCTTTAGTGCTGTGATTGTCGACTTGAGTCAGATAACCATGACAGGACAGAATTAAAGTCCCTCCGAGACGAAGGATTTGAACAGCTGTGTTCGTGGCGGTTTGTTGTCTTTCTTGCTGATGCACTATGGTTATTTTCAGAGATAGAGGGCCGGTTTGGTCCCAAGCGGAGGATGGGAAGAAAAAACAATGCCGAAGTCATCGCACAACACAGGATAAACCGTTTACTGAATGCACAATTTTAATTGCCTGCCTTTGAGCTGTGTTTACTGAAAGATTGAATTGGTCTGAAATAAGACGTTTCAGTTCATCCCACTGTAAGGTCCTTGTCCGAAGCATTAGTGTTCCTCTGACCTGTGGTGTGAGCTAGCCTCGCTTGCGGTTGGAATGTAAAACATAGATCAGGGATGGGCAACTTTGATGGGCTGGGGGCTACAAAAAAATCAAAACCCAGCGGAGAGACATTTTTTACATTTTAGAGTAAATGTTGTGCAATTCTACACATTTTGCCATGAGGTGTAGAATTTTTTTTGCAGTTTTAAAGCAAGTTTGCTGCAATTCTACACATTTTGCCATGTGGCGGGGAGAACATTTAGCAATTTTATAACTAATTTCCTGCAATTATACAAATTTTTATCATGGGGCAGAAAGGAAAATTAGCTGTTTTTAATATGATATCTGAGTGAGACTGACAAACAAAATCAATGGGGGCCCCCCAGCCGATCATTCGACCACAATAACAAGTTTAGATAGCTGGCCGCTAAAATAACTTAGCAATCTTAAAATGTTTTGATTACGTGGGCTAATTGATTAACTATCAGTGACGGACACAACAGAAAAACTGCTGATGCACAACCACATTTCGAAACAGCATATTGTGTATTCTACTATTAGTTCCAAAAGTTTTTTGTACTATGGGGCGGTAGGTAGCCTAGTGATTAAAGTGTTGGGCAAGTAACCAAAAGGTTGCTTGATCGAATCCCGAGCAGACAAGGTAAAAATCTGTCATTCTGCTCTTGAACAAGGCAGTTAAACCCACTGTTCCCCGGTAGGCCATCATTGTAAATAAGAATGTGTTCTTAACTGACTTGCCTAGTTAAATGAAAGTAAAATGTAAAAAATAATACTAATATTTTTGTGGAAAAATGATGTGAGCGCCTTCAAAAGGGGGGTCGCGGGCCAAAAGTTGCTCATCCCTAATATACTGTACATCATGCTGAATTTAGGACATGGGACTAAGGGGCGCAGTGGTCTGGGGTTATGGTCTTGTGTCATTAAGTCATAGGGCCTAATATGTGTTCATCCTGATGGATGCACTGTATAAAATAGTTTTGTGTAGATGGGTCAGCTAGACACACACAAACACACACAGACTCCACCCTGGCTCTGCTGTAGAATGTCTGCACCCGCTGCCCCAGTCATTCTGACATGCCTTGGTAAACCTCTGTGCCATTACCATGCATTATGAAACGACTATCTGTTAAGTTACATAAAAGTAAAAAGCTTGCCTGAAATAGAATAGGCTACAATGGCCCTGTGTCTGCGCATAGCCCAAGTGTTACGAAACCGTGGGTCCAGTTTTCTAATAATGATCATAAAACATCATTACTGATTAAAGTCAACATTTTAATCATCCACTACAACAACTATGTATTAGAGTGAGTGAGCATTTTTACAAGGTCCACACTAACTAACATTTTCTTTGTTTTTCTGTCTTACAGAAAGAATGGTTATGTCTCAACTGCCAGACCCAAAGAGCTCTCTCTGGCCAGCTGGGCGATATGCCCCCTCCACCATCTCCTGTGAAGAAGCAACTACCCACACCTACCCCTACCCCTCCTGCCTCCCCTGCCAAAGTCCCTGACTCCCCAGCTGCTGCTGCCTCTCCATTAACGGGGAGCCCCTCAGTCACTCAGGTAGAGGCAGCAGCAGCAAAGGAAGACACCCAGCCGCTTCCCACGTCCAAGGTAGTAGCAGAACGCACCCCGCCCCAAACACCAGACGCTGCGTCTGCAAACACAGACACCACACCCATCCCACCTGAGCATGCCACCCCTCCTTCTGATAGTGTTCCAGAGGAGAAAGAACCAGAGCAGGCTGAAACAATAGAAGCTATATCTGAGAGTATACGAGATGAGCCTGTGCAAGAGAGTGTAGTGGAGAGTGCTGTTGAGGCCCCGGCAGTGGAGAAAGACCCAGAGCAGGCTGAAGCGATGGAAGCTATGTCTGAGACTATGTTGGATGAGCCTGTGACAGAGAGTGTAGTGGAGAGTGCTGTCGAAGCCTCAGTGGTGGAGAAAGACCCAGAGCAGGCTGAAGCAATAGAAGCTATATCTGAGAGTATACGAGCTGAGCCTGTGCCCGAGAGTGTAGTGGAGAGTGCTGTTGAGGCCCCGGCAGTGGATCATCCAGAGAGTATGCCAGAGAAAGTTACAGAAGAACAGTCACCACCCGACACTACTCAGGCAGAATCAGATTTCCAGCCTACAGTTGTAGAGGAGCCTGTCATTGCTCCCGCTGTAGAGAATAAGTCAGAAAAGCCTGTTGAGGCAGCACCCGAGCCAACTCCAAGCCCAGATAAAGTGCAGAGTGAGTCTACACCAGAGGAGATCTCACCGGCTCCCTCTGCAGGTAGTGAGAAAGAGGAGCCCATCCTGGAGAAGGTTCTTGAAGAGGAAGCTAAGCCGATAGAGCCAGAGGTGATTCCAACACCTGAAACGGTCACACAGGAAACTTCTGTCCAACCTGACCAATCACCAGAGCCTGTACCGCCAGCTCCTGTAGTCACTGAGGAAGAAGAGAAAGCAGTGGTGATTGAGGAAAAACCTAGGCAGCCACCTAAAGCTGAGGAGAAAGCTCCTACACCTCCTGTAGTCACCGAGCAGGAGGAGAAACCTAAAGAGCCAGAGCCTCAAGCAACTATTGTTGAACAGCCTCCAACTGAGGTGTCTTCAGTACATACAGGTCCAGTAGCAGAGAGTTCAGATGTGAAGATGGCTGTGGAGACAAAGATGCCAGAGGTGGCTCCTGCTCCACCAGTTAAGGTTGTAGAGAATTCGGCCGCAGCTCCCAAAGCCACTAATGAGCCGGTAGAGGATTGTTTATCTCCCAAACCAGCAGAGCTAGAGCCTGTGCCTTCACAAAAAGAGGAGGTACCCCCTGCGGTAGAAGAAACTCCCCCTGTAGTTGCTGAGAATGAACAGCCTAAAGAGGTAGAGACCGTTCCACAAACTGAGGCAGTTGAGTCTGTAGCCCCATCTCCTCCTCTAGTTACTGATAAAGTTGAGAAGAAGCCTGTAGAGAAGGAGGAAGAGTCAATTCAGCCAGCCCAAGTTGAGGAGAAGCCTGTAGAGGAGGAGGAGTCAATTCAGCCAGCCCAAGTTGAGGAGAAGCCTGTAGAGAAGGAGGCAGAGCCAATACCGCCAGTCCAAGTTGAGGATAAACCTGTAGAGAAGGAGGCAGAGCCAATAACGCCAGCCCAAGTAGAGGAGAAGCCTGTAGAGAAGGAGGCAGAGCCAATTCAGCCAGCCCAAGTAGAGGAGAAGCCTGTAGAGAAGGAGGCAGAGACAATACCGCCAGCCCAAGTAGAGGAGAAGCCTGTAGAGAAGGAGGCAGAGCCAATACCGCCAGCCCAAGTTGAGGAGAAGCCTGTAGAGAAGTTGGCAGAGCCAATTCAGCCAGCCCAAGTTGAGGAGAAGCCTGTAGAGAAGGAAGCAGAGCCAATTCCGCCAGCCCAAGTTGAGGAGAAGCCTGTAGAGGATGAGGCAGAGCCAATTCAGCCAGCCCAAGTTGAGGAGAAGCCTGTAGAGAAGGAGGCAGAGCCAATTCAGCCAGCCCAAGTTGAGGAGAAGCCTGTAGAGAAGGAGGCAGAGCCAATTCAGGCAGCCCAAGTTGAGGAGAAGCCTGTAGAGAAGGAGACAGAGCCAATTCCGCCAGCCCAAGTTGAGGCAAAGCCTGTAGAGAAGGAGGCAGAGCCAATACCGCCAGCCCAAGTAGAGGAGAAGCCTATAGAAAGTGAGGCAGTAGTAAAGAAAGTACCAGAGGCTTCTCCTGCACCTCCTGCTGCTGAACCAGAAAACGTTAGCCCTGAGAGAGAAACAGTGGTTGAACCAAGCCCAGAAGTCAAAGCCGAAGAGTCAGTTTCACCATCCCCTTTTGAGAAAAAAGTCCCTGAACAGCTCCCAGAACCTGAACCACAATCAGCTAAAGTTGATCAGATCCCACCTCAGGAGGCTGTAGAAGCTCCAGCACCAGTAGTAGAAAAAAACACAAATGAAACTGAAACGGAGGCTGGAGCAGAACGTGTAGGTCAGAAAGACGAAAATCTGACATCTGTGGATACAAAGGTTGAACCAGAGCCAACAGCAGATAATAAGGCTGAAAAATCCCAGGATGAGTCTACTCCTCCAGCTTCTGAAGCTAAAGAGGAAGAAAAGGTCAAAGCAGAGCACTTAGAACAAGCTATAGAGGCAGCGTCACTATCATCTGCTGCTAGTGAGCCACAAGCCCCTGAGAACATTTCTGAGGAGAAACCCACACAGGAAGGAAAAGAAGCTGCAAGCATAGCTGAAAATAAACAAGAGGTGTCTATAGCTGAGAGTAGGGAGCCAACTCCTACTGTGTGTCATGAGAAAGCAGTGCAAGAGAAAGAATTATCCAAAGATGAATCCAAGCAAACTCCAAAGACAGACTCTGTGTCTGAGAGCATTCAGCCAGAGAAAGAGAAAGTGGTTGTGTCACCACCTGTAGTTAGTGAAAAGCAAGAAAATGTTTCAGTATCAGAGGTGAAAGCTGTGAGTGACAGACAGGGCAGCGTAGAAGACAAAACAATACCAGAGCAGACTAAAATATCTGAAACTGTATCTGAAAATGAGTCTATTGCCCCAGACCCTGTAGTAGAACCTGACACCCTAGTCCCTGTAGTTGGTGAACAGGACGAAGACAAACCCCTGAATGAAGAGAAGATAAGAGAGGCTGAACTGGATGCAGTTGGAGAGGTGACTGTAGTATGTAGCAACAGTAGTGGCTGAGAATTAGATGATTCAAGTCAGAAGGGATCTTTTCACAAATGTTTCTACAGACCTTTTAGTTATGCAAAATAATCTACAGACAAAAAAAGTTATCTTCCCTTTATACATCTTCAAATATCCATTTTAAATGTTCAAAATAATATGTTATGTTTATGATCAATTATGGATGATTGGCATCTACATATTTATTATACATTAATTGTGTTTTATTATTTAATTTACAGGCAACGCTGAAAGACCCTGGAGAAAAAAACACCATCGCCAAGGATAGCAGTCCCACCAGCCCCTCAGACCTTGCCAAGCTGGAGAGCACTGTCCTTCCCATACTAGAGGCCCAGGCTACACAACCAAAGGATAATTCAGACAAACTGACCGACTCACTCAAGACCAGACGCAAACTTGAGGTGCTACCCCTCTCACCTGAATCTCCCAGCACAGAGGATGACCCAGAACTCTCAGAGAAGAAGGACGCCTCAGCAAAGAAAAAGCTGCTGGTGCCGACAGACATCAGGGGTGACTCGTTGGAGGACAGCAGTGAGAGCTTAGGGAAAGATAGTCCCGTGTCAGGGGATGACGAAGACTTCATTCGTAAACAGATCATGGAGATGAGTGAGAACGAGGATGCTTCGCCGTCAGACGAAGAAAACCTCATCCGGCGAAAGATCCGCGATCATGAGAGGAAACGAATGGAGCAGGAGAAAGGGGAGGGGAAGGAGAGAAGCGCAATGGCAAAAGGCAGGCGGCTCCTCAAAAAGAACACCATCAGCCCTGAGGACGAAGATGAGCGGCAAATCTCACTGGATAAACCTGACAAGGCATGGAAAGAGGGATCAAAACCCAAAGTCTCAGACTCTCAGGAAGGGGAACAGCCTTCGGCCGATAGAGTTGTGGCAGTACGCCAATTCAGAACAATCGAGCTCAACACGACTACCACCCCTGTGCGCATATCAGATGATGGAGAGCTTGAGATGGAAAGCCTCACCAACTCCCCTGATGATCGCTCCAGGGGCGATGGGTCCTCCAGCCTGCACGCATCCAGCTTCACCCCTGGGACATCGCCTACATCCCTATCCTCTTTGGATGAGGACAGTGACAGCAGTAGTCCCAGCCGCATGCACAGTGGCGAGGGGAAACAGCACAGGAAAGCGAAGCATAGACAACAAGGCCAAGGTCTACCCACCATCGAAGACTCTTCTGAGGAAGAGGAGTTACGAGAGGAGGAGGAGCTGTTAAGAGAACAGGAGAAGCAGAAAGGCTCTGGGAAGAAGTCGAAGAAGGACAAAGAGGAGATCCGAGCTCAGAGGAGGCGGGAGCGTCCCAAAACACCGCCCAGCAACCTCTCTCCCATTGAAGATGCCTCCCCAACAGAAGAGCTGAGGCAAGAGGCAGAGATGGAGGAGTTCAGGCGATCATCCTTATCCGATTTCTCTCCCAGCATCGAGTCAGAACCAGAGGGAGTTGAGATCAATGCTGCAAAGATTGCAGCAGTACAGAAAGTATACCAACTTCCTACATCTGTTTCTCTCTACTCTCCAACAGCTGATCAAGGTGCTAATAAAAGCCCTGAAAAACGAGCCCTGAAAACTGCAGACGAAGCCTACGAAGATATCATGCTAAAGGCTAAAACACCCACAAAGGAAAAGGTGGACACCCCTCCGGGGAAAGAGTCCCTCTATGGTGGGATGCTGATAGAAGATTATGCCTATGAGTCTCTTGTTGATGGAAATGGAAAGAAAGTCCAGCAGCAGGAGCCTGAGAAAATCTCAGTGCCAGCTCAGCCCAAAATACTGAGATCTCCAGATGAGGTTTACGAAGACATGATGGAGAAGAAGAAAGAATTCATGCAGCTGGAGCAGGAACTGAAAAAAGCACAGTCCGTGTCAGATAGACCCATACCAGAGATTGTATTGCAACCCACTGAGCTAACCAGATCCACGAGTGTTACAGTTACTATAGGCAAGGATGGGAAACCACTGCTCGATGCTGAGGCTACGTATGAGGAACTCATGAAGAAAGTTCTGACTCCTGGGACTAGCCCGACACAGCAGGGTCCTGATATATCTGGGGCGGCCTCTGGTGGTGAGTTCGAAGGTACTGAATCCAGAAGGGCTCTGCGTCCCATACCAGACCTGAGGGTTACACAGTGCTCCTCAGGGGAGGAGGACGCCGATGAAGAGGCCACTGAGAACAAAAGTCAAGATAAGCCAAAGACTTCATCAGACATTCCTAAAGCTGATCAGGCACCCTTAACAGCTGCTGCAGAAACTGAGTCCAAATCAGTTGCTTGCAAGGTCCCCCCATCAACAACTTCAGACCAACCACAGACCCAATTTGAAACTTCCCAGGCTGACCAGCCTCTGGACATAACCCAACAGGATGTCATGGACTTGTCTAGTATGAAGTCCGCAGCCCCTGCTGTTGCCAGTGTATCGCCCTTACCCACCGTCCCTCAGTACACCCCCACTGTCCCCAGTGTAGTGTCGACCACCCCACCAGTGCCCCCGAAACCAGCCATCCTGCACAGGGCTCTGTCTCAGGAAAAAGCAGACATTCCTGAACCCCCTCCACTGCCCCCTCCCACCATGCCAAAGCCATCGGTTTACCCCAGGAAACCCCCTGTTCCGCTTCCATCTCAGGCTATAATCAGGTCAGAACATGTTGCCATGACAACAGCCCAAGGGTCGCCGGTAAGACAGCCTCATGTCCCCCCACCGGTTCCTCCAAAGCCAGCCATCCCTGCTGGAATGGGGTACAGCCACAGGCCAGGGGAAAACGTCAAACCACCCCTTGCTCCAAAACCTGTCTCTCAGCCTGGCTCTCCTGCCCACATCCAATATCCAAGACCCACTGCCCTCCACACAGGCCATGCTGATATAGCCCTGAATCTGAGCCCCTCAGCTGAAAGCAGGCCAGGTCACTTCTCAGGTCATTCCTCGGGTCACTCCTCGGGTCACCCATCCCCCACTTCTCCGCGATACGGCAATCGACACGAAACTTATGTGGTTATAACTCTGCCATCCCAGCCCAACTCTCCAGTGGAAGGGATCACCACCCAGGCCCCATCCAGTCCTGGTCCAGCATCTCCTTCAAGACATGCCCAACCTCCACCTCAAACTCAAACACAGTATCAACCACAACCTCAACCCCAGAAACAACCACAGCCACCTCCACCACACACAAATAGGATGCCCCTGGCATTCACTCGCATCACTGAGTCCATGGAAAGTCAAGAGATATGTGGGCCAGAGAAAGTTGTGTCAAGTTCCTGTCATGTCATTGAGGCTATTTCAGCATCCGCTCCACCCCCAGAGGTCAGGTTAGGGCAGGTCACTCAGTTTGTGACGACAGAAGTTCAAAGAACCATGGTGTCTGTCCGACACGAAAGGTCACCGCCTCCACCTCCGGCCCCAAGAGCGAACGGTGTTCCAATCTCACTGGAGAAACCTAAACCACAACAGACACAGAGTCTCCAGGGCTACCAGCCAGGGGAGGTAGTAGACCTTCGTACCATGAAGGTGAATTCAGAATCGGCCATGAAAGTGGTGGATCTGTCTTCTTCAGATGTTAGACGCCAGTCCTTGGCCACAGACATCAGCGGTCGTCAGACAAGCGCAGTGCAGTCCCCAGTGGTAAATCTCAGCACTGAGTCGACCAGTGTTTCCATAGTGACTGACAGCATCACCATAGTTACATGTGCTGCCACCATACAAAGTTACGAAAATACCAACATATCCCAAGTCCCTTCTCTGCCCCTTCAGCTTACAACCACAAACAAAGCCTTCGAGCCTGTTTGTCAGATTATCTATCGGCCCATAGATGCACAGCCCACAACCAGCAACAATGCTGAGATCCCGATTAACCTTTCTCTAGGACCCGGCACAGGCTTAGGGTCATTCCAGCCACCTGTCACTATCGCCCCTACCCCTGCCCCAGGGTGTGTGGCTAATGGTCTGAGCGTCGGGATGCCGACAGTAGCAGGTGCGGTGGACCTTAGCACAGCCAAACCCTTCAACACCGTGGTTTCGGTCGACGCTTCCTCCGCGGAAGTGGTCACGGCTGTGATCACAGAGGAGGATGGGAAACCCGTGGACCTGACGGCTGGGAGAAGAGCTGTCTGCTGTGATGTTGTCTACAAGCTGCCATTTACAGGTAGCTGCACCACCCAGCAGCCCACTACTCCATTGCCCGAAGACCGCTTCGGTTACCGAGACGACCACTACCAATACGACCGCTCACCCTACAACATGAGGGGCTTCGGTGGCATCAAACCCTCCATGTCCGACACCAATCTGGCTGAGGCTGGGCTTTTCCTCTATAAGAGCAAGAACAGTTACAATTTCCATGGCACCACAGAGGGTGCAGTAGACCTGACATCCTCCAAGACATCTGATGCAGGTTTGTGCAGTGACATCGCCGACCTCTCGCTGAAATGTCACTTTGAGATGCCTCTGCTTATTCATGGCTGATCCTGTGGCATTTTAGTGCATTTTGTTGTTTCGTTCACTTCTTGTTTGCATGGACATTTTGTTTTACCTTATTTTTTCGTTCTACCTTTATGATCTTTTTTTTTTGGTACATCGATGCATGTGCTTGCATGCTGTTTGATTTGGCTCCACATCATCCATGATCTAGCAAGACTGGAGGTTTTTCCATTTTTGTTGTTGCTTTTTTATTTATTTGGATGGAGCATGGCTTTCGATGGAGCATTGCTTTCGATGGAGCATGGCTTTCTGTCTGATGTTTCACCACTAAGGCTACCTGTTGTTGTGGACTCAATAGATTTATTTTCCCCAACAGGTGTAGCTCTGGACTTCTCCACCAAAGGCTCAGGGTTATATTCAGGAATGATAATCCCCCCATATTCCCAAGCTAGAGTCAAAGGAGCTGTTGGGACACACTTTGGCACGAGCAGTGTCCTGAGATCCTCCAATGGGGTGGTGTACTCTTCAGTCTCAGTACCAATCCCATCCACCTACGCCATCACCACACAACCTGGGTCCATATTCAGTACCACTTACAACTCCCTGTCGGCGGGCATGCACACCAGCGACACCATGCCATCCCTGTCCACTCTCCAGAACCAGCCCATGACTCGGTCCCACAGCTTCATCTCCACCACCTCTGCAGACGATCAAGAGGATGTCCCCCTCAACCTGGAGCTTGCTAAAGATGGCATATCCACCTCCGTGGCCCTCAGCACCAAAACAGTCACCCTGGCCCTGGAAAGGCTGGACTCGTACACGGACGCGTCCCTGGAGGCTATCGCCGCCTCGCTGGAGGCCCTGTCCTCGCCCTGTGTGCCAGGGGAGGGCCAGTACCAGATGCAGCGTGAGATTCTGGAGATGGAGAAGTTCAAACAGCAGCGGTTGGCTGAAGAACTGGAGTGGGAGCGTCAGGAGATCCAGCGCTTCCGTGAGCAGGAACAGATGCTGGTGCAGAAGGAGCTGGAGGAGCTGCAGTCCATGAAGCAGGCCATCCTGTGCCAGCAGGAGGATGAGCGCCAGGCCCACCTCATGATGCAAAAGGAAACCTATGCCCAGCAGCAGCAGCAGCTAGAGCAGATCCAGAGGCTCCAGGAGCAGCTCCGAGCACAGCTGGAGGAGCAGAAGTTCCGGAAGATGTACCCGGGGGAGGTGTTGCTGGGGCATGGCCAGCAGGAGGCAGTCGTCCTGGGGCCGGATGGCACCGAGCTAGCCCGGAAAATCATGGATAGTGGGTGTCAGACGGACGACGAGGACAGTGTTGTTGATAAAGCCTACACGGCAGGGAGGAAGAAGAGAAGCACGGCCAAGAAGAGCGTAGACAGCTGCGTGCAGACGGACGATGAGGACCAGGAGGAGTGGGAGCCTGCTCGGGCCAGACGTAGCAGGCCCCGCACGTCAAGGGGGGACAGAGGCGGACAGACTTCCGATATATCCATTCAGGCTCACTCTGAGATCTCCATACAGACGGACTCTGCAGGGAATGTAAGAATGGACACCAGGATGGAGCTCTCCGACTCGGAAAGTCCACATTGGGAAGACAAGAGACGGCCCACGCCCTTGGAGATAGAACAGTCTGGCCACCTCAGAGCTGACCCCTCCTCACTTCAGGCCCCGCCCAAATCCCCCAATGTTCTCTACTCCCCCATATCCCCCTGCATATCCCCAAGCAAATCCCTTGAGTTTGTGTCCTATGAGAAATCACTGGGTGATACAAGCCCACAGAGAATAAGAGGGAGTACTGATCCGACCAAAGTCTCTCCAACCGGCAGCCCCAAGGGACCTAAGGCCATGCAGAGATCCATGTCCGACCCCAAGCCCATGAGTCCAACTGGAGAGGAGAGGGCATCATCCAGTTTCCAGTATGGCGAAGGTTCCTCCGTGAGTTCTGGTTTAATCATTGTTTGCAATTGTGATGTGTTCTATTCAAATGGGCATAGAGTCTCTCCCTTAGGCACGCAGGCTTTGTATAAAGGTCAGTTTTCTCACCCCAGGGAGAAACGGTACAAAAGGGCGCTAACTCTTGCATATTATTATTTATAGATAATTGGGTTTATTTTGTCATTTTATATTAAGACAACTAGAGTTAGAGTTTTTCGAAGTATGATATACTGTGACATTGGACAAACAAAGTAGAGCATAATCCAGGATAATGTTCTGTTTTGAAACCAGATTTGGTTGCATTTCTGTTCTGTTTTGAAACCAGATTTGGATGAATTTCTGTTCTGTTTTGAAACCAGATTTGGATGTATTTCCAGGTTGCACTTCTTGTCATAACACTACTCCACTATTGCCCTGAAAATGATGTCTTATTGCAGTTCCGTTTCTCTCATACACATCTAATGTAGCCCCCAGCTTGCTATTCATTTGGCGAGCTTGCTGTCTAAATTCATATGAGCCTCTCATAGAATGCCCTTTCAAAGGCATTGCTGCACTAAAGCGGATATATTTATATTGGCATTTTAGTTTGAAGGCAAAGCCCGCAAGACTGGAGGCAATTTTCTAGAAGAGTTTCCATTTTTCATATTTCATACATTGAGTCATTGCACAGTGCCTCTTCAATGTGATTTGGGACTGGTAGCATCCTTGGTAGATATCCCACATTCTTTCTTTCCAACCAGACTAACTACATCAGGGTATATTTGAGGTACTGCAAATGACTTGGTCCAAAGGTTACAGCTATTCCTTTAGTATCTACTAGTTGTATTAAAGCATATCATTTTTTTTTCATTCAACTTGTTTCCATGGGACCGGTTGCAGACATAGTCAAAATGTACTGAAAGATGATTAAGTTAAGATATATACTTACATTAGTTACAGTAGGTTATAAATACTAGAGTTGGGCGGTATCCAGAGACAGTGCCTTTGGAAAGTATTCAGACCCCTTGACTTTTTCCAAATTTTGTTACGTAACAGCCTTATTCTAAAATTGATTTTTTTAAAATATATCCCCCATCAATCCACACACAATACCCCATAACGACAAAGCAAAAACAGTTTTTTATAATAAAAATGTATTACAATAAAAAACGGAAATATCACATTTCCGTAAGTATTCAGACCATTTACTCAATACTTTGTTGAAGCACCTTTGGCAGCGATTACAGCCTCAAGTCCTCTTGGATATGACGCTACAAGCTTGACACACCTGCATTTGGGTAGTTAATCCCATTCTTCTCTGCAGATCCTCTCAAACTCTGTCAGGTTGGATGGGGAGTGTCGCTGCACAGCTATTTTCAGGTCTCTCCAGAGATGTTCAATCGGGTTCAGGTCTGGGCTCTGGCTGGGCCACTCAAGGGCATTCAGAGACTTGTCCCAAAGCCACTCCTGCGTTGTATTGGCTGTGTGCTTAGGGGCGATGTCCTATTGGAAGGTGAACCTATGCCCCAGTCTGAGGTCCTGAGTGCTCAGGAGCAGGTTTTCATCAAGGATCTCTCTGTACTTTTCTCTGTTCATCTTTGCCTCAATCTTGACTAGTCTCCCAGTCCCTGCCGCTGAAAAACATCCCCACAACATGATGCTACCACCACCATGTTTTACCGAAGGGATGGTGCCAGGATTCCTCTAGACGTGACCCTTGGCATTCAATCTTGGTTTTATCAGATCAGAAAATATTTTTTCTCACGATCTGAGAGTCTTTAGGTGTCTTTTGGCAAACTGCCATGTGCCTTTTACTGAGGGGTTGCTTCCGTCTGGCCACTCTACCATAAAGGCCTGATTGGTGGAGTGCTGCAGAGATGGTTGACCTTCTGGAAGGTTCTCCTATCTCCACAGAGGGACTCTAGAGCTCTTTCAGAGTGACCATCGGGTTCTTGGTCATCTCCCTTCTCCCCCGATTACTCAGTTTGGCCGGGCTACCAGCTCTAGGAAGCTGTCATCAAGGCAAAAGGTGGCTATTTTGAAGAATCTCAAATATAATATATATTTAGATTTGTTTAACACTTTTTGATTTACTACATGAGTCCATATGTGTTATTTCATAGTTTTGATGTCTCCACTATTATTCTACAATGTAAAAAATAGTAAAAATAAAGAAAAACCCTTGAATGAATAGGTGTGTCCAAACGTTTGCCTGGTACTGTATATATGTTTTATATCTATATTGTGTAGATTGCTGAGGATTTTATTTATTTAATCCATTTCAGAATAAGGCTGTAACATAACAAAATGTGGAAAAAGTTAAAAGGTCTGAAAACTTTCCGAAGGCACTGTATGGTATACCAGCCAAGCATTATACATACTTAATCAAGCCTCTCATTTTACCTCTGGCCCTCTCCCGGGGTATATAAATCAGTTTTCTGCCTGAGTGATACACCACTGAGCTCCTCATACTGTACATACAAGGGGTGGACAAACAGCTGAGCTTGAAGGAAAGTAATGATATGCCACAGATCCATAGGCGTTTAATGTGAATAAATTACATATTTTGAGGCTGCTCTTAAGGTAGTGAGTAACATTTATGGCCAGGAGCACATACAGTATCATCCTGTGAAACTCACCAGCAGTCAATATGCTGTGTTTCTCAATAAGCTTTCCCTCACTCTGAGCACACCAGATTCTTGTCCGTGCCTGATTGTAATCAGGACACAGAGACACCGGGATAGAGATCCTCTTCTATTTTAGTCATCCATTCATTTAATCAGATAATTGAAATCATGAAAGATTTAACACTTCTTTCCGGTTAATTTAGTACATGTAGTAAAGGTTTGGAGAAAGTCATCATTCAGATGCTGTACCCATTCAGTGTGAAATCACAATGTGACGTTTGAGTATAAATAATTAAAGAAGCAATTTATTCTCATTTTAATAACTATTTGTTTGTTTTGGTTTTCTCCGGCAGGGCAAAAGCTCGTCGGGCAGCACCCCAACTGGCACCGGCAAGAAGGTGAAGAGGACCCTGCCCAACCCGCCCTCGGAGGAGGAGGCAACAGCCGCTGGCCAGACGGCCTACAGCACTGGTTCGGCCCGCCGTCGCATGTGCCGCAACACCAACATGGCGAGGGCCAAGATCCTGCAGGATATCGACCGAGAGCTGGACATGGTGGAGCGTGAGTCGTCCAAGCTCCGCCACAAGCAGGCGGAGCTGGACGAAGAAGAGAAGGAGATCGACGCCAAGCTACGCTACCTGGAGATGGGCATCAACCGCAGGAAAGACGCCCTCCTCAAGGAGAGGGAGAAGAGGGAGCGGGCCTACCTGCAGAGCGTGGCCGAGGATCGTGACTACATGTCAGACAGCGAGGTCAGCAACATCCGGGAGACACGGAGCGGCCGTGGCAGTGGAGAAGATGATGAGATGGGAAGTCACGGGCTGGAGCGCCCCAGGACGGCACCCCAGTCAGAGCTGGATGATTTTGTGCCACCACAGACCACACACGAGGCCCAGTACGGCACGTACTCCCAGTACCAGTACCCACTGAGCCAGACGCTGTACCAGCAGCAGTCACTCTACCAATCTCCCCAGTCCTACCAGTCTCAGTCCATCTATTCCTCAGTCCCATCCCTGTCTAGCTCCCAGCAGCAGAGCTACCACCAGATGCTCCTTCTCCAGCAGAAGGCAGCCAGGCAGGCGGCCCTGATCCAAGAGTTGGACGCGTCGTCAAAGTACGAAATCATCAGCCGACAGCCCGACCCCGTGTCCTCTGCCTACATGGGAGGGGTCAGGTACGACAAGTACGGTAACCACTTGGACCTCCGGGCCCTGGAGGTGGGGGGCAGTATGGCTGGCAGCCCCATGTCCAACGTGTCGGCCGACTCCTTCTATGGAGACGTGGAGCACCACCACCACACTCCACGAAGCTACGTCCTCCTAGAAGATGCGGCAGAGCTGGCCAAGAGCTCCACGAGTCTGGCTTCATCCAGCTACGCCCAGGCCGAGAAGGAGCTGGCTAAGGCAGAAAGGCTGTTGCGAAGAAGTGCAGCCGACTTGACCTCCACCGACTACCTGGGCTCCAGCTCCAGGCTCCACTCCGGGTATGGAAAGACCCCAGACGATGAAGACTCCATGGACGACCCCTACGAGCTGAAGCTCCTCAAGCAGCAGCTGAAACAGGAGTTCCGGAGGAGCACAGGGGGAACAGAGAGCCTGGACCCGCTGACGGGTCTCTCCCACAACTACTACGGCACCCCCAGCTCGGGTGTCTCCTCCTCCCAGAGTTACTCCCAAAGACACTACCCCAAGACGGAGAAATACAGCATCAGCCGGCTGACCCTAGAGAAGCAGGCAGCCAAGCAGCTCCCGGCATCCATGCTGTACCAGAAGCACAAAGCCCCGCTGACCGACCCCAAAGTCTCCAAGTACTCCTCGATGCAAGACGGCAGGAGTCTGGAGACAGACTATACCAGCTATTTAGGGTCCAGTAACGTTAGTGCCTCTCCCAGATCCAGCCGGCTCCTTCAGGACGAGATCACCTTTGGACTACGCAAGAACATTGCAGAGCAGCAGAAGTACCTGGGCTCCACGTTGGGTGCCAACCTGGCTGGCTCGCTCAACTTCGGCCAGAGCCTGGCCTTGGACTCGACTTCCTACCCCAGTGGCAGCCGGTCACGGCCCTCTTCTAGGCCCAACTCCGTCTATGGCCTGGATCTCTCACTCAAACGGGACCCATCCAGTTCCTCTTTGAGGCTCAAGGGGGACGGCGAGGCGGCCTCAGACAGCTACCAGATGCCATCAGGGCGTGCCAAGCCCACCAGCCTGCCCATCGTGCAGGGCGGCCGGGGGCGCATCCCCATCTTGGCGCAGAACTCTGAGGAGGAGAGCCCGTTGAGTCCTGTGGGCCAGCCTATGGGCATGGCGCGGGCGTCAGCGGGGCCCCTGCCGCCCATCTCGGCCGACTCACGGGACCAGTTTGGTTCGTGCCTCTCCCTGCAGGACTCCCAGCAGCAGCAGCACCTGAGGGAAGAGCCAACGAGGGGTCGAGGCTACGTCTTGATGGACGACCTCCAGGGCACCATGTCGGACGGCGAAGGTAAACAACAATGGCATCAATTCAGAACTGTTTTCTTTCAATTTCAAACTGACTCAATATACTATCCAATATGCCACCCAATGAACCACCCACCTGCACCACCCATGACCTTTGACTTTCTTTATGTCTTATCTGTGTCTTTACTGGTTTCTTCATCTATTGTCTTTTCTGAATGTATTCATTCCCTCTTCCTTTGATTTGATGTATTAGTCTCAATACAAGGGACAAGTTGACTTTACTGAATGTAATTACTGTATTTTGTATGTGTCTATGTTGATGTCCTTTGGTGTTTAATCCCTCATTTGGGTCTCTTCTGATCTCTAAATGCATGCGATTGTGTCTTCGTTGGAATCTTTATATATATTTTCTATTTAATCTCTATGAATGTTACTCTAAAATATTATATCACTTATAGATATGCAGAAGGTATCCTTCCTCCAAAATCATTCTGTCTCTGAAACTGATCAGCAGTTTTGTTTGCTAAATGTTGTCATTTCTGCTCTATAACTGACATACTTGAAAATATGGTTTTGTACTTTAAGTCCTAGAGGACTTCCGTAGTATTTCACAACTTGCTTGTTTATCTAATGCCCAGGTGTTGGGAGTAGAATAATCCCTCTACTTGAAAGCTCAGGTCAGATTGTGCAGGGAAATGGGAAAAGAGCCTCGCTTTCTCTGAAGTGATCAATTGAAAAAGTGCCTCTGGCTAGAAAATGTTATGGAATGTGTTTATTACTTTGTTCTTCAGATATTTGATGTTTATTTCAAATTCAGTAGTTCAGGTGAGGACATTCATAGGAATGTGTATCTGTGTGAACACTGCACGTTATGTTACATGATACATTATATATTTAGACTATGACAGGCCTATTACAGATCTATTGGAAGGTTTAAATGTATTTTGTTGTGGTAGTTAGGTACATACAGTATTATCATTGCATCAGTGCAGTATTTCTTATTTGGATGAAATACACTTGACAATTTCGAGATGATATGGGAAGGATCCTTTCTCTCTTTTCTAGAATTCTTTCTCACTTTCTTGCATGTCCATCTCTAAGGGTTTTCCAATGCATGTTATGTTAATGCATGTTCTGTTAATCTATAATAAATACATTTAATTTGCATGTGTTTGTCTGAATACGTGCATGGGTGTCATACCTTTGTTGTACACGTTTGCATGGGGAATATAATGTTTATTGTAGCATGAAAAAAGCTCTTCCTGATTCTGTGATGTCACTCTTTATTCGGGTCTTTTACGCATGCTCTAACAAAATATAGGCATTACAGTTTTCTCTTTTCTCTCTCTGTTATGTCTCCATCTCTATTCTGCTGACAACCATGTCTACTTTAAATCAATTCCCTTCATAACACTGTTTAATTGATTTCATATGCAAATGAACAAAAAAATATACCGCTGTGCCAATAGGTCTTGTCATGACAGGAAATAAACCCCCTAGATCCAATATCCCTATCCCATAATAAGTGTGTAGAACTTGACCCTTTGACCTACATGATGTCATATAGCGCAGAATCCATGTTTATCAATTTCCCTTGGTTACAGCCCTAAGTGACTCCATGCTGGCACTGAACAGAGATGATCCCCGGCAATCACATGAGAATATCCCAAACGGTATAGTATTAGTTCTAGGGTGTTCTATTATCCTGCCCCGCCCTGCCCCCTACCTGTCAATCATCCATAAGCCAACATCTTAACCATTCCAGACGTCAACATGTATTTCCAATATGACTCAATGTTGGTAGATGTTAGCTGGCGTCTATGTACCGTTTGTTCCTTATTGATGAGTCATGGAGGTTTCTTTACACCAATCGGAAATTCAAACCTGCAGTTTATCAATGCTGATCGAAAGATACAGGACCGTACATTTATTTTCACATTTACCAGCACTCTAAAAGTGAGCTACACCAGTCTAAACGTCAGACTGTTACCATGGTTACATACTGTACAGTAACTGGTGCCAGTTGTTATAAACTATGGAAAGAAAACGGACTAACCCTATACTGTGCCATATTAACTAAAAAGAGCATTGGTCAGGTTGGCATGATAGTGTGAAAAACATGCCAAACATTAATGGCAATAAATGACATCTACCATAAGATAAGTTAAAGTTATCCCTGGCGTTAAATATTTCATCAGAATAGTATTATCATTTAGCTGCTTGTCATTTATATCTTGAAATTCCCTAAATTTGTACCTTTCTTGGAGGCCTCTTTCTCTTCCTTCCTGTTTCAACTGCCCGTCCCCTCTCCAGCATGCAATCCTCTTCCAACCAATCAGAAAGCTTGTCCCCACTGATAGGTTAGAAGGGACTGATTGACAGGGTTAATGATCATGGCCTATTTGTCTCTGAAGCCTACCACCTACGGCGAGAGGAAACGGACTGGTTTGACAAACCCCGCGAGGGACGACCAGAGAACGGACAAGGGCCGGACAGGAGACAGGTGACACCCAAGCACCAACCCACACACGGCACAAAGTCATAAAGTTGAGAAATGCCCATATGCACACAGACTTTTAAAACAATGCTTTACTGTTTATTCTTTCTTGCATAAATAACCCAAACTAATTACATATATATCCATGACTACATAATTGTGGAGACATTTTCAAGCATTTGTATCAGTAACTGCAGCTATCTGTTGAGGTGTAATAGCCTACAAAACACTTATGTAGTTTCCTGTATGTGTCTCTCAGGGGAAGGGTGTTTACTACCCCTTTCCTCACACCAGAGTCAAACTGCAGAGGGATCCCAAGGACCGCAGCGTGTCAGGTAAGGGAAACACAGTTTACCTTGCACATGGACACAATCTGTCATAAACACAGCTGTCTTCACGCAGTGACAGGTCTTAATGTTGGTCTTGACCCAAAATGGGGTAGACATTTCGTGGATCCTCTGTTGATTTGGCACATCTCCATTCTCATCAGTCATCCATCCTGGCTCAAAATGGCGTATCATTGACACACAGGATTAGCTTTTTGCAATTAGTCAGCAGGCCACAAAGAAGGTGCTTGTTAATGTGGAGAAGTGCTAAAAATGAACCATTTGTCTGTGGGATTTGGGTGACAGTGTCAGTGTGATAAGCATGTATTTACTCTTTAGCTTAAATGACTGATCTCTAAACGACTGTGTGTCTGCGTGTGTGTGCGTGTCTGTGTGTGTGTGTCCGTGTGTGTGTGTGTGTGTGTGTGTGTGTGTGTGTGTGTGTGTGTGTGTGTGTCTGCGTGTGTGCGTGTCTGTGTGTGTGTATGTACAGTATGCATGTGTGTGAGTGCGTGCGTGTACATAAATGTGTGTGTCTACATTCTACACTGGATACATATTCCTGTGCATGCATACTCTTAATGGGTGTCTGACCACTGTACGTGCATGGGTATAGTTGTGTGTGTTCATGCTTCTCACTCATTTGGGGGTTTCTACCTCTTAATTTCCAGGGAATGGATTGGGTATCAGAGTGGTGGGAGGTAAAGAGGTTCCAGGGACCAACGGACACATCGGAGCCTACGTAGCTAAAGTCTTACCTGGAGGAGTTGCCCAACAGACTGGGAAGATACTAGAGGGTAAGTTAACTTCACAAATCTTGGGATATATACTGCACTCCTGGGTCGTATTCATTAGGCACCAAACTGACTGAACCAGGAAGGGACTACCTGCAGGGACTACCTTCATTTTCTGCGTGGCCATAATGAATATTAAATGGTGCAAAATGAGTATATCAGTTAAGTGCTTATGTTGCTCAAAAAAACATTTGAGAGAGACATTTCTACACGTGAAATGTACTTCCCCTTTAAGAATCAATCAGTTCAAGAATCAAGTAGTCCAAGCCTGGACATAAGTGATTATTGTCAGAAGAAGGACTCGTCTGTCTTTCTCCATCTGTCTGTTTCCTTAAATCCGTTTGTTTATCCATCCAAATCTCTCTCTGTTTACCTTTCTCTCCTGTCATTTTCTATCCTTAGTGTGTGTGTATGAATGCAGCAGTGGCTCACTGACAGATGGTTTGAGAGGAATCTGACTTGAGTGAGATGTGAGGACTGAGAGGGAACGACACGGAGACAACAAAAATAGAATTTCATTAGCATTTTGTTTTGTCACCTCCAGGCAATAGTCCATGAGGGGGAGCTTTAGAGAACGAAAGGTTTGAGATATTTCAGAATTCTGAATGTAATGATATCACAGGTTTTCTTCAATCAAAGCTCAAAATGCATTTTAAGTTTCGGAATGGCTTTGTAAGTTAGCAACTATTACTCCAGCTTAGCAATACTCACATTAGAGTTTCTGTTACTTTACTCCTGTCATCTTGACCTTCGTTCAGGGTTTACCCATATTATTTCATTACTACATCTCTGGGAATGTGCTAAAACTCAGTGGTAGGGCTATGGCCCAGAGTTTTATAGATCTGAATCCAAACTAAGGGGCCTTAGGCACAACAAGCAGTAAGCATTGTCCATTTATCCCTCGACAGTCTCACTCCTGGCCAGTTGTCAATACAACACTACCTGAAGATGGATGGCTATGTCCTATTAACTGAAATGACTTTCATGAGACTTATTGATTTGACTGGAGGGAGACCGCATGGTGTGGTGCTGTGTATCTTTCTCTATCTCACTCTCTCTTTCTGTCTCTCTGGTCTCTCTCTGGTCTCTCTCTCTCTGGTCTCTCTCTTTCTGCCTCTCTGGTCTCTCTCTTTCTGTCTCTCTGGTCTCTCTCTGGTCTCTCTCTCTCTGGTCTCTCTCTTTCTGTCTCTCTGGTCTCTCTCTTTCTGTCTCTCTGGTCTCTCTCTGGTCTCTCTCTCTCTGGTCTCTCTCTTTCTGTCTCTCTGGTCGCTCTCTGGTCTCTCTCTTTCTGTCCCCCTGGTCTCTCTCTTTCTGTCCCTCTGGTCTCTCTCTGGTCTCTCTCTTTCTGTCCCTCTGGTCTCTCTCTGGTCTCTCTCTGGTCTCTCTCTTTCTGTCTCTCTGGTCTCTCTCTTTCTGTCCCTCTGGTCTCCTTCTGGTCTCTCTCTGGTCTCTCTCTTTCTGTCCCTCTGGTCTCTCTCTGGTCTCTCTCTCTGGTCGATCTCTTTATGTCCCTCTGGTCTCTCTCTGGTCTCTCTGGTATCTCTCTTTCTGTCCCTCTGGTCTCTCTCTGGTCTCTCTCTCTCTGGTCTCTCTCTTTCTCTCTCTTTGTCTCTCTCTGGTCTCTCTCTGGTCTCTCTCTTTCTGTCCCTCTGGTCTCTCTCTGGTCTCTTTGGTCTCTCTGGTCTCTCTCTTTCCGTCCCTCTGGTCTCTCTCTGGTCTCTCTCTCTCTGGTCTCTCTCTTTCTGTCCCTCTGGTCTCTCTCTGGTCTCTCTCTCTGGTCTCTCTCTCTCTCTGGTCTCTCTCTTTCTGTCCCTCTGGTCTCTCTCTGGTCTCTCTCTCTCTCCCTGGTCTCTCTCTTTCTGTCCCTCTGATCTCTCTCTGGTCTCTCTGGTCTCTCTCTTTCTGTCCCTCTGGTCTCTCTCTGGTCTCTCTCTCTCTGGTCTCTCTCTCTCTGGTCTCTCTCTGGTCTCTCTCTGGTCTCTCTCTCTCTCTCTGGTCTCTCTCTTTCTGTCCCTCTGGTCTCTCTCTGGTCTCTCTCTCTCTGGTCTCTCTCTTTCTGTCCCTCTGGTCTCTCTCTGATATCTCTCTCTCTGGTCTCTCTCTTTCTCACTCTCTTTCGCTCTCTGGTCTCTCTCTCATTCTCTCTGTCTCAGTCTGGGGGTTGTACAGGGTCCATGCTGGACGGTTGTGAATTAGCACGGCTGTGGCCCCTGCCTTTGTAGGGGCTGTCTGGGGCCTGATGTATGAGAGGTGGGTCGGAGGACTGTAAAGAGAAGAGGGAAGAGATACAGCTCAGAGCCACCTGGTGGGAGCTAGGGCCATCCATCTGTCACACTGTGTGTGTGTGTCTGTGCTATTGTGTGTGCATGCATGCATTCGGTGTGTGCCCTCTCTCCCCATTTTCTTCATCTTTCCCTCCTTCACTCTCCCTCCCTCCCTCTTGCTTTCTCTCTGTCCCTTCTTCCCTGCACCTGACCAATCTCTCCTCCATCAATTTATCTTTGTCCTCCCTCCCTCCCTTCCTCCCGCTCTCTCTGATTTATCATGGGCTTGAATTGTAAATACGAATTTGTTCTTAACTGACTTGCCTAGTTAAATAAAGGTTAAATAACATTTTGAATAACAGCTGTTCCTCTGTGTCAGCTGTATCAGAATGATCTTTAACTACAGGTTGGTCTGGACCGGTGTGTATTTATTAATGCTGTGACAGGTTGGATCTCACCTCTGCACTCGTCTAGTAGGTCAGCTATGGAGGCACCATCGTCAATCTCTTCTGCATACAGTCAATGCCTGGGTTGTGTTCATTCGGGCATACCATAGCAAAACGTTTTGCAACTGAAAATGAACACCTGTGTTCTTCTTATTGTACAAATTCAGATCCAGTACCTCTCTGTTTCAAAATGTTTTCCCTACTGAACACGGCCCAGATAAGTGTCCATCTCCAAACAGTGCAGATCATCAATCCTCATTCAAATCAAATGCATGTTCTTCTTACTCCACATACCTGCATGCACTCATTAACACACACATTTAGGATGATCCCAGGAAGTTGCATTCACCAGTAGTATTTATTATCCGATGACTAAAACATCCAGGCCTGAAGGAGATGGGTAGTAGCCTAGTGACACTGTTACCTTTCACTCTAGCAGAGCTCATCGTTTTGCCAGTGAAAACTTTACCATGGAGAGCTGCAGCTATGACTGTGTCCGTGCCAAACAAAGTGTCTCTGTGTAAGGTGACACTTCCGCTGAAACTTTGGAGCATGGTTTCTCACAGTGAGCGGTGTGAATACAGAATTGTGTCAATTCTAGCAGGTGCGAAGGCTCAGACCGAGTGTGTGTGATGAGTCATACTGCCATACTGTGTCACTGAGTAACTAGTGTGAAACTCTGTGTGGGTAACACAGCTCAGGAGCTCCGGCGCAGTCGGAGTCTAGCTGCCTACGTCAAGACTCGCTTTCACCTGTGTGAGTGCTGCTGGACAGCACGGAGTGTGTGTGCTTTTGCAGTGCTGTAGGACTGGTCTGTGTGTGTGCCATGTGTGTGTGCCATGTGTGTGTGTGTGCCTGTGTGTGTGTGCCGTGTGTGTGTGCCGTGTGTGTGTGTGTGTGTGCCTGTGTGTGTGTGTGTGTGTGTGTGTGTGTGTGTGTGTGTGTGTGTGTGTGTGTGTGTGTGTGTGTGTGTGTGTGTGTGTGTGTGTGTGTGTGTGTGTGTGTGTGTGTGTGCCCGCCCTGTGTGTGCGTGTGTGAGTTTGTGGTGCTTTGGCCTGATCTGACCTTTACTGACCAGGGTCAATTACATTTCAATTCAGGAAGTGAATCAAAACTTCCGTACAAGACTTGACAAAGCAACACTTTTCAATTGTAGAATTTGAATGTGATCTCAGGTACTGACTGAATTGAAATGGAATTGATCCAAACCCTGCTACTGACCCTGTGGTCATGTGGTTTAACTTTCTTCGAAACATGGGGTTGTTGGAGAAAGAGTTCGAGTTTATAGGAGGCTGCACAGCAGTGTGTTGTGGTGTTAAAACAGGACTCAATGGTACTGTGTGTTGTTGATGATGGTGTGGTGTGTTTCTGTATGTGTGTGAGGTGATACACACACACTTAGCTAATTGGTTTCAGTTTTCGAATGTGAGAATTAGGTGTGATACATTTTATATGGTAAACTAACTATGTTTGTGTACGTGTGTGCGTGCATGCGTGTGTGTGTGTGCGTGCGTGTGTGTGTGTGTGTGTGAATATAGGAATGCAGGTGCTGGAGTGGAACGAGCTTCCTCTAACGGGGATGACCTATGAGGAAGTGCAGGGGCTTGTGGTACAGCAGTGTGGCGAGGCAGAACTCTGCGTGAGACTGTGAGCATATTTTCTTCTCTCTGTGACTGTCTCTCCCTCTCGTCCCACTTTCTTCTCTCTGTGACTGTCTCTCCCTCTCCGTCCCACTTTCTTCTCTCTGTGACTGTCTCTCCCTCTCCGTCCCACTTTCTTCTCTCTGTGACTGTCTCTCCCTCTCCGTCCCACTTTCTTCTCTCTGTGACTGTCTCTCCCTCTCCGTCCCACTTTCTTCTCTCTGTGACTGTCTCTCCCTCTCCGTCCCACTTTCTTCTCTCTGTGACTGTCTCTCCCTCTCCGTCCCACTTTCTTCTCTCTGTGACTCTCTCTCCCTCTCCATCCCACTTTCTTCTCTCTGTGACTGTCTCTCCCTCTCCGTCCCACTTTCTTCTCTCTGTGATTGTCTCTCCCTCTCCGTCCCACTTTCTTCTCTCTGTGACTGTCTCTCCCTCTCGTCCCACTTTCTTCTCTCTGTGATTGTCTCTCCCTCTCCGTCCCACTTTCCTCTCTCTGTGACTGTCTCTCCCACTCCGTCCCACTTTCTTCTCTCTGTGACTGTTTCTCCCTCTCCGTCCCACTTTCTTCTCTCTGTGACTGTCTCTCCCTCTCCGTCCCACTTTCTTCTCTCTGTGACTGTCTCTCCCTCTCCGTCCCACTTTCTTCTCTCTGTGACTGTCTCTCCCTCTCCGTCCCACTTTCTTCTCTCTGTGACTGTCTCTCCCTCTCCGTCCCACTTTCTTCTCTCTGTGACTGTCTCTCCCTCTCCGTCCCACTTTCTTCTCTCTGTGACTGTCTCTCCCTCTCCGTCCCACTTTCTTCTCTCTGTGACTGTCTCTCCCTCTCCGTCCCACTTTCTTCTCTCTTTGACTGTCTCTCCCTCTCCGTCCCACTTTCTCTCTGACTGTCTCTCCCTTTCTAATTGGTCTTAGGCTTCCTCTCTCTCTCTGTTCCTGTCACTCTTTCTCTCTCTATATATCTCCCTCTCCTTCTCAGTTTCTCTCTGTCCAGCTACCTTCCTCTCTCTCTTCTCCCTTTATCGTTTGTCATGATTTGATAGAGGAGGAGGAATTTAAGCCTTAAGATATATATTTGAGCACAGCCACCTACACTCACTGATAACAGCCTTGCGGGGGTTCCACCTCAAATATTTGGAAGTGAGCAGTCTTCATTAGCTTCAGTAGTTCTCTAGAGTGGGTTGTTTCTGATTCACATAGAATACATTTCTTTTTAAAATCTCAGTCTTCTCTAAATTCATCTCATTGCCTCGCACTCCCTCACTTTACTGGTGACTTCTCTCTCCCACTCATCTCTGTCCTCTCTTTTTGACACAATTTGTTTCTCTTTTCTCTCTTCCCAACCTGTCTCTCTCTCTCTCTCTTACCCGCTCAATCTGGCTCTCTCACTTTCTCTCTCTCTCTCTCTCTCTTACCCGCTCAATCTGGCTCTCTCACTTTCTCTCACTTTCTCTCTCTCTCACTTTGTCTCTCTCTCACAATCTCACTCTCTCTCTCTCTCTCTCTCTCTCTCTCTCTCTCTCTCTCTCTCTCTCTCTCGCTCTCTCTCTCTCTCTCGCTCTCTCTCTCTCAGAGATCTGAACATGCTGGCTGACTCAGAGGGCTCTCAGCACCTTGATCTCCCAGACCAGAGCAAACCAGGTAGAGTAAGAGCTTAGCCTCTTCACCCCAGGGTGTCCTCCCCCCTCTCTCTCTCTGCTATCTTCCCCTTCTCTCTCATTTTTCTTTACCTTCTCTCTCAACTTCCCCTCTCTCTCGACTCGCCTCACTAAAGGTACAAAATCCCTTAAGGTTCTGCAACTAGAATATTTCAATCACTATGGCCTCTACCACAGTGAATGATTCCATAACTTCAAATGTGTGTGTGTGTTTCTCTTTGTGAATTTGTGTCCATACGTGTGTGTCTGTGCTCTAGGTGACAGACCCCCCAGGTCTCCGGGGGTGGATCCGAAACAACTGGCTGCAGAGCTACAGAAGGTGTCCCAGCAGCAGGCTCCTCCACCTACCACCGCCACGTCCTCCTCCTCCACGGTGGGGGGAGAGAAAGGACCCCACTCTGCCATCTCAGGCGCCGCCTCGGCCACTTCTAGCGCCATCCAGAGTCCGGGACAGCCGGGGTCGCCCTCCGTCAGCAAGAAACGCCACAGCAGCAAGGTGAACGGGTGGAGGATGATGTGGAGCTAAATTGAACACAGGCGTCATCTTCTGGTTGCATGACTAGAACATATTTTATGTTCAAAAGAACTGTCTAATTTTCAATAGAGGCAATTCTATATTGGCACATACTGTATGTTGTATGCCTTTTAGTTTGAAAGTGTTTCTAACTAATCGTATGCATAATTCTGTACTCATCGACAGTTCTTTACATGCACACACACTTACTGTTTCTAAATGTGTTTCTGTCTTCTTCCAGTCTGCGGAACCAGTGAAGACACAATCCCACCCTGTTACTGGAGAGATACAGGTCAGCTGACCAAGCCTTGTTTTGAGATTCCTTGACTCACCACTGCTTGTATATCCATGCACTTCATAAGGTGTTTTACTAAGGCCAGCCGTCTCGTTGAGATTCCACCGTCTCTTGATTTTGCAGCTTCAAATCAACTATGACAAGCAGCTGGGGAACCTGATTGTTCACGTGCTCCAAGCCAGGAACCTGGCCCCCCGAGACAACAACGGCTACTCCGACCCCTTCGTCAAAGTCTACCTCCTACCGGGGAGGGGGTGAGTCTGTTGGATAAGCTACCAGCAGGGTTTACAAAATTCGGATAACTTTCACAAAATTCCCAGGTTTCTAAATAAAATCCTGGCAGATTCTTGGAGTCAGGAGAGAATAAGCGGCTTATCCAGAATCCTCCAATCCGGATTTCTGGGAAACTTGGGAATTTTGGGAAACTTAAGAGAATTCTGCAACCCTACCAAAGAAAGAAAGCTGGTCTGGAATCCAAACTGAATATCACTTTTTTTAAAATTTGAAATGAAAGTATATTGAGTTTAGTTTGCAGGCAGGCAGTGAGGAGTGGTATTCCGTTTGGATTCTAGGCTATAGCAGAGAGGTAGGGACAGAAACACTGGAACTAGTCAAGTCAAGGAGAGAACAATCTCTTTGGTGAGAGAAGTTAAGTATACTTCACAGATCACCGATAGTAGCCTACACACTACAGCCATTATGTAACTCTTTCACTTCTCATCCTTGCTCTGTTGCTGTGCTCTGTCCATGTATCTATGCTCTGTAATGTTACCAGAGCATTTCCTTGTCGGATGTGCATCACCGTGAGTTAATAATGAACTGTGTCATATCGTAGTGGAAGCATTATCGATAGCAGTGTTGAATGGTTGTGTGGTAAAGTGTTCTTGTAATTGTGTTAAGTGTATATAAAACACTGGAAAGGTGATTCGTTTAGTTTCAGGGTGTTTCACGTGTGTAAAAGGCCTTGTGAATTTCAGGTCATGTACACAAACGCATTCATACGGAAGAAATGCCTAGAACCAAGATTACCATTAAAACCAACCACTTCAAAAGGAAGCCATTTTGGAAAGCTTAAAACGAACTCCCATTCATCTTAAAATCGATTTACGATTGATTTTAGCTGGCCATGGCATGCATGTTGTGTTCTATGCACCCACACCTGATGTCAGATCAATTCCATCATGCCACTGTGATAAACCTGTTACAAGCCTGTCACATGACATGAAATGTAATTACCATTCTAGGAACTGTTTCTATGTAGACATTTGATACCTAGTTTTTATGAAGGGAGTCATTAACACCTAATCAGCGTCAAACGACACACATGTAATACCCTAAACGTGATGTAAATTATGTTATATTTTGCCATGTAGTTCTGCTGAGTCTTCCCCTTTGCTCTTGTTGCTAGGCGGAATAGAGCAGGGAAATCGATAAGACTCATAATAGCTTGTAATACGATCCACACTGTAGCCGTCTGGATCTCAGTGCTCAATGTGATTATGTCATGTTGTAATCAGCTCTCCCACTTACCCTACCTACCCTTATCTATGGAGTCCTTAGGGACCACTGGACTTGTATAGTGTTACACACATGCATATACAAGCACACACACGCTGGGGGAAAATGCACACTCACAATACACACAGACACATTCCTCCCTCACTGCCCCAACACACATCCTGTGCCCCATGCCCACTTCCCTGTTACTGACCTCCCCAAATACACACACACCACACTGCCCCCCCCCCCCCCCCACCACACACCTGAACCCTCACTGCTCACTTAACCCCCCCCCCCCCCCCCCCCCCCCCTCCACCAAAACTACATCCACACACACCCCACACACACTCCTAACCCCCCTGACACTGACTCTTGTTTTTGTATGCTGTTCTTATATTTAATGCATGCTGGACCCATTCAGTCAGGTCATGGTTGTCCAGAATGCCAGGTATGTGATTTGCCCACTCTGACTTTTGACTTTGATGGTTGCTGTTAGGTTGTAGTAAGGTTGGACCTGGATTGTGATGACGATTGAGTTGAAGGCTCAGGGCCCAATGCATGTGGTGCTGGTGACGAGGGTATAACCCCAGCAAGTCACTATATACTCACTCTAACACCTTTCCACTCCCATGCATTGTACACTTCTGCCCTATGCCCTCATATTGTTCCCTACCTCCTTAGATTGTGTTCTAATATGCATACTACAGTAGACTGCACCTCGATATGACCTAACATATGATTCCCCACTTTCCCATAACTCATTTCCCTACATGTCTGTCAGACATATAAAATACCCAAAATTGTTGTTCTAATATTGTGTTTTACTTTGTACCTCACCCTGACGTTGTTCTTGATATTGTGATATCCGTTGTATCCAGTGTTGTTCCTTTTAGTCTTCCATTTTAATTGTGCCCTAAATTGTTCCGTACACCCTTACATTGTGCCCTACATTGTTCCGTACACCCTTACATTGTGCCCTACATCTTAACATAGCTCGCTACTTCCTTTCATTGTGCCCTGCACCCTAACATTGTGCTATTGTGCTCTGAATTTCTATGTTTGTGTGTGTGTGTGTGTGTGTGTGTGTGTGTGTGTGTGTGTGTGTGTGTGTGTGTGTGTGTGTGTGTGTGTGTGTGTGTGTGTGTGTGTGTGTGTGTGTGTGTGTGTGTGTGTGTGTGTGTGTGTGTTCATACCTTGCTAATGGCCTGCTTTGTCTGTGTGTGATTCCAGTGCTGAGAATAAGAGGAGATCAAAACAAGCTGGCCAGAGTCTGAACCCAGAGTGGAACCAGACTGTTATCTATAAGAACATCCACCTGGAACAGGTACTGCTACAGTATCACTAACTGCTTTTGGGATAACCACAATGTCCTGTGTGTTTGATGTGTGCTGGCTACTGTGAATACTGCATTTGTGAGTTTAGAGGAATAATAATGTGTGTGTGGTGTGTGTCTGTGTCTGTGTGTGTGTGTGTGTGTGGTGTGTGTCTGTGTGTGTGGTGTGTGTGCGCTGTGTTTCAGCTGAGGAAGAAGCTGCTGGAGGTGAGCGTGTGGGACTACGACAAGTGCTCCTCCAACGACTTTCTGGGAGAGGTGAGAGAGAGAGAGACATGCATTTTGTCCATAGCACTTCTGTGAGGGTGACATACATTACTGTGATGCTGCTGTAAGTTTCCTATAAGAAGCAGTCATCCACTATGTGAGGTTGATGTTAAAGGGGATGTGTGTGGGTGTTCTTGATGTTAAAGGAGATGTATGTGGGTGTTCTTCTAGGTGTTGATGGACCTGTCCAACACAGCTAACATGGATAACGTCCCACGCTGGCTCCCTCTGAAGGAACAGAGTGAGGGAGAGCACCACCGGCGCTCCCTTTCAGCACAGGGGCGCCAGCACTCCCCCAAGCCCCCCTCGCAGCACGCCTCCCCCAAAACCCCTGCCCACGGTAACCAGGACTCCCCCAAGCCCCCCTCACAGCACGCCTCCCCCAAAACACCCGCCCACGGGAACCAGGACCCGCCCAAGTCGTCGGTCATCAAGAGCCGGAGCCATGGGATCTTCCCTGATCCAGCCAAGGGTAGGAGAGGTTCTGTCTTTCCCTTCCCTCTGGCCTCTTAGTCATCACGAACAACCTACCCTACTCCTTTCTCTCTATCTGTACCTGTTCTGGTTCTCTCTCCCTTTCTCCTTTTATCCCTTGTTCTCTTTCTCTCTCTCTCTCTCTCTCTCATTTTCTCTAGCTGTCTTTGTCTCTCTCTCTGTCTGCCTAGCTATCTCTGCCTGTCTCTCTCTTTCTCTCTGTCTCTCTTTCTATCCCCCCTCTGTCACTTCTCCCTCACTATTCAGACTCATCCATTATAGCTTTGGATTCATGCTCTTTGCTTTGCCATGTTTTTATTTTCTGCTGTTGCCATGACTCCACTCAGCTCAGACTTTTCCTACCCTCAGCTTCCTCCATTCCTGTCCTTACACAACATGGCCATGGAAGGCTTTGAAAACAACACCCACCGCCTCAGTCTTAACCCTAAACTTAATTGGAAAACTCCAAATTTAAGTGGAAAACTTATGTGGCCCAAACAATTGGAAAATACCCACTTCCAAAGGGTCATTCAAACAGGGCGCTACAGAATGTGGCATGTAGCTTAGTAGCTATCTAGCCCTGATGTAAAAACAGAAGAGCACAACAACAGATGGTAGCTTTAATGGTAATGATAGATGGTAATTGGTGAATTTGGTTGTTCTAGACACGCAGGTGCCCACTATTGAGAAATCTCACAGTAGCCCCGGCACATCGAAGCCTTCCCCGTCCGAGGGCCACAGCCAACATACGCCACGCGCGGCTCCACGTGCGGCGCCTCGCAAAAGTGCAAGGCAACACCAGCAGGATGGCGCCGGCGGTGTCGCTGTAGCAACGGGTGAAGCTCCGGCTCCGCAGCAACAGCACCGCCTCCAACCAAGTAAAAGACACAAATAAAGCCTCCGCAGCATGGCCGCCTCGCGCTCATCTGTTCCCCCTTCTGTCCAGTTTGAGCTGCTTTCTTTGTTTTCTCTTCCCCTTTTCCTTCTATTTTTTTCCCCCTCCTTTTTTAATTTGTCCTACTTCTGGTGCCTTCCGTACTCCCCCCCCCCCCCCCCCCCCTCACTGCTTCTCTTCTGTATGTTCCCACGGTGTGTAGATCCAGAATACTTACCGTATTCTAGCACTTCTTGTTTTAGAGTTTACACTAAAGTTTACTCCTCAGTTTACCCTGTTTCAATGAACCTCCAGAGCCACAAAGATTGCTGTTAAAAACATTTTATACTTCATTGGTTAAAAGGTTGATAAAAAGGAAATATACAATTACTACAACTAAACTAACGTTTCTAAAAACAGAAACTAAACCCTCTGTTAAAATTAGATCATAAATTGGAACTAAACATTTAAATAACGAATCCTAAGGTTGCAGGCATAATCATCCTCCCTTAAACCAAGTTTGTTTCAAACATTCTTTTAAATGTTCTTGTATAATTTAATTTTGTAAGACAGTTAACAGAATGATCTAAAACAAGACTGACTCCCGACAAACAAGTAGGGCTTTTGAAAAATCACTTTGGGACCAGTTGTCAATCAGTGTCCGAACACAGTACCACTGCCAGTGCTCTCACATGATTGGTCAAGCCATTGCCTACCATGGTACACACAGAAGAATCAGTAGATTAGTAGACACAGTATATTTGATTCAGTTTGGACAAGTCATGGTGTCATGGTCCAAGAGAGGGAAGGCTAGGAATTACACTTAGATATCACTTGAATCGTTTGAACTACCTAATCCAAGCATTTACAACAATGAACTCAGAAGAAAGTCTCCCAACCTAACCCTCTCCCTCTGTTTAAATTTCATTATACCTTTTTTTCCCTGTGTTTTGGACTTATTTTGGTTTCTGTCTTATGCCAAAATGTCCGGCTTTCTGAAGCTAGTCCACTCGGATATGGCTGTGCATGCAGTCCGCTGCCCCTCTCCCACCCACCCTTCTTTTTCTTTATTTTGGAGCACAATGCACATCAGTAGACGCCCCACCCCTATGTGATGTGGAGGGCCGGGGCGACTGTGCACAGCACTCTGTGGCTGCATGTGACTGACAGTAAAGCTGGTTTCAATGGTGATGATATTCCTGCTTTCTGAGTCTCCATCTTGCCCGCCCCCTGCCCCCGGCCTTGACCTCTGCCCTCTACCCACTTGGCGTGACCCTGTCCCGCGCCTGCGCCCCTTACGCCCTCCAGTCTCCTACCCCCCAGCCCAAAGAGGCCGCCTCTCCCTGAGGCACCACAGACACACCATAGTGGGCGTGCTCACCATTCAGAAAGCCCAATCCGATTCGCTCCCCGCCCCGCCGGGCCCGGCAGCATCGGCCACTGGGAGCCAAGCAGACAGCAGACACCTGACCTTCAGGAAAGCCATGTCTGAAGAGAGGCCACAGAGAGAAGGAGGTGAGAGTCGCACGTTTCTGTCGTGTGACTGACTGCAAAGATTGTTGCAGCCGGAGAGAGACAGGCTGGGATACTACTAACGCACACCTGCAGAAAGAGAGAGATCTGACACAATACAACAGACAAAAAGAGATCTGACAAGGTACAACAGACAGAAAGGGATATTAGGAGAGATTGTGACCAGAGAGAGAGAGACAGAAAGAGCTAACACACAGCCACACAACCAGCCACACAACCAGAGATTCATGCAGCGAGACACAATTTCTTAATGACCGCGGACACAGTTTGCTAATACCAGGAAATAGGCTATCAATCCAGGGCTCCGGCATTGTTCCCTAACAATAAATCAGGCTTTGACAGCAATTACCATAAAACCATTAAGCAAAAAGGCCCGAGGGGGTGTGGTATATGGCCAATATACCACGGCTGAAGGCTGTTCATAAGCACGACGCAATGCGGAGTGCTAGGACACAGCCCTTAGCCGCGGTATATTGGCCATATATCACAAACCCCCGAGGTGCCTTATTGCTATTATAAACAGGTTACCAACATCATTAGAGCAGTACAAATACATTTTTTTTTGTCATACCCATGGTATACGGTCTGATATAACACGGCTGTCAGCCAATCAGCACTCAGGGCAGTTTTTAAAACTTTATAAAGTACCTGTACACGTTTTTACTCCGTTTTCCTCCCTTGGGTCATTAAATGGTATTAGCAAACGTTTGTTTTTTCTTATCGTGTCGAGAGGCCTGAGAGAAGAGCGTCGGCATAGATCCAGTTTCATGTCACGTGACTCACACATCCCACGCCACGCCATTCACAACCAACAAGTCATACTCTATATCTATCTCACCACTGCACTTATGTGACAGAGGTGGTTTTGTGTATAACCTTGCCAGACCTAAAGAAGTGATTTGAACTTGTTTTGGCATTTAGATCTCAGAGCTAATGCCTAGGCTTTAGCTCAGCTGGCTAACACAGTCTTGTGGAACAAAGAAGACCCAGGTCAAACCCAGTCAGTAACACACTTACTTACTGTAGAAGTTGCTGTGAATATAAACAGTGCATTTATTATACCTAACTTTTGCAAAGCAAACACATAAAGAGGCATTTAAACCATTCAAGTTTTGAAACTACGATCAGTTACTAAGATGTAATTGTGATGATTGCATAACAAATGTAAAATTGCTTTAAGTAACTTTACATCAATGTGTTGTAGAGTAAAATGATTAGTTATCCCCACAAAGCAGAGACACACACTTAGTCCGACATTTAGATTACTAATGCGTAATAGGGTCTGTGGGCCTTTTGTTTGGTCTGTTGTGAACATATTTATGTTGCTTAATGTTTGATACTGTTTCTCTGGATCGTTATGTGTCTATGTCCTTGTGTTCTCTCTGTGTGTCCAATGATGAAGCGGTTTGAAAATGTTGTCCCGTTTATGTGTGAGGGATGATACTGTACGTATGCCACTACATCTGCCCATATGTGTATGTTTCATGCCTGTCTTCTATAGTATTGTGGTGCTTTTCATAATAACAATGTGATGTGTATTGGAGGAGAGGTGTTGGCTGCCCTTATTCTGTAGATCACACACACACGCACACACACACACACAATGTTATGTCACATGAAGTGGAAGAGCTATACATCACACTCAAAGTGCTAAATAATATTTAATATAGTAACAGTAGGCATGGGTGTTGTAATACTATATCAACACTGGAACCAAAGGAGACAGTTACCCAGGCCTTTATTGAGACCTATAGTGCACCCACATAAGGCAGTACGTTCTCAACCAGGCCTATATAGGGCTCCCTCTCTCTCTCTCATGACTTGTGTCGTCCAATCTCCGTACAGCACGGCCCGGCAGGTCCGGCGACGCCCCGGTAACAGCCGCCTCATTGGACAGTGGTCTGAGTGGCAGTGCTCACAGCCTATTGGAGGATGAGGGTGGGACTAATGCCGTGGACAGTGCCATCTTCCAGGTCCCTCGGTTGTGAGTTTGGTTATTGTATATACTGTATTTTACATCCTAATGTTTTGTGCACTCAGTGTGTATATTTCTGTATTTTGATATGATCTTGTTCCGGACAGTGGGAAGATTCCAAATGGCACCGACGTGATGATGTCACCAATGGGCCATATGGACTCTGAGGGTAAGTCACAGTGGTGTGTGTGTATACCACCTGGAGGTGGAAGTGAAATTCTATGGTGTGCATGCATGTGTGTGTATAGGTGTGAGTATGTCCCTGTGAGCTTCAGTGTGTACAGTATGTGTCAACACATCCCTCAGAAGTAACTATGGTTAGCTGGTCTGCTCTCTAGGGCAGGTTTAGTTGAATCCCAGTGTGAGTGTTGTGACTGGTGTGAAGTCATCAGGAAGTGACAGCACCAGTCACATTCATCTGACCTTGTGAGCATACTTCATACAGTACTGACACGTGTCATGGAAGGAACACTCTAGTGATCAGTGGAGGCTCCTCAGAGGAGGAAGGGGAGGACCATCATCGTTATTGAATTTCATTAAAATAGTGAAACATTAAAAAAGTTATGCTTTTTAGATGAAACTATACTAAATATATTCACGTCACCAAATCATTTATTAAAACACTGTTTTGCAATGAAGGTCTACGGTACACTCAACAGCACTCTGTAGGCAAGCAATATGGTGTAGCCGGAGCACAGCTAATTTCCGTCCCCTTCTGGGTACATTGACTTCTATACAAAACCTAGGAGGCTATTGGTTCTCACCACGTTCCATAGACTTACACAGTAATTATGACATCTTCCAGAGGACGTCCTCCAACCTATCAGAGCTCTTGTAGTATGAACTGACATATTGTCCACCCAATCAAAGGATCAGAGAATGAATCTAGTACTGAAAGCATAAGCTACAGCTAGCTAGCACTGCAGTGCACAAAATGTGGTAAGTAGTTGACTCAAAGAGAAAGACAATAGTTGAACAGTTATATAGCGATATATTTAGTTGTATTTTTTTCACTTTCACTTAGCTAGTGAATGCAGCTAGCTAGTTTAGTCAAACAAACTGGCTCAAACAGAGAGGGATCTTATGTTAGCTAGCTGGATATGGCTATCCAACACTGGAACTTTTCCAAGTCAAGGTAAGCTTTTGATTTTATTAATTTATTGCCACAGGGGCCCGCCGGTGTAACTGCTAAACTGCTTGCTGCTGACTGTACACTGTACTGTATGATTATAGCGGGTTTACTAACGCATTAGTTCTAGTAGCTATATTGACTATAATGTTAATATGGTGACAACGATGTAGGCTGTGTGTAGCAGTTAGCGGTTATGATATGAAGGTTTGGCTTGGATTTGTTTTTAGCCTGGTCATAAGCAGCTAATGTGTTGTGCACTGAAGTCCACAAGGGAAGGGAAAGGTGAGAGGAGGAGAGCACGTAGATGTGGTAAGGGATTACACAACGATCAAAGGGATCAAAGTGAACTGTGTTTGCATGTGATCACGGGTGTATTCATTCCGCCGATTCTGTTGAACAAAAAAAAATCTTAAACGGGAGCAAACGGAACGAAACGGGGATCAACATACCTGAATTTGTCGAATGAAAACTGTCATATTCAACTGTTGGACTAATGATTACACCCTAGCTCAGCTAGAGGCAGGCAAGAGTGAATGTGTCAATGTCTGTCACTTTGATTGCTCAAATTTCTCTCAACCTCTGCACCTACATTGTAAACTTGCATTCACAGACTGGGTACAGGCAAAATTGTAGTATTATGTAGTAGCTAAACCTATTGCTGTTACATTGAACTGGGTGAATGGAATATGAATGACAGTCATCCAATATGCTGTAATAGAAATAAGGCCATGCTCGTAAAAAAAATAATCGTCCTCCCTAATTTTTAAATGGCGTGTGTGTGTATATGTGAATTAACGTGTGTGTGTGTGTGTGTGTGTGTGTGTGTGTGTGTGTGTGTGTAGGTAAGACCCAGGTAATGGGAGAGATCAAGATAGCTCTGAGGAAGGAGCTGAAGACAGAGGGAGACCAGCTGGTGTTGGAGATTCTCCAGTGCAGAAACATCACCTACAAGTTCAAGTCTCCAGACCACCTGCCAGGTACTGCTACATGCACATGTACATTACACACGTTTACACACTCATGTCGATGCACATTCGCTCGCACACACACAAACACTCAAATGGTACAGATACCTGTGAATTCAGGTACATACACACACACACACAGACTGTTTCAGAAAATAGAAGATAACTCTTTTGTGACCAACGTAGTGTGTGCTCATATGTGTGTGTGTCTACAGACCTCTATGTGAAGCTGTATGTGGTGAACATTGCGACCCAGAAGAGGATCATCAAGAAGAAGACCCGGGTATGTCGTCACGACCGCGAGCCCTCCTTCAACGAGACCTTCAGATTCTGCATGAACCCCACCGGCCACTCTCTGCAGGTCTGTCTGTCTGCCTGCCTGAATGTCTATTTACCTCGTGCATCTCTTTTCTTGTCTTAGATACTGTTATATGTCATTTAAAGTATAATACGTAGGATGCTCGTATGTGTGCTGTACTGCTGCCCCCTATATCACATGCTCTGTGTGTCACGCTGGATATGAACTCTTGTGACAGAAAGTTACATAAATCGAGTAGCCGGCCAGCTAGCACGCACGCAATGTTGGGTCCTGGTTACCAAGAATACTCTGGATAAAAGTGTCTGCTAGATGTCTGTTCTAAACATGACTCTTCTCTCTCAAATCAAACTGTATTTATCACATGCGCAGAATACAACAGTGAAATGCTTACTTACAAGCCCTTAACCAACAGTGAAATGCTTACTTACAAGCCCTTAACCAACAGTGAAATGTTTACTTACAAGCCCTTAACCAACAGTGAAATGCTTACTTACAAGCCCTTAACCAACAGTGAAATGCTTACTTACAAGCCCTTAACCAACAGTGAAATGCTTACTTACAAGCCCTTAACCAACAGTGAAATGCTTACTTACAAGCCCTTAACCAACAGTGAAATGCTTACTTACAAGCCCTTAACCAACAGTGAAATGCTTACTTACAAGCCCTTAACCAACAGTGAAATGCTTACTTACAAGCCCTTAACCAACAGTGAAATGCTTACTTACAAGCCCTTAACCAACAGTGAAATGCTTACTTACAAGCCCTTAACCAACAGTGAAATGCTGACTTACAAGCCAACCAACAGTGAAATGCTTACTTACAAGCCCTTAACCAACAGTGAAATGCTTACTTACAAGCCCTTAACCAACAGTGAAATGCTTACTTACAAGCCCTTAACCAACAGTGAAATGCTGACTTACAAGCCAACCAACAGTGAAATGCTTACTTACAAGCCCTTAACCAACAGTGAAATGCTTACTTACAAGCCCTTAACCAACAGTGAAATGCTTACTTACAAGCCCTTAACCAACAGTGAAATGCTGACTTACAAGCCCTTAACCAACAGTGCAGTTTTAAGAAAATACAACAAAAATACCTCAAATTAAAAAGTCAGAGATAAGAATACTAAGTAATTAAAGAGCAGCAGTAAATAACAGTAGCGAGGCTATATACAGGGGGTACCGGTACAGAGTCAATGTGGAGACTATATACAGGGGGTACCGGTACAGAGTCAATGTGGAGGCTATATACAGGGGGTACCGGTACAGAGTCAATGTGGAGGCTATATACAGGGGGTACCGGTACAGAGTCAATTTGAGGAGGCTATATGCAGGGGGTACCGGTACAGAGTCAATGGGCACCGATGTCGAGGTAATTGAGGTAATATGTACATGTACAGTACTGTAGGTAGAGTTATTAAAGTGACTATGCATAGATAATAACAGAGAGTAGCAGCAGCATGGGGGGGGGGGGGGGGGGGGAGCAATGCAAACAGTCAGGGAATCCATTTGATTAGCTGTACAGGAGTCTTATGGCTTCGGGATTAAAGCTATTTAGAAGCTTCTTGGACCTAGACTTGGCGGTCCGGTACTCTGTCCAGCTCTTCTTGGTGTTTAACTCTTCTCTGTCCAGCCCTTCCTGGTGTCTAACTTTTCTCTGTCCAGCTCTTCCTAGTGTCTAACTCTTCTCTCTCCTCTGTCCAGCTCTTCCTGGTGTCTAACTCTTCTCTGCCCAGCTCTTCCTGGTGTCTATCTCTTCTTTGTCCATCTCTTACTGGTGTTTAACTATTCTCTCTCCTCTGTCCAGCTCTTCCTGGTGTCTAATTCTCCTCTGTCCAGCTTTTCACTGTGTCTAACTCTTCTCTCTCCTCTGTCCAGCTTTTCCCTGTGTCTAACTCTTCTCTCTCCTCCGTCCAGCTCTTCCTGTTGTCTAACTCTTCTCTCTCCTCTGTCCAGCTCTTCCTGGTGTCCAATGGGGGGAAGTTCATTAAGAAGACCCTGATCGGAGAGGCCTACATCTGGCTGGATAAGGTGGACGTGCGGAAGCGAGTGGTCAGCTGGCACAAACTGCTGGCTAGCTCTGCTCAGATCCACTCCTAAATAACCTACTGTTAACCTTGTCTATTCTATAGGCTCTTAACTCGCAGAGAGAAAGACGAGGATGGCTAGGGCGCTCGAGTTTACTGTCGCCATCACTGATCCACTCTTTATGGACCTACTGGACATACTCACAGGTCCAGCATTGGGGTCGGGCGAGGACCGTTAGGGTGCGGGAGTTAGACATCTCTTCCGTATCCTGTGGATCTTGAGTTTTGGTGTCAGGGGTCAGCGTTTGAATTGCTTGAGCTGTGACTAGGGATTGGCTAGTGGGGAGGAAGTAGGTATGTGTTTACAGGAAATTAACTTGTGTTTACAGGAAGTAGTGTAGCCAGGGCAGGGAGGAGGACATTGAGGCAACAAAGCAAGAACAGAATCAACCAGGTATTACACATACACTCACACACACAGTCAACAACACATTCAAACACACCACAAAGAAAGATGATCGTAAGAGACTGACACATAAATACAGGGGTTGGACATGTTTAGATTCTCTCATTGCTTTATTTGACTGGAGATGTTTTTATTTATGAATGAAATTATAACTACCTGTGGATTCCCCTCGTGGCTTTGTATATTGTTAGAAGAATTTAATTAATTTATGAAGCATTTTGGGAATTAAATGTTGAAGATTTATTATATGGAGATTGCACCTCTTATTTTTGTATTATAATTATGATTATTAGAGTTTTATTGATTATTCTCCTCAATTGTTTAAGTACTGAATGATTAATGAATAATTTTTTATCCAGGGACGCACAGTATATTTTGTGACATACTCTCACTTTAATTCTAATTCTCGATTTGAAATGACTCCCTCATCTGGCACAAGGTACAAAGACCTTGGCAAGCATGTTTTTACATTTTGGGACAACAATATTTCCCCTTCTCTTCTTTCTCTAGATGTAAATTTAGATGCTGATATATCAGATATATTATATAAACATTGTTCTAAGTATAATTGGTGTGGTTTTAACAGACTGGGTAGTCTTGTGCACAGGGTCATGTTTATTAGGCACCAAATGGAAGAAAACAGACTGAAACAAGGAGGGACTACCTGGTGTTGTCCAGGAAGAAATGTTCATTTTAGTTTTCAGTTGCAAAATGTTTTCTGCTGGGTGACCTAATGAACGTGACAGTGAAAAGTTGCATTGTTGCCTTTGAGGTTGACTTTGTATATAGTTGAGTACACTGTCGTTGTGAGAGATAAATAGATATATTCTTATCACAGACAATCCGTTGTGGATGATTGTGGCTTAACGTATTATTTTTGGAATGTGAAATATTGGGCACAGGTTTTAGCTGTGATTCAAGCCTGGTTTTCCTCCTAGTAAGATACACAGTGAACTGCTATGCGTAAGACTAGCATAGTTCTGACTTCTCCTTACATTCACACATTTGAAATATCTCTTCACATGCACACTTTCATGTTTTACTTAGCACTTTGTCAAGTTATCGAATGTATAGATGAATATACAGTATGTCCCCACTCGTAGAGAAATATAATATATATAAGTATGTCAAATGAATATATTAAATAAATGATGATAATGATGATGATAGTAATATAATATAGTTGACCATACTTGATTACCCTCTTGGCGTGTGTATAGTAAAGTGTGTCCCATGGTTCATATATCAGGGTCCCCTCCAAACAGTCTATCTATACATTGGATGGGTGGGTGGGGTGGGGGAGTAGGTGGATGCGGCATGCTTTGGACGGTTTCTGTTGGTGTGTCTATCTCCATCACATGTCTAGGTACAAACTATCCTATTGGGCTCTCTGTTTTTCTATGGGGAGAGGTTGGTAGCTGGGGCTATTGTTTGAACATGAGTTCAATCAAAGTTGCTTTGATTAAGAAATGCTACAATGCTCCTGGGTGGCGCAGTGGTCTAAGGCACTGCATCGCAGTGCTAGCTGTGCCACCAGAGACTGGGTTCGAGCCCAGGCTCTGTCGCAGCCGGCCGCGACCGGGAGGCCCATGGGGCGGCGCACAATTGGCCTAGCATCGTGAGGGTTTGGCCGGCAGGGATATCCTTGTCTCATCGCGCACTAGCGACTCCTGTGGCGGGCCGGGTGTAGTGCACGCTAACCAGGTCGCTAAGTGTATGGTGTTTCCTCTGACACATTGGTGCGGCTGGCTTCCGGGTTGAATGCGCACTGTGTTAAGAATCAGTGCGGCTTGGTTGGGTTGTGTTTCAGAGGACGCATGGCTCTCGACCTTCGCCTCTCCCGAGTCCGTACGGGAGTTGCAGCGATGAGACAAGACAGTAACTACTAACAACTGGATACCATGAAAATTGGGGACCAAAAGGGGGTAAAAAAAAGAAGAAATTATTACGTTTTGGCATGTTTGTCATAGTCCTGGTGACACATTTATTTTAGCTGGTGTGCATCTGCTATTTGTTATGGGCTGGTGTGCATCTCTAAGAGATTTGAAGGTGTGTAACGTGGCTTTCAGTTGAAAGGGCACACTCAGAGTGATGTCCTGCCTAGGGTCAAGGTGTGTGAGGGCTGGTTGGTTTAATGGTGACCTTTTGACCTTTGATCTTTGCCAAACATTGACCAAACACCACAGGTTCTCTCCAGCTGATTCTATGCAACATAGACTTCGTGTTGTGACTGTGTCTGAATTATCAATCTAGATTCTACAGTCTGAATTAGCGATGCATTTTAGTGGACAATGGGTTATTCTGTTTGTGTATTGTTCACATGTATAGTTTTTTTACTGCCTTCAAGTTTGGGAATGAATAAGAACATATAGCTCTTTGATTTTTATAAGTATGCTTTCACATACCGTTAAATGCAACTTTATTTATTGCACATAAGCTGTTGTTTTCATATGTTTTTTACATCATCAAATGTTAGATGTAAGGTACATAGCTAATTGGAAAGGTATTTTGTTTTCAGAAAATTATCCAATGCTTGTATTTCAACCCAGAAACTCAGTCTTCAGCCCAATGTCCCAGCAGACTCACACACACACACACACACACACACACACACACACACACACACACACACACACACACACACACACACACACACACACACACACAGTAGTGACTCTTCACATAGACTAGAATCTAAGGAGACACTTTCTTAACACCAGAGCCACGTTCCCAACAGATTCTAGCTTTTCAGTTTTTATGCACCCCCACTTTTGAATAGTTTTATTTTTCCAGTATATATGTCATTTGAAAAATGACCAAAAAAAGTTTAACAATGTAACGACTTGATGTTCTATCTAAAATGGTTCCCCACCTGAAATTGATATTTTTTGATACCAGCGTGCGTGAGTAGTTTCTTCATGCCACACCCATGCATGGCCAAGTCCTCCTGAAAGTGACCTCCCTTTCCTATGTGTGTTATCTAGCTAAGATCTACACACACACACACACACACACACACACAGAAATGCCATCTCTTTATATCCTACCTTGTAAATACATCTATTTTTTTTCTACAAGAGGAAACCGAAAGATTTCCTTGATATCTGACATTAACGCATATGAGCAGGGGATGAGAACACAAGCAGTATGTTACTCTCTTGACATGGCAGAATACCTACAGGAGTTAGATGGAGTAAAGACCTTATAAACCTTGCCCTGACACCGGACACAACAGAGTTTTACCAGAGTATACAAACACAGACAAACCTTATTTTATCAACTCAAGTAGTTGCAGGAGAATTTAAATGTGCTCACAACAATGGATGTTGCATGTTTAGTTGGTGGTTCGTTCATACTATTTTTGTGTCCGGAAATTCTATTTAAAAAAGAAAAGATAGATAGAGAGATCAAACGTTACGAGGGGAACGAAATTCTGAAGAGTAATTCTCAGATTATTTAAAGATGTAGGCTGACTGTACAAAGATTATGCTTGTAAAATCCGTCTGGTTTTCCACTTCTATGTAAACAGAAAAATCTAATGTCATGGTTTTGTGATTGTACACAGGAGGTATTGATAAATTATGCAAATTGTGCTGTAAAAACAACGGCTGTTGCCCCAAGTCTAAATATTAAATATCTGTACAAAGAAAACAAGATGGGTGTTTCTTTGTACATTGATTTCCTGACAATGTTTTTGTATGTGAAATGTGATGATAGCTATGCATACATCTACCAAGGCATTCCAACATAATATCATCTCAAGGGTATTATTGTTCTTGAAATCCTGCTGATTATCATACATGCAACAAATACTGAAGTACTGAAAATGAATATGGGAAAGTTGATCACCTTGTTAACCCTGTAAAGCCCAATGTTACATATATGTAACAGTGTCTTTAAACACCTGGTAAAGTGTCTGAACCCGAATAATACATAAAAGGAAGCCACGATCGTCAAGAAGAGATCCTAGTACACACTTGACACCATCTGATGCACGATCTTTGTAATTACACTATTAGAGATTGGCGCTGAAAATGGTGGACTTCAACAATGATAAAAAAGTGAATTATATTACTCCGAATGGTCTCGTAAGTTGTCAAAAAGGTGAGTTTCTGAAATATTTCAATAAAAATATTTATTTTTGCCGAAGTATAGTCACTTAAAAGTTTGCTCCGTATATGTAACATTGGGCATTAAGTCAAATCAAATGTATTTATATAGCCCTTCGTACATCAGCTGATATCTCAAAGTGCTGTACAGAAACCCAGCCTAAAACCCCAAACAGCAAGCAATGCAGGTGTAGAAGCACGGTGGCTAGGAAAAACTCCCTAGAAAGGCCAAAACCTAGGAAGAAACCTAGAGAGGAACCAGGCTATGAGGGGTGGCCAGTCCTCTTCTGGCTGTGCCGGGTGGAGATTATAACAGAACATGGCCAAGATGTTCAAATGTTCATAAATGACCATAATAATAATCACAGTGGTTGTCGAGGGGGCAGCCAGTCAGCACCTTAGGAGTAAATGTCAGTTGGCTTTTCATAGCCGATCATTAAGAGTATCTCTACCACTCCTGCTGTCTCTAGAGAGTTGAAAACAGCAGGTCTGGGACAGGTAGCACGTCCGGTGAACAGGTCAGGATTCAATAGCTGCAGGCAGAACAGTTGAAACTGGAGCAGCAGCACGGCCAGGTGGACTGGGGACAGCAAGGAGTCATCATGCCAGGTAGTCCTGAGGCATGGTCCTGGTGCTCAGGTCCCCCGAGATAGAGAAAGAAAGAGAGAAAGAGAGAATTAGAGAGAGCATACTTAAATTCACACAGGACACCGGATAAGACAGGAGAAGTACTCCAGATATAACAAACTGACCCTAGCTCCCCGATACAAACTACTGCAGCATAAATACTGGAGGCTGAGACAGGAGGGGTCAGGAGACACTGTGGCCCCATCCGATGATACCCCCGGACAGGGCCAAACAGGAAGGATATAACCCCACCCACTTTGCCAAAGCACAGCCCCACACCACTAGAGGGATTTCTTCAACCACCAACTTACCATCCTGAGACAAGGCCGAGTATAGCCCACAAAGATCTCCTCCACGGCACAACCCAAGGGGGAGGAGCCAACCCAGACAGGAAGATCACATCAGTGACTCAACCCACTCAAGTGACGCACCCCTCCTAGGGACGGCATGAAAGAGCACCCTGTAATAGGGTTAGAGGCAGAGAATCCCAGTGGAAAGAGGGGAACCGACCAGGCAGAGACAGCAAGGGCTCCAGAGCCTTTCCGTTCACCTTCACACTCCTGGGCCAGACTACACTCAATCATATGACCCACTGAAGAGAAGAGTCTTCAGTAAAGGCTTAAAGGTTGAGACCGAGTCTGCGTCTCTCACATGGGTAGGCAGATCATTCCATAAAAATGGAGCTCTATAGGAGAAAGCCCTGCCTCCAGCTGTTTGCTTAGAAATTCTAGGGACAATTAGGAGGCCTGCGTCTTGTGACGTGTAGGTATGTACGGCAGGACCAAATCAGAGAGATAGGTAAAACCTTGAAATCAGCCCTTGCCTTAACAGGAAGCCAGTGTAGGGAGACTAGCACTGGAGTAATAAGATCAGATTTGTTGGTTCTAGTCAGGATTCTAGCAGCTGTATTTAGCACTAACTGATGTTTATTTAGTGCATTATCCGGGTAGCCGGAAAGTATCTGCATCATTTTTGGACAGAAAGTTTCTGATTTTTGCAATGTTACGTAGATGGAAAAAAGCTGTCCTTGAAACAGTCTTGATATGTTTGTCAAAAGAGAGATCAGGGTCCAGAGTAACACCGAGGTCCTTCACAGTTTTATTTGAGACGACTGTAAAACCATTAAGATTAATTGTCAGATTCAACAGAAGATCTCTTTGTTTCTTGGGACCTAGAACAAGCGTCTCTGTTTTGTCCGACTTTAAAAGTAGAAAGTTTGCAGCCATCCACTTCCTTATGTCTGAAACACAGGCTTCTAGTGAGGGCAATTTTGTGGCTTCACCATGTTTCATTGAAATGTACAGCTGTGTGTCATCTGCATAGCAGTGAAAGTTAACATTATGTTTTCGAATGACATCCCCGAGAAGTAAAATATATAGTGAAAACAATAGTGGTCCTAAAACGGAACCTTGAGGAACACCGAAATGTACAGTTGATTTCTCAGAGGACAAACCATTCACAGAGACAATGTCACGTTCTGACCTTAGTTCTGTTGTTACCTTTGTTTTAGTATGGTCAGGGCGTGAGTTGGGTGGGTTGTCTATGTTCGTTTTTCTATAATTTGGGATTTCTGTGTTCGGCCTAGTATGGTTCTCAATCGTTGTCCCTGATTGAGAATCATACTTAGGTAGCCTGGTTTCACTTTTGAGTTGTGGGTGTTTATTTTCTGTCTTTGTGTGTGTCGCCAGACAGGACTGTTTCGGTTTTCGTTCGTTCACTTTATTGTTTTGTATTTCAGTGTTCATTTTGATTTATTGAAGATTACATCATGAACACTTACCACGCTGCGCATTGGTCCTCCGATCCTTCTCGCTAATCCTCCTCAGAAGAGGAGGACGAGATCCCTTACAGACAAACTGATATCTTTCCGACAGATAAGATCTAAACCAGGCCAGAACTTGTCCGTGTAGACCAATTTGGGTTTCCAATCTCTCCAAAAGAATGTGGTGATCGATGGTATCAAAAGCAGCACTAAGATCTAGGAGCACGAGGACAGATGCAGAGCCTCGGTCTGATGCCATTATAAGGTCATTTACCACCATCACAAGTGCAGTCTCAGTGCTATGATGGGGTCTAAAACCAGACTGAAGCATTTCTTATGCATTGTTTGTCTTCAGGAAGGCAGTGAGTTGCTGTGCAACAGCTTTTTCTACAATTTTTGAGAGGAATGGAAGATTCGATAAAGGCCGATAGTTTTTTATATTTTCTGTGTCAAGGTTTGGCTTTTTCAAGAGAGGCTTTATTACTGCCACTTTAGTGAGTTTGGTACACATCCGGTGGATAGAGAGACGTTTATTATGTTCAACATAGGAGGGCCAAGCACAGGAAGCAGCTCTTTCAGTAGTTTAGTTGGAATAGGGTCCAGTATGCAGCGTGAAGGTTTAGAGGCCATGATTATTTTCACCATTGTGTCAAGAGATATAGTACTTAAACACTTGAGTGTCTCTCTTGATCCTATGTCCTGGCAGTGTTGTGCAGACTCAGGACAACTGAGCTTTGAAGGAATACGCAGATTTAAAGAGGAGTCCGTAATTTGCTTTCTAATGATCATGATCTTTTCCTCAAAGAAGTTCATGAATTTATTACTTCAGAAGTGAAAGACATCCTCAATTGGGGAATGCTGCTTTTTAGTTAGCTTTGCGACAGTATCAAAAAGAAAATTCGGATTGTTCTTATTTTCCTAAATTAAGTTGGAAAAGTAGGATGATCGAGCAGCAGTGAGGGCTCTTCGATACTGCACGGTACTGTCTTTCCAAGCTAGTCGGAAGACTTCCAGTTTGGTGTGGCGCCATTTCCGTTCCAATTTTCTGGAAGCTTGCTTCAGAGCTCGGGTATTTTCTGTATACCCGGGAGCTAGTTTCTTATGAGAAATGTTTTTAGTTTTTAGGGGTGCAACTGCATCTAGGGTATTGCGCAAGGTTAAATTGAGTTCCTCGGTTAGGTGATTAACAGATTTTTGTCCTCTGACGTCCTTGGGTAGGCAGAGGGAGTCTGGAGGGGCATCAAGGAATCTTTGTGTCGTCTGGGAATTTATAGCACAACTTTTGATGCTCCTATATAAAGTGATTGAGTAGGCTGCATAGATTTCATGGCTAGAAGCGCAAAAGACGAAAACGACATTTTTTTTGTAAATTGAAATTTGCTATTGTAAATGTTAGCACCTCCGCCTTTGCGGGATATGGTCGCTAGTGTAACCAGGAGGTGAGGCCTCATTTAACACAGTAAATTCATCAGGCTTAAGCCATGTTTCAGTCAGGCCAATCACATCAAGATTATGATCAGTGATTAGTTAATTGACTATAACTGCCTTTGAAGTAAGGGATCTATCATTAAGTAGCCCTATTCTGAGATGTGAGGTATCATGATCTCTTTCAATAATGGCAGGACTGGAGGAGGTCTTTATCCTAGTGAGATTGCTAAGGCGAACACCGCCATGTTTAGTTTTGCCCAACCTCGGTCGAGGCACAGACACGGTCTCAATGGGGATAGCTGAACTGACTACACTGACTGTGCTAGTGGCAGACTCCACTAAGCTGGCAGGCTGGCTAACAGCCTGCTGCCTGGCCTGCACCCTATTTCATTGTGGAGCTAGAGGAGTTAGAGCCCTGTCTACATTGGTAGATAAGATGAGAGCACCCCTCCAGCTAGGATTGAGTCCGTCACTCCTCAACAGGCCAGGCTTGGTCCTGTTTGTGGGTGAGTCCCAGAAAGAGGGCCAATTATCTACAAATTCTATCTTTTGGGAGGGGCAGAAAACAGTTTTCATTCAGCGATTGAGTTGTGAGACTCTGCTGTAGAGCTCATCACTCCCCCTAACTGGGAGGGGGCCAGAGACAATTACTTGATGCCGACACATCTTTCTAGCTGATTTCCACGCTGAAGCTATGTTACCTCTGACTGTTTCATGCTAACATTGTTGGTGATGTAAGCCACACAATTGCATCAATTGTTTTGTATTTCAAAATGTTTAGTATTATTTTTTTTTCCAGAAATATGTTGTCTGTTAATTTGTATGGCAGCAATTTGAACTAGTTGGACACGAGGAGTATGCAGAGAACGCGAGGAGTATGCAATTGAGATTCTCCCAATTTGCTTTCTCAACTCCTCCGTCCTCTGTACTCTCCTCACTTCCTTCACTAGTGGGTCATCATGCAAATGACATGGATAGGTGGAATCCCAAATGAAATGTGTATAGTAGTGGTAAAAAGGCATTTAGCTAGTTGCGCTAGACATTTCATCAATGCCTGGGCAAAGAAACACGCCCAATGACTTCATAGAAAACCTCACATTAAAACTATGTATTACTATATTGTTTAGAATAGTCATAGGAAAAGTGACGCTGGGTGTCTGCATGTGAGTCAATTTGACCTAATATGTGCTAGTGAAGGGAGGCATGGTCATGAAGTACCACAAGATAGCCACAAGATGACACTACAGGTCTATCCTGGTCATGACCAAACTACTTATGGGCCCGGGAACCTTCCATTTATGTTGAACAATTGAACACCAATACATATTGCATACTGTACTATTTAATATGTGTTGAATCATGCACAATGAGCATAGGGAGCATAGGGGACATAGGGGGGATTTACTCTAAACAGCTGATCAGTGATACCTCCATTGCAACTACCTCTCCTCCTGCACTCATTTTTTAGAGTTGAAACACAAGTTTCGATAGAAGCTTAGACCCTCTTTTTTTATGTATTTCTAGTTATTGAGATGTTTATTTATACCCTACTGTTTGTACATTTATTTGGGGATTTTTTTTATGTTTCAAATGGGTGTGAGTTGAGTCTATATGGGTGTGAGTTGAGTCTATATGGGTGTGAGTTGAGTCTATATGGGTGTGAGTTGAGTCTATATGGGTGTGAGTTGAGTCTATATGGGTGTGAGTTGAGTCTATATGGGTGTGAGTTGAGTCTATATGGGTGTGAGTTGAGTCTATATGGGTGTGAGTTGAGTCTATATGGGTGTGAGTTGAGTCTATATGGGTGTGAGTTGAGTCTATATGGGTGTGAGTTGATTCTATATGGGTGTGAGTTGAGTCTATATGGGTGTGAGTTGAGTCTATATGGGTGTGAGTTGAGTCTATATGGGTGTGAGTTGAGTCTATATGGGTGTGAGGTGAGTCTATATGGGTGTGAGTTGAGTCTATATGGGTGTGAGTTGAGTCTATATGGGTGTGAGTTGAGTCTATATGGGTGTGAGGTGAGTCTATATGGGTGTGAGTTGAGTCTATATGGGTGTGAGGTGAGTCTATATGGGTGTGAGTTGAGTCTATATGGGTGTGAGTTGAGTCTATATGGGTGTGAGTTGAGTCTATATGGGTGTGAGTTGATTCTATATGGGTGTGAGTTGATTCTATATGGGTGTGAGTTGAGTCTATATGGGTGTGAGTTGAGTCTATATGGGTGTGAGTTGAGTCTATATGGGTGTGAGTTGAGTCTATATGGGTGTGAGGTGAGTCTATATGGGTGTGAGTTGAGTCTATATGGGTGTGAGTTGAGTCTATATGGGTGTGAGGTGAGCCTATATGGGTGTGAGGTGAGCCTATATGGGTGGTGTGAGGTGAGCCTATATGGGTGTGAGGTGAGCCTATGCACCCTGGAGGCGCTTAAAGTTCAGTGGGTCCCCCCGCACCTGTTACTCCTCTATGTGTGTGCGTGCGTGTGTGAGCGTGTGCGTGTGTGCTCGGATACAGTAGTAAATCTGGTCCCCATTCGTTGCTCATGTTCATTGATACTGCTCATGCTCATTAATACTGTATTGGAGATGCATGGGAAAAGGCTAGTCTGGTTAGGAGACAGTATACTAAGCTAAGGGGCTGTGTTGACATTGTGAAGCACGCGCAATGTGTGTGTGTGTGTGTGTGTGTGTGTGTGTGTGTGTTCTCCAACATGCTCCAACACACTCTCTTTTAGAGTCCTTCACACAAACACTCATTATATAAACTCACGGGCATGCTTGTGCATATACTGTGTTCACGCCAGTACACACACCCACACAGCATTCTACTGTTGACATTCACATACTCAGAGGACTTATAGAAATCATGTGACTGCCTATACAGAACACACACACTACTGCCACTGAATCCTTTGATGAATCAGCTTATCGAGTGGGGGTGCCCATGATTTACACCTCCAGAGCAATATTATATTAGACGATTTAACAGATGAGCATGTATACTCGCCTTCACTCAAACAGAAACAAATCATTCATACGTTGGACCCAGTTTATGCTGCCCATTAGGGTAAATTGGCTTTTCTGATTAGTGGAGCTTGCATAGAAGCCATGGGTGCATCTCAATAGTATAAGTTAGCTTCCTCTCCCTGTCTCATCTCTTTAATCTTCACTGATCTGAAATATCTGAAAAAGTGAAGGGAAATGCCCAGTAGGCATCCACAATGTTTTCCTCGATACTGTGGTAGAATCTCAATTGCATACTCCCCGCATCCTCTCTCCTCGCCTCCTTCTCAAAACCCATTGGATACGAAAGCCAGAGGTCCCTCCCCTCTGACCTTCTCCTCTAATGGGTTTTGAGGAGGACGTGAGAAGTATGCAATTGAGATTCTCCCAATGATCTCAGATCCATGCAGATTGAGAAAGGGCAAGGAGAGGAAGCCCCGTCAGACTATTGAGATGCAACCCTTTCTCAGAAGTACTGGTAGTAGTAATGATAGTAGCGTATCACTAGAGGGCGATATTCTTCCATCTCCATGTGCAAGGCCCATAATATACTATAGACAGGAAAGTATTATCTCTCCACATGGCCCTAACCCTAACCTCTTATGTACTGAGAACAAGTCCCTTTCAATCAACCAATCGTGCAAAATTGTAGATGGCTAATGCTTTTGACATATTTGCCAAAGTGGAATTAACAAAGCTCAGACCTTCACCTCCAAACCTAGACAGTGGCAAGGAAAACTCTGGGTGTGCATGCATTAGTGTGCATGCATTAGTGTGTGTGTGTGTGTGTGTGTGTGTGTGTGTGTGTGTGTGTGTGTGTGTGTGTGTGTGTGTGTGTGTGTGTGTGTGTGTGTGTGTGTGTGTGTGTGTGTGTGTGTGTGTGTGTGTGTGTGTGTGTGTGCCTGACTGCACATGTGTAGGTGTGTTTTGATGTCTGTATGTATTCTACTGTAGGGAACCAGGCCAACGTTGGGCAGATGATGCATGGTGTGTCTCTCTGCACCTGCAGAGCTGCAGTCAGCCCACCTGTTAATTCCGTCTCTGCAGCTGGAGCCTCCAGGCATCTGCCTCTGCTCCCTCAGGGGATCAGGACAGGAGTCAATTCTGGGAGGACAGATTTCCACACAGAAACGGGCTATACAGTATAGAAATGGAGTAGAACTTGAAGTGAAGTGTATCGGCCCATGTGGGAATGGAACCATCAACCTTTATTCTGCCATCCTCCATCCAACTGATCCATCTGGTCCAGAAACGAGTCCTGTCCAGAAACAACCCCGATCCCCGATCCACATAGCCTATATGTCTATATGTAACCTAAACCTAGGATTTATTTCAGATCTTCACAACTAGCTAGGCTAGAGTATTAAGGTCGGTCACGGAGGGTGCACAGCAGTGATGCAGTTGGACTTTTAATGATTAATATTTGAAAGCAAATTTCCTTTTCATTTCATAAATCTGGAATGTCTCAACTTCAAGGATCCACTTAAAACCCCAAGAGGAAGACAGAATTGAAGAATCTTGACTATAAACAGAAAGGGTTTTAGTTTTCCTGAGTGATGTTTTCCTGAGGTGAGACAGAGAACATGCCAGAAAGGGAAAGCCAGCTATGTCCGATCTCTCCCTTGTAACACCATGTCTGGCCAGAGGGCAACTCTACGTAGGCCGTTACATAAGTGAAAAGGGTGAATCAGATGCTAGCTAGCCTCTGCCTTACACAAACTAATTCATGTTTGTTGACACAGAACATTTGTTTTACAGCCGATGCCCTCTGGGAATCTTGTCTAGAAGATATCCTTCACATTGCTGAGATAGGCTGCTAGGGTCATTTAAGTTAATCACTGCAAGGTCTTAAACTACAATTCTGAACTTGAGAAGTAGCTAGTTAGCTTGTTAGCTACCTAGTTAGTTAGTTAGTTTAAATACTGGTTATTTGATACTGTTTCATGTTTGCCGAGCATACATATAGCCATGGTAGGGGCTGGAAGCTGGCAATTGACTTTGAAGGGCGATCGTTGAAGGACATTGGTTTGTCGACTTAGTACATGTTTCCATTTGATCACGCCGCAGCTTTGATTAGCACACAGCTGTCTTTCTTTCGCTGATTGAGCTCTCTTTCATCGACATTGTCTCTCTCTCTCTCTCTCTCTTCTCTCTGTCCGGGTCTCTCAGATCCTGCACTTCTAAAGATCTGTTTGTGCCTCCGTGCCTTCAAAGACGAGTCACATCAACAAAGCCTGGTTATTCAACTGTCATTGTGTGCCTCAGATTTTCACTGCGTTGAGCATGATCAAACTGACTGTCATCTGGAGAGGCCTTCTAGACGAGGTTCATCCTCTTGTAAAGTTCAGGCCAGGGACATCGACCGAACATGGTTGAAGCCAGGGTAAACAGTGAAGGACTTTCTGGTCCTAAACTGAGTTGAAGGGTTTGATCTACCTACTGTAGCTATGTGTCAATTATCTAATGTTGTGCCATCTTCTGTTTGCCTTTTGTGCTTCATCTGCACTGATCTGAAAAAGGATTGCGACCTTTGGTTATTCTATTCAACAGCAAATGCTGTATGTGCCAAACGGCCATGTGTTACAATGGACTATAGGGTGTCATAACTAGAAACGTCCTCAATAAAAAGGCATTATACTTAGTGTATGAGTGGAACGGTACTATGGCTTCACGATTGTATGGACGTGACTGTGAACTAACCTATTACCATTGTCATTCTATTCAATAGAAAGTGCCAAATGCCATGTTGTGCCATGGGTTACAGTGGGCAGTAGTGTGTCATAACTTGGCTTTCACCAATCATCCTCTGTTCTCGCCACCATGTTAGGACATACATATATTACCACAGCTGCCAGATTGAGGCCCCTGACCTGTTAATGGGTGCAGAGAGGGTTCTGTGGTGTATCAAAATGCCCCCCGTCTTGTTATATAACCTCCTGGATCATCTCTCCCTCACGATCTCCCTCTCTCCTCATGGCATCTCCTGTCTCTTCCATTCCTTCTATCTCCATCTCTCCCTCCCCCTCCATCTCTCCTTCACTCTCTCCCTCTCTCCATCACTCTCTCCCTCTCTCCTCCTGTCTCTTCCACTCTTTCTATCTCCATCTCTCCCTCTCTCCATCACTCTCTCCCTCACTCTCTCCCTCTCTCCTCATGCCATCTCCTGTCTCTTCCATTCCTTCTATCTCCATCTCTCCCTCACTCTCCATCTCTCCTTCACTCCATCCCTCCCTACAGACTGGAGATAAGCGACATGATAGAAGCCATTAGACAGGGTAATATAATTACACAGGGGCCTGTCGGGTTGCTGGAGAAAGAGGCGGGGTCCATCTGCTGTAATTGAATGACTGGCCCTTTTTCCTGCGCCACTATATTATACTGAACCACCTGATCTGGTCCGGCTGCCAGACAGCCAGGGAGGAGCTGTCACTTATACCTGAAACTAATGTCCCAGACATAAAATAGCCAATGTGAGATTAATTACATGATGTGATGATCTCAGATTGACTGGATTTAAATTAATGTATGTATACAAATAAGGATAGCAACATGAATGAATGTTTAAATAAGCAATGAAGTTGTGCATCAGGGCTGTACTCATCTACGATTAGCTTTGCCTTTTAAGACAGGGGGACCTGGTCCTAGATCAGCACTATTCTGAGATGCTTAATACATACAGGTCCTGGTTTACCCCCATTTCTCTTTTTCTACTTTAATGTCCTTCTGACATTCTGGATGACAGCGGACTATGGGAAATTACATTCATGCAACAAATAATGCATTCTTTCATTCTCTTATGGGCCTGCCATGTGGAATTTGTTTTATAATTCTTCCAGAGCCAGGCAATGTTTCCATGGCAACGGTCAATGTTAAAGTTTAATCAGCATCCCGGGCAGTTATGCCTTGTATAATAATTCTTAATGGCCTGACACAAGAAACAGAAGCACCAACTTGATCTGGTTTACTGCTGAATCACCCATGATCTGCCCGTTTGGCTCATTGGTGGTGATTCAATTGGGATCTTTAATTGATTAAATAGATTAAAATGATCAAATTTGTCCTTCCTTCCTTTCTTCCATGAGGGAATTACTAATTGGTGAACACTGCCTTCTCTTAGCCGATGACATGTAGATCTAGTCACGAGATTGGAAAGGACAGGACAGGTGTCAACAACAGGGGAGTAGCGCTACCTTGCTCCATGATAGACTAGAATGAATGTTTAAACCTATCCAAACCTTTCAGTGTCTAGGGCAGGGCTCTCCAACCCTGTTCCTGAAGAGCTATTGTCCGGTAGGTTTTTCACTCGAACCAAATCTAGCGAACCTGATTCTAATAATTACCTGGTTGCTAAGAGGAGTCAGGTTTTACAACTGGGGTTGGAGGGAAAACCTACAGGAAGATATCTCTCTAGGAACAGGGTTGGAGAGACCTGGTCTAAGGGTTAGGAGCTAGGGGTTGATTTGAGAATGAGCATCTTTGTTTTTCCCATCATCTGGCTCTGTGGAACCTCTTCCCTTAACCTACCGTCTCCCCCGGATGGATACCCAAAAGGCGTATCTGTCCTTCCTCGAGTTCCCCTCCTATAGCAAAGCCTTACAAAATGATAATGCCAACAGTCACTTGACATGGGGAATGACATTCACCACTGTCGTATTCCCCAAACATCATATCCCAGACAGTCACCATCCGTTCCCCTCAGAGAGCCAGCAAAGCATATCCGACCCGGTTGTCACTTGGGACGGTCGGTTACGGAGATAGATTTGGTTGGCGCAGTGACCTCCATGCGACTACGGCTCCCTGGATATGATATTTTAATGGCAGCTATGGGAATTGTACGATGCTGGAATATGTGGACCATCATAACATACAATGGACTTACACTATTGGAGATGTACATGAATTGGCACGACCCGAAGTTTCACGATCTGATTCAATATCCAAAACATATCCTCTATACTATTCACTTTTCTGCATTCTATATAGATACATTTAGCATTCTATACAGATACATTTAGTAATATATATATATTTTTTCAACTTTATTTAACCAGGTAGGCAAGTTGAGGCTAGTTTTCATTTACAACTGCGACCTGGCCAAGATAAAGCAAAGCAGTGCGACACAAACAACAACACAGAGTTACACATGGAATAAACAAGCGTACAGTCAATAACACAATAGAAAAAAAAGAAACGTGAGGAGGTAAAGAAATACATAGGCCATAGTAGCAAGTAATTATAATTTAGCAGATTAACACTGGAGTGATAGATGTGCAAGTAGAAATACTGGTGTGCAAAAGAGCAGAAAAGTAAATAAAAACAAAATGGGGATGAGGTAGGTAGACTGGATGGGCTACTTACAGATGGGCTATGTACAGCTGCAGTGATTGGTTAGCTGCTCGGATAGCTGATGTTTAAAGTTAGTGAGGAAATATACGTCTACAGCTTCAGAGATTTTTGCAATTCGTTCCAGTCATTGGCAACAGAGAACGGGAAGGAAAGGCGGCCAAAGGGCGTGTTGGCTTTGGGGGTGACCTGTGAGATATACTGTACCTGCTGGAGCGCGTGCTACGGGTGGGTATTGTTATCATGACCAGTGAGCTGAGATAAGGCGGAGCTTTACCTAGCAAAGACTTATAGATGGCCTGGAAACAGTGGGTCAGGCGACGAATATGTAGCGAGGACCAGCCGATTAGAGCATACAGGTCGCAATGATGGGTGGTATATGGGGCTTTGGTGACAAAACGGATGGCACTGTGATAGACTGCACCCAATTTGCTGAGTATTGGAGGCTATTTTGTAAATGACATCGCCGAAGTCGAGGATCGGTAGGATAGTCAGTTTTACTAGTGAATGTTTGGCAACGTGAGGGAAGAAAGCTTTGTTGCGGAATAGAAAGCCGATTCTAGATTTAATTTGGATTGGAGATGTTTAATATGAGTCTGGAAGGAGGAGAGTTTACAATCTAGCCAGACACCTAGGTGTTTGTAGTTGTCCGAACCGTCCAGAGTAGTGATGCAAGTCGGGCGGTGTGGGCAGTGATCGGTTGAAAAGCATGCATTTAGTTTTACTAGAGGTTAAGAACAGTTGGAGGCCACGGAAGGAGTGTTGTATGGCATTGAAGCTCGTTTGGAGGTTTGTTAACACAGTGTCCAAAGAAGGGCCAGATGTATACAGAATGGTGTCGTCTGCGTAGAGGTGGATCAGGGAATCACCTGCAGCAAGAACGACATCATTGATATATACAGAGAAAAGAGTCGGCCCAAAAATTGAACCCTGTTGTACCCCCATGGAGACTGCCAGAGGTCTGGACAACAGGCCCTCCGATTTGACACACTGAACTTGTCTGAGTAGTAGTTGGTGAGCCAGGCAAGGCAGTCATTTGAGAAACCAAGGCTTTTGAGTCTGCCGATAAGAATACTGTGATTGACAGAGTCGAAAGCCTTGGCCAGGTCGATGAAGACGGCTGCACAGTACAATATTTTATTGATGGCGGTTATGATATCGTTTAGTACCTTGAGCGTGGCTGAGGTGCACCCATGACCAGCTCGGAAACCGGATTACACAGCGGAGAAGGTATGGTGGGATTCGAAATGGTCAGTGGTCTGTTTTTTAACTTGGCTTTCGAAGACTTTAGAAAGGCAGGGCAGGATGGATATAGGTCTATAACAGTTTGGGTCTAGAGTGTCACCCCCTTTGAAGAGGGGTTGACCGTGGCAGCTTTCCAATCTTTAAGGATCTCGGACGATGCAAAAGAGAGGTTGAACAGACTGGTAACAGGGGTTGCAACAATGGCGGTGGATGAATCTAGAATTTAGAGTGTCCAGATTATCTAGCCCAGCTCATTTGAACGGGTCCAGGTTTTGCAGCTCTTTCAGAACATCTGCTATCTGGATTTGGGTGAAGGAGAAGCTGGGGAGGCATGGGCAGGTAGCTGCGGGGGGTGCGGAGCTGTTGCCGGGTTTGGGATAGCCAGGAGGAAAGCATGGCCAGTCGTAGAGAAATGCTTCTTGAATTCTCTATTATCGTGGATTTATCGGTGGTGATCGTGTTACCTAGCCTCAGTGCAGTGAGCAGCTGGGAGGAGGTGTTCTTGTTCTCCATGGACTTTACAGTGTCCCAAAACTTTATGGAGTTAGAGCTACAGGATGCAAATTTGATAAAGCTATCCTTTGCTTTCCTGACTGACTGCTTGTAATGGTTCCTTACTTCCCTGAACAGTTGCATATCGAGGCGACTATTCAATGCTATTGCAGTCCGCCACAGGATTTTTTTGTGCTGGTCGAGGGCAATCAGGTCTGGAGTGAACTAAGGGCTATATCTGTTCTTAGTTCTACATTTTTTGAAAGGGGCATGCTTATTTAAGATGTTGAGGAAATTACTTTTAAAGAATGACCAGGCATCCTCGACTGACGGGAGGAGATCAATATCCTTCCAGGATATCCGGGTCAGGTCGATTATAAAGTCCTGCTCGCAGAAGTGTTTTAGGGAGCTTTTGACAGTGGTGAGGGGTAGTCGTTTGACTCCAGACCCATAGCAGATGCAGGCAATGAGGCAGTGATCGCTGAGATCCTGATTGAAAACAGCAGAAGTGTATTTGGAGGGCAAGTTGTTCAGGATAATATCTATGAGGGTGCCCATGTTTACGGATTTTGGGTTGTACCTGGTGGGTTCCTTGATCATTTGTGTGAGATTGAGGGCATCTAGCTTAGATTGTAGGACTGTCGGGGTGTTAAGCATATCCCAGTTTCGGTCACCCAACTGAATGAACTCTGAAGATAGATGAGGGATAATCAATTCACATATGGTGTCCAGGGCACAGCTGGGAGTTGAGGGGGCTCTATAACAGGTGGCAACAGTGAGAGACTTATTTCTGGAGAGATTCATTTTTAAAATTAGAAGCTCGAACTGTTTGGGCATAGACCAGGAAAGTATGATAGAACTTTGCAAGCTATCTCTGCAGTAGATTGCAACTCCTCCCCCTTTGTCAGTTCTTTCTTGATGGAAAATGTTGTTGTTGGGGATGGAAATCTCAGAATTTTTTGGTGGCCTTCCTAAACCAGGATTCAGACATGGCAAGGACATCAGGGTTGGCGGAGTGTGCTAAAGCAGTGAGTAAAACAAACTTAGGGAGGAGGCTTATGATGTTAACATGCATGAAACCAAGGCTTTTTCGGTTACAGAAGTCAACAAATGAGAGGGCCTGGGTTAACCGCCACATCACCCGAGGAACAGAGGAGGAGTAGGATGAGGTTACGGCACTAGGTGTCAGCTAGCTAGCTGTGATGATCAGGAGTAATGGTCTAGGGCTTACGGCAGGAATCCGGCGTTGTAGTGGAGAAAACAGTCCGATACTGGCAGGCTGGCAAGTGTTATCCAGGCTAAAAGCGGCTGGAGTCTGTGCCAAAGGTAAAGGCTGCTAGCAGTGGCTGACAATGACTAAATAGCTAGTAGCTAATTAGCTGGTTAGCTTCTGATGGCTAGCTTCTGATGGAGGTTCTGATGGCTAGCTTCTGATGGAGGTTCTGATGGCTAGCTTCTGATGGAGGTTCTGATGGCTAGCTTCTGATGGAGCTTCTGATGGCTAGCTTCTGATGGAGCTTCTGATGGCTAGCTTCTGATGGAGGTTCTGATGGCTAGCTTCTGATGGAGGTTCTGATGGCTAGCTTCTGATGGAGGTTCTGATGGCTAGCTTCTGATGGAGGTTCTGGCTAAAGGTCTAAAAATAGTGGATCTGTATCAAATTGGGTGAGGCGGGTTACCGGAAGGTATGTTTAATTTTCACAATGTAAAAGAGAATGAAAATACATTGAAATCTATACAAAAAAAAGACAAAAAAATACCAAATGTACAGGGGAGAACGACAAACCATGTCTGCACTGCTACACCATCTTGACTCCAAATACACCTACTTTAATTTTTAAAATGTACCCCTCTTGTTGACCTCTTACCAAGTAAAGTTGAATTATTTTCTAGAAGGAAGCTAATCCCCTGGAATTATGAATTTCAGTGTTTAAATGGTTCATTTTGTATGTAAATATAGTGACCACATCGTTGTGCTGTTATTCATAACTCATGGTATGAAGGGGAATACGTTTGCTGTTATCTATGAGCTTCAATCATTAGGAATCTACACTGAGTGTACAAAACATTAGGAACACCTTCTTAATACCGAGTTGCCTCCCCTTTTGACCTCAGACTAGCCTCAATTCGTTGGGGCATGGACTCTACAAGGTCTTGAAAGCGTTCCACATGGATGCTGGTCCATGTTGACTCAATGCCTCCCACAGTTGTGTCATGTTGGCTGGATGTCCTTTGGGTGGTGCACCATTCTTGATACGCACAAACTCAGCAGCGTTGCAATTCTCGACACAAACCGGTGCTCCTGGCACCTACTACCATACCCTGTTCAAAGACACTTAAATCTTTTGTCTTGCCCATTCACCCTCTGAATTGCACACGTACACAACCCATGTCTCAATTGTCTCAAGCCTTAAAAGTCCTTCTTTAACCTATCTCCTCCCCTTCATCTACACTGACTGAAGTGGATTTATCAAGTGGCATCAATAATGAATCATAGCTTTCACCTGGATTCACCTGGTCAGTCTATGTCAAGGAAAGAGCAAGTGTTCTTAATGTTTTGTACACTCAGTGTCTATGAAGGAGGTGAAAGATTGCATGGTCTGACACTCATCGGGTTTGACCCACCTGATGTAACACAAGACAAAATGCTAGGATGACAAATTATATTACATATGATGACTACTGTATATCACAGTGATACACCATAGGGTACGCCCTTATGATAATCGTAGATGGCCCTATGCCCTCCCTCTGTCTCCTTCTGTCTCTATGTGCATCTCAATGGAATTGTCAGATCACACACCCTATAATCAGTGTCATCTCATGTGAGGGTATACTGTCAATATCCCAAGACGGGAGGAAAGGGGTGGAGGGATACCAATTTAACATTGACCATTGCCATGAAATATTGCCTCACTCGGGACTAATTCATAAATAAATTCCACTTGGCAGGCCCACAAGAGAATGAAAAACATTATTTGTTGCATAAGTGTCGTTTCCAGAGTCCCGCTGTCATCCAGAATAACAATAAGTAATAAAAAAGGGAAATGGGGTAAACCACGACCCGTATTCATAAAGCGTCTCAGAATAATAGGGCTGATCTAGGACTAGGTCCCTCCTGTCCACATAATTGTAGTCATAACCCATAAGAGTCTAAGCCCTGTCTAAGCCAGGGGGGGGGGGGGGGGGGCTACAAAACTATATGGAATTGTTTTAAGGTCATACCAAGGGTAATTTTGCTATTTGATTTAGCATTTTAAGAACCCTTGTAGTATCAACATTTTTTTTATATTTGATGAAAAATATTGTTTGGCCTTACTGCTATTAGCCCATAGAAACACAGTGAATAACAGATTCACTACATGGAACAACAGATAGTCCCAAAAAATAAATCTAAAGGAAGTTTGTTCTGAAGTATCTATCCTATATCTGAGAGATATAAGAAGATCAGGAAACATTTTGTTTTACATATATTTAAACCCTTATTTTTGTCACTTAACAGTCTCTATGTATACACTTGTATTCATTTTTTAAACTGGTACCAGGAGACCTTCAGACGAGTCTTGTGAGGCCAGTCTCACCTTTACACAGAGGGTGTGCCAAAGGGTGTAGCCCAAACTGGCTACCTTTACACAGAGGGTGTAGCCCAAACTGATAGTGTTTAGCGCAAACTGATAGTGTGTAGCGCAAACTGATATTGTTTAGCCCAAACTGATAGTGTGTAGCCCAAACTGATAGTGTGTAGCGCAAACTGATAGTGTGTAGCCCAAACTGATAGTGTGTAGTCCAAACTGTTAGTGTATAGCCCAAACTGTTAGTGTGTAGCCCAAACTGATAGTGTGTAGCCCAAACTGATAGTGTGTAGACCAAACTGTTAGTGTGTAGCCCAAACTGTTAGTGTGTAGCCCAAACTGATAGTGTGTAGCCCAAACTGATAGTGTGTAGCCCAAACTGATAGTGTGTAGCCCAAACTGATAGTGTGTAGCCCAAACTGATAGTGTGTAGCCCAAACTGATAGTGTGTAGCCCAAACTGATAGTGTGTAGCCCAAACTGATAGTGTGTAGTCCAAACTGTTAGTGTATAGCCCAAACTGTTAGTGTGTAGTCCAAACTGTTGGGACGCTACAGATAGAAGTTGGCAGATAGGCTGTACCGAATTCAGACGAGTCCCAGGACACTTGTGGGGGTCATAATATTTTTTAGGCCAAACCGTTCAGATGCTACAGACCATTTTGTGAGAAGACTGATTTTCAGGATGTCTCATGCTCTGACAAACACCGCTCTAGCTCTGTCACCTTTCACTGCAGATGTGGAAGTGTTACATAGGCAGATGCTGTGGATTGAGACATCCAAAGACAAAAAACAGATACACTATCTCTAGCTTAAACTGACAGATTTGTATGGGGATTTTTGATTATGCTAATTAGATTTCCACGGGGTGCGGACATCGACCATAAGGGGTTTTAAAAGGCAAAACTGATCCTAGATCAGCACTCCTTTCTCTGAGTCTCTGTATGACACTGTATGAGGCTCCCGAGTGGCCCGGCAGTCTAAGGCACTGCCTCTCAGTGCTAGAGGGTCACTACAGACCCTGGTTCAATTCTGGGCAGTATCACAACAGGCCGTGATCGGGAGTCCCATAGGGCGGCGCACCCAGCGTCGTCCGGGTTAGGGGAGGGTTTGGCCAGGGTAGGCCATCATTGTAAAATAAGGTTAAATAAAGGTTAAATTAAAAAAATCATAAATGAATACAGCCCTGATGCACAATTTCATTGCTAACTTAAACATTAATTAATATAGCTATTGAAACATGAGTTACTATTCTGAACAGATTATTTGATGACATTTGTGTTTGCACTATTTTGCAGAGGTTTCCAAATGCTGGGCCTAGTTGCATTATGAGCCTAGTTGCATTAAAGGCCCAGTTCTGTGTTTTATATGTGTCCACACTATGAGATTGGAATAATACTGTGAAATTGTGAAAAATGATGATAGAGCCCTTTTAGTGTAAGAAGTTTTTGAAGACCGCCTGAATTTCAGCCTGTTTTGGTGGGATGGAGTTTTGGCCTGCCTGGTGACATCATAAATTAGTTAATAGACCAATAAGAAAGAGTTCCAAATCTCTCTGCCAATAATATCGGACCACTCCCCCGAGACAGTCCCAGACAAAATTGTTGCTTAAGAATTGCTCTTTGCTAATGAACTATTTTTGTTTCTTTTTTACAATTTTAATTGAAAAACCATCACAGTAAAGGACTTAATTCTGACCCAGTACTGATTAGATATTGAGATTTGTTTTAAAGAAACGCTGCATTGAACCTTCAAATCGCATGTTGTTTTCATCTGGGATACGGTACTGTATATGCACGAATCTGCCCAACTGTCGTCGATGTCAACATCCCTAAAATAGCCCTTAACTAATGAAAGCCACAAAGCCAGTGATGAGTGAAGAGACTGTGTGTGTGCTTTATTACACTACATGTTTAATGTGATCTGAAAAAGGCCAGCGGATGATTTTGACCCAAAGGGATTCAAAAGTAATTTAAATAAAATGCAAAGACTCTTTGCCCTGCAAATATATTTTAATGAGCTGCCACATGTTTGGGAAATGAAACAGTATTAAGCATTACTTTTTTGGCGTTTGTTTATTCTTGAACTGAAGATAGGGCTGCTGAGCTTTCACTAACCTTAAATAACCTGTAATGGAGTCGTAAGTGCTGTGAGTGCCACTCGAAACCCTGGCACACACACCTCCCTCCCACCACTCAGCCGCAACACTCAGCCGCAACAACACCCCCATCCTCACCATGCGCTCGTTTGGAAGAAGCCGCGTCGTTGTGAGGAGACGGTGTGGCGTTGCTAGGCAATGGCTACTAGGGTGGAATCCCAGGGCGACAGGGGGCTGGTCGTGAGAGAGTGGCCCCACCTGCACCCAGCAGTCGCTAATTCAGTTCGGAACAGTCCTCCCTCTTACTCTTCCACTCTCTCTCTCCTCTCGCTCACTCTTCCAATCTCCTCTCTCTTCACTATCCTCCTTCTATCTCTCTCTCTCTCTCGCCCACCAGGGACCAGTTAGACATGTGTTTGAGTTCAAGCTGGCTTTCTGTTATATTAGCGACAAGGCCACAGGCCAACTGTGCATATCCACCAATATAGACATGCATTCTCAGTAGCAGGTCCTATCCAGTGCTCTATATATATATATTGCTCTGCTCCTAGATATTTGATAGGAATACTGTAAGACTGGTGGGATGTACACTTTACAGAGACAGTGTTTACTTTCAGATCTGACTCTTTATCAATAGCCAGATGATAGACAAACCGTTTTCTTCCAAGCTGACAGAGACAGACATGTTCAGAGACGTGTTCAGAGCTGGTAACCTGTGTACTGGTTTATGAGTGCTAGAGGGTTTATTCCCTGAAGTATTTTTTACCGTAGTAAATGGTAGGTCTTGGTGGTTCTCTAGGTTTCAATACTATCAGCTGACACTGATAGCAGGAATTCTTATATCAAACAATTATTATATCATCAGTCTCATATCATCATTCAAAAATATTGAAGACATGCATATCCATCAGCTGTACCGTTGCCAAATGTGATGTCTTTGGTATTCAGCTGGCTGCTGTTGAGTTTAGGCTTTAGTAATAACACATTATCCTGATTTAATCCAGTGTAATCCTGTTAAAGGGGGCCTTCTGTTTGCCTTCCTGTTTAAGACAGACTAAACACATGAAGAATGAGCTGTGTGTGTGTGCTTGTGTATGTGTGTGAGACACTCATTTCCAGTAATTTCCTTCTTGACAACTGTACATTTTGTGATACTGTGAATGCTCTGATGTAATTGGTTAATTACTATAATGAGGATTTATTTGGGCAGGCATGCATGCCCTCATGTGTCTACCCTTCAACTACACTGCCTTCAGAAAGTATTCAGACACCTTGACATTTTCCACATTTTGTTACGTTACAGCCTTATTCTAAAATTGATTAAATTGTTTTTTTTCCCTCATCAATCTACACACAATAATGACGAAGCAACAATTTTGACATTTAATTAAGTGTTCAGACCCTTTACACAGTACTTGTTGAAGCACCTATGGCAACGATTACAGCATCAAGTCTTCTTGGGTATGATGCTACAAGCTTGGAACACCTGTATTTGGGGAGTTTCTCCCATTCTTCTCTGCAGATCCTCTCAAGCTCTGTCAGGTTGGATGGAGAGTGTTGTAGCACAGCTATTTTTAGGTCTCTCCAGAGATGTTTGATCGGGTTCAATTCCAGGCTCTGGCTGGCCACTCAAGGACATTCAGAGACTTGTCCTGAAATCACTCCTGCATTGTCTTGGCTTTGTGCTTAGGGTTTTGTCCTGTTGGGAGGTGAACCTTTGCCCCAGTCTGAGGTCCTGAGTGCTCTGGAGCAGGTTTTCTCAGGATCTCTCTGTACTTTGCTCCGTTCATCTTTGCCTTGATACTGACTAGTCTCCCAGTCTCTCTGCATATTTGCAATCAAACACCAGAATATTCTCCATCTCATTAGCTATCATATTCTAATTCCTGTGATTTCAAACCTTGGTCCTCCACAAAGTGGACAGCAACACTTATGCAGTTCACTACATGATATCTTTCAAAATAGCTGTGGTAGAAAGGATTACCTACACATACTAACCAGCTCATGCTATAGACAAAAGCATGCTACATGGCAGACCAATCCGAACACATCTCTCTGCATGTCCATCCCACTCATTATCTCATCCAATCATGGTTAGCGGGAGGGTTGCTGACTTTTTCCGTGGCTAAACCAACTAGGCTCATAATTCATAATTTAACAATTGTATTTACAGATGGCATACAAGTTTTTTATTAAGGCACATGAAAGTTCACATGTTCCAGAGAGCATTTCTGCAAAAGAACGCATTTTGATAAAAAAAATTGTTTACGTTCAAATGGCTCTCCTGTGAAGTAGTGACTTGTAAAATACCCCTACATGTTCATGACCAGTTTTAGATTGAAATTGAATATTGAAACAATGTTGCAAATGTCGGACACAGACAGTAAGGATTAAACAAATCTCCGCTGTTGAAAACGAAATGTTAGTCAAAAACAAATGTGAGATAATGTCTAGATGCTTTTTATAGTGGAGATCAAGTTGATGAATTGCTTGGCTGGGCTGATGAGACAGTGGATTGCGCAGTCAGATAGAACATAGTAAAAAGTAATTTTAAAGTCATAGATTTAGCCGATGGTAACATGTGGAATAGACACCAGCTGGAATGCGGTTTTAACCAATCAGCATTAGACCCACCCGTTGTATAAAATGTATTAATGATAGATAGATGCAAATATAAGAGTGGTTATATATCCCCAGCCCAATTCTTCAGTTTAGCAAGCAAAGGGGCACGGGTCAGACTGTTAAAATGATCTGGTACCTTTAAAAAAATAACTGCTATTTTATATAAGCCATGCAGTCACAAATTTTAGAACACAGTTTCCTTTGTCCCGATAGCAATATCATCAATATCATACATATGTGATATAATGTATATATAAAAAAAGGGGATGCAGTTTTTGTCTGCCAGTGAGTTTGAGTCTGTCTGGCTGGTGTTGTGTGCTCGCTAGGCGGTGGCCGTTCGTTGCCCAGCCCCAGTGAGGAGTGAGTGCCTTGTATGGAGAGCAACGCGTGATGATGATGATCGTTCTCAGGCAAGGGGTGGGGGTAAAGTGGAGTGGGGGGGCTCGGAAACCGATCCGCTCGGGAGGGCTCTCACACACACATTTCCTACACACACTGTTCCGTGCTGACGAGCGGGGGAGATATGAGAACGGGGCGTCCTCCCTCTCAACTCTTCTAAAAACACACTGGGCGCTTCTTGTAAGGTTACCGCCGGAGATCTGACACACACTCTTTCAAAAAGACATACAAACACAAACTCATCAGGGGGAGACGAACCAGCTGAGATTTGTTTTCAAACTGTCCCCCGATGGCTGCGTGACAGGTCCACTAAACGCGCAAGAAGACCCACACGGTTCCAGGATTTGGACTGCTTCACGCATCTCTGTCCCTGTCTTGAGTCGTTTTTTAATATCGTGTGTTGGGAACTCCGTTCAATCATGGATACCTACAGCTCCTTCACCGCTCTACTTTTACTTCTGGCTTCGTTAAATAGTGTGTCAACCGTGCAGTTCCCGTCGCCACTTCTGTAAGTAGCCTTACCAGACAGCCTGTCCTCCGATGACAGCCTGTTTGCTTTCCCAATACTAAACCTAAAGCAAAATACAATAAATTCATAAAATAAATGTATGGCTATTGTGATGTAGGATAGTTTTTATTTATATTATTATAATATAATAAGTATATCATTATAATAAGCCTATTTGACTATGTTGTTATGTTTACAAATAGCCCAATAATAGCCTACAACATTTTTGGAAAAACTTGCATTGCATTGCAAACGGTTACCCATCGGTTTATGAAAACAAACAGTCAATGGAAATGCATAACGTCTTCGAAAACTGACAATGTTTGAATTGTGCTTCTGGATCCTGCTGAATTTAGCCTGTAGTTAATAGCTGACTTCGTTTGATTAAACACACTTTACACTGATTTAGTGGCGGATCAATCAGTCATAATAAATAGGCTATTGTCATTACATAGGCTACCCCGGGTGATTTATATGCGGGTGGGATGGGGGGGGGGCAGTAACCAGTCCTGGGTGGTCATGGGAAATCAGCAAATCACATCACAAATAGCTTTGGAAATTTCTTTAAACTATGATGCATTGTATTGAATCACTGTTCCTACTGTTAATTTGTATCTGCCCTAATTTATTAAATAAATACATTTGAAGTGATCCATATTCAAGTTAGATACTCATATGTTCAGTGGTTACTCCCCCTCCAATACATATTTTTCCCCTTCAAGGAATTTTTTGAAAGTGGAAGCTGATTTACTGGATTTACACAATTTAAAAGCTCTAAAATTATATTTGGAGAACAACAAAAACAGGCAAAAATGACTTCAGCCATTATCAACTTGGCTGTTGTGGCTTCATTCACCTCAGGTGATAAGGGAAGTGCATAACATTCTAGAACAAATACATGCCATAGCCTACAGAAATTTGCTACTACACGCTAGCAACTACACACTAGCTCCAGCACCTGTAAAGTCAAACAGGAGTTACCTAGCCACCTAGCCATCCAGCCTGGTCTAGACGTAACATAGAACATGGAAATCCGTAACACTCAAATTAGTATGATATGTTACATTTGGTATGGTTACGTAAGACAGGAGGTTAATTGTGGCAAAAATATAACGCTAACGCCTAGCAATCCAAAGGTTGTGTTCGAATCTCATCATAGACAATTTAAGCAAATTTGCAACTGCTAACTGCTTTTAGCTACTTTGCAACTACTTAGCATGTTAGCTAACCCTTCCCCTAACTCTTTAACCTAACTCTTAACCCTAACAACTAACCCATAGCCTGCTAGCTAACGTTAGCCTTAGTCACCTAGCCATGTTAGCAACAATGCATTTTAATTAGTAAAATATCATACTTTTTGCAAATTTGTTGCGTATTGTACGAATTGCAATATTAAATGCTCTGAGATCATGTTGAGCCATCTTCCATAGTCCTAAAGCCTGTCATCCAATCAACCAGCCTTCCCGCCAGCTCTGAGCCGTCCGCATGGTCCTCTAGCCAGCTCTGTAATACCGCTAAACAGGCAAAACAAATGCACCATCTTTTCTCTCCTATCGCAGCCAGATTGACAGATGGGGGAGGCATTAAGTGTGAACAATCATATTTCAGCACCATTCTAGCAACGCCCCTGACGTATCTTCAGGTAAATCATGTCCAACTCAATGAATTGGACGACTTGAATCTTTCATCTCAATGCAGTGAGTGACAAGGCAAAGCAATGAATGACCAAATAGTCTCAGCCCACTGTAGAATACATGTATGGCTCTACACACGCAATTCCATTTACACTGAAAAAGCAGTATGCCAACCCTTTCTAAGGCCCCATTGTCGGCATCATATTGTCAACGGCGACATGCCATGCGGTGTCATTGTGATTACTTTAGGAAGGATAGGCTTCTTTATTTCTATCCAATATGAGTTAGGCAGTACATCCCTACCCACCCATGCCATTTTCCTTGAATACCTTGCATGTAATGGTGGAACAGTGACTACTAAAAAAGTCAAAAGGTAGTTCTATATGCAATTTTCATAAATATAATTAGATCCCTGGCAAATGAACTGATCAAATGTCTAGCTGCCATGCTCAGAACAGAAGACATGCCCATTCACTTTTACATGTCTAGCAGGTGCAGTGGTTCAGTAAACCAACCTGTCTATGTGTTTATTAATGTCCACACTGCTATTCTCACTAGCTGCAGCTAGTAATCAAATGACACCCCACTCAGCTCCAGAGCGATCTGGTTCTGCCTAACTTCAGGGGTCTGTTTAGGAGGGTGCAACGTTGCAGAACGTTCAGATAGGAATGTATTGTGTAGATTAGATTACCTATGGTAGTCTATCAGGTTTGGAATCCTTTTGGTTCTGTGTTACATTTCTTTCTGCAACGTTATGAAAGTTTCACCTCATCACCTCACCCCAGGTCTCATGGATGGAGGGCACAGGTGGCCAGTGGTACATTAATTGGGGAGGATGGGCTCATAGCAATGGCATTAATTTAATAGCATTAATAGCATTCCATTCACTCCATTCCATCCATTATAATGAGCCATCCTCCCCTCAGCAGCATCCTGTGAGGGAGGGTGACATCACTGCCTGATCTATGTTCTGTTCTCTTGGTCTGTTCCCCTGGAGATCAAGTGATCCATTTGGCTCTCATACTAATGGCACCGACCAGAGGATGATGTCATACTGGCAGAGTAGTCCAGCCATAGGCATTGAGGATTTATAGACACTGAGTGTTATAGAGGGAGATTTTATAGACACTGAGTGGTTGATGGTAGTTGTGGAGTTTTAAAGACAAAACATGTTGATTGACTGACACATTATTCCCTATGAAAAAGGACTTTTAAACTGGCAATGATTGAGAAATCCAAAATTCTTTCAAATGCCTTTGGGGCTGGCCGAATGACGAGCTACTGACGCGCACTGGCATCTAGTATTCAGTTGGTTCCTTAGACGTTGAGGAAGTAGTGTGAATGATGGGATTTAAACCTGGTCTTCTACCCACCACAGGACTGTATTAACCTTGGCATAAACAGACTGGCAACCCGGTTAGCTACAGTATAATACTTGACCAGTGGTGGTCAGTGCCGTGAGGGAGGACAATACATTTTTTCATAAGCAAGGCCTTATTTCTATTACAGCATGTTGGACGACTGTCATTCATATTCCATTCACCCAGTTCAATGTAACATTGATTTGGTTTAGGCTACTACATGATACTCAAATCTTCCCTGTACCCATCAGGAGGTTGCTGCAACCTAGCCTACGAATGAAAGTTTACAATGTAGGTGCACACAGGTCGAGAGAAAATGTTGAGATGACAATGACACATTCAATATTCGCCTTGTACACTCTTGCCTGCATCTAGGTGGTCTAGGGTGTAATCATTAGTCCAACAGTTCCAAATGATAGTTTCTATTGGACAAATTCAGGTATGTTATCCCGGTTTCATTTGCTTCCATTAAATAAATATTTTGTCAGCAGAATCGGTGGAATGAATACACCCCTGATCACTCATAAACAGCCACGTTGTATTCATTCTAGCCTCTATGTACTCTCCTCCTCTCACCTTCTCCCTTCGTTTGTGGACTTCAATGAACAACACATGTGACGGGGGGAAAAACCTTTCCAAGCCATGTCATAACCGCTACACACAGCCTACATAGTTGTCCCCATATTAGTTAAAGTAAAGTCAACATAACTAATATAACTAATGTGTTAGTAAACCCGCTACAATTATGCAGTAACGTTAGTGTATTGTCAGTAAGCAGTTCCACCAGCGGGCCCCGGTGGCAGTACATTAATAAAACCAAAAGCTTACCTTGACTTGGAAGAGTTCCAGTGTTGTGTTGGATATTCATAGCCAACTAGCTAATATAGCATCCCTCTGTTTGAGCGGGTGTTTGAGTAACTAACTAACCGGCTGCAATTGCTAGCTAAGTAAGTGAAACTGAAAGTGAACAAAATGACAATCTCTCTCTCTCTCTGTTGCTTCTCCTTCATTTTTGATGAAATTCATTTTGTTGAAAACTCTTCAACTATTGTATTTCGCTCTCTTTGAGTCAGCTACTCATCACATTGTATGCACTGCAGTGCTAGCTAGCTGTAGCTTATGCTTTCAGTACTAGATTCATTATTTGATCCTTTGATTGGGTGGACAAGATGTCAGTTCATGCTGCATAAGTTCTGACAGGTTGGAGGACGTCCTCCAGATGTTGTCTTAATTACTGTGTAAGTCTATTGAAGGGGGTGAGAACCATGAGCCTCCTAGGTTTTGTATTGAAGTCAGTGTGCCAAGAGGAGGATGGAAGCTAGCTGTCCTCCGGTTACACCATTGTGCTACCTTACAGAGGGATGTTGAGGCTACTGTAGACCTTCATTGCAAAACAGTGTTTTAATAAATTATTTGATGACTTGTGAATATATTTAGTATAGTTTTATCTAAAAAATATACATTTTTTGATGTTTTACAATTGTTTTTTTAACTAAATTCACTGAGGAAGATGGCCCTCCCTTCCTCCTCTGAGGAGCCTCCACTGCTTGACTACAATATAAAGCTGACTGGGTTTCTCTTTTTCTCACTATTGCCGTGATCAGAGCTGCAGCAGTTGGCCGTCCAGTTGGCAGTGTAACCATACTGCTCATTTTACTACTTTGACAGTGATTTTGAGTGACTATTACAGAGGAGGTGTTGAATAAAAGAATGAACACACACACACACACATACACAGGCTGTTGAGAGGGGCTCTGGAAATTGTCTGAAGTGCTCCTATAGTTGTAAGACAGGGGTAAGACACAATTAACATCTTGGCTTTAGAGATTGTTCTTCTGTCTCATTATTTATCTCTCTCTCTCTCTCTGCCTCTCCCTTTTTCTGCCTGCCTGTCTCTCTCTCCCCCTGCCTCTCTCTCTCTCTCTTTCTGCCTGTCTGCCTCTCTCTCTCTTTCTCCCTACCTCCCTACCTCTCTCTCTCTTATTTCCCTGCATCTCTCTCTCTCTCTCTCTCTCTCTCTCTCTCTCTCTCTCTCTCTCTCGCTCACTCTTTCTCCCTGCCCCTCTCTCTCTCTTTCCCCTTGCCTCTCTCTCATTCTGCCTACCTCTATCTCTCTTTTTTCATGCCTCTCTCTTTCTGCCTGCCTGCCTCTCTCTCTTTCTGCCTCTCTCTCTCTCTCTCTCTCTCTCTCTCTCTCTCTCTCTCTCTCCCTGCCTCTCTCTTTCTACAGTCCCTGCCTCTCTCTATCTCTCTCTCCCTGTCTCTTTCTCCCTGCCGCTCTCTCTATCTCTCTTTCTCCCTGCCGCTCTCTCTCTCTTTCTCCTTGCCTCTATCTCTCTTCCTGCTGTTCTCTTTTTCTCCCTGCCTCTCTCCCTCTCTCTTTCTCCCTATGTCTCTCTCTCTTTTCCCTTTCTCGCTCTCTCGCTCTTTCTCCCCGCCTCTCTTTCCCCTTGCCCTGTATCTTTATTTCTCTCTGCCTCTCTTTCTTCCTGCCTCTCTCTCTCCCTGCCTCTCTCATTCTCTCTATCTCTCCCTGTCTCTCTCTGCCGCTCTCTCTCTCTTTCTCCTTGCCCCTCTCTCTCTTCCTGCTGTTCTCTTTTTCTCCCTGCCTCTCTCGCTCTCTCTTTCTCCCTACGTCTCTCTCTCTTTTTCCCTTTCTCGCTCTCTCGCTCTTTCTCCCCGCCTCTCTTTCCCCTTGCCTTCCTCTCTCTCTTGCTCGCTCTCTCGCTCTTTCTCCCCGCCTCTCTTTCCCCTTGCCTTTCTCTCTCTTGCTTTCTCCCTGCCTCTCGCTCTCTTTCTCTTGCTTTCTCTTATTGTATCTCTCTTACTTTTCCTCTCAATCTCTTTTCATATTGCTCCCATCTCTCACCCCCCCCCCCTCTCCATCTTTCTATCCCTCTCTCTGTCACAGTGCGTGACTGCATCTCTGTGCTCCTGCGCTAACCTCACATGCCAGTGTCTGTCTGCCTCAGATTTTCTGCAGCCACTCTTCTCTCTCTCTCTCTCTCTCTCTCTCTCTCTCTCTCTCTCTCTCTCTCTCTTTCTCTCTCTCTCTCTCCTTGAGATGAAACATGTCTCCTAGGCTGCTCCGTGGCTTCGAGGCAGATGATTAACATCATCGAATCTGAAATGCAAAGTCTGATGTCACAGATTGTGCCCCCAGAGAGGCCCGGTGCCAGCCAGTCAATCAGTCAGCCAGTCATCCAGCCAGTCAGACACCCAGTCAGTTATTCAGTCAGCCAATCGGCCAGTCAGTCAGCTAGTCAGTCAGTCATCCAGTCAGCTAGTCAGTCAGCCAGCTAGTCAGCCAGTCGGTCAGTCAGTCAGTCAGTCAGTTAGTCATACAGTCAGTCAGCTAGTCAGTCAGTCATGCTGTCAGTCAGCTAGTCAGTCAGTCAGTCAGCGAGTAAGCAAGTCATCCAGTCAGTCAGCTAGTCAGTCAGTCAGTCATCTAGTCAGTCATCTAGTCAGTCAGCTAGTCAGTCATCCAGTCAGTCAGTCATCCAGTCAGTTAGTCAGTCAGCTAGTCAGTCAGTCAGTCATCTAGTCAGTCATCCAGTAAGTCAGTCATCCAGTCAGTCAGTCAGCTAGTCAGTCAGTCATGCTGTCAGTCAGCTAGTCAGTCAGTCATTCAGTCAGTCAGTCAGCGAGTAAGCAAGTCATCCAGTCAGTCAGTCAGTCAGTCATCTAGTCAGTCATCCAGTCAGTCAGTTAGTCAGTCAGCTAGTCAGTAAGTCAGTCAGCCATCTAGTCAGTCATCTAGTCAGTCAGTAAGTCAGCTAGTCAGTCAGTCAGTTATCCAGTCAGTCAGTCATCCAGTCAGTCAGTTAGTCATCCTGTCAGTCAGCTAGTCAGTCAGTCGATCAGTCAGCCATCTAGTCAGTCAGTCATCCAGTCAGTCAGTCATCTAGTCAGTCATCTAGTCAGTCATCCAGTCAGTCATCTAGTCAGTCATCCAGTCAGTCAGTCAGTTGTCAGTCAGCTAGTCAGTCAGTCAGTCATCCATTCAGTCATCCAGTCAGTCAGCTAGTCAGTCAGTCGATCAGTCAGCCATCTAGCTAGCCAGTCAGGTAGTCTGTCAGTCAGCTAGTCAGTTAGTCAGCCAGTTAGTCAGTCAGCTAGTCAGTCAGTCAGTCAGTCATCCTGTCAGTCAGTTAGTCAGTCAGTCATCCAGTCATCCTGTCAGTCAGCTAGTCAGTCAGCTAGTCAGTCATCTAGTCAGTCAGCTAGTCAGTCATCCAGTCAGTCATCCAGTCAGTCAGTCATCCTGTCAGTCAGTTAGTCAGTTAGCTAATCTGTCAGTCAGCTAGTCAGTAATTCAGCTAGTCATCCAGTCAGTCATCCAGTCAGTCAGTCATCCTGTCAGTCAGTTAGTCAGTCAGCTAGTCAGTCAGTCAGTCATCCAGTCAGTCAGTCATCTAGTCAGTCATCTAGTCAGCTAGTCAGTCAGTCAGTCAGTCATCTAGTCAGTCAGCTAGTCAGTCATCCAGTCAGTCATCCAGTCAGTCAGTCATCCTGTCAGTCAGTTAGTCGGTTAGCTAATCTGTCAGTCAGCTAGTCAGTAATTCAGCTAGTCATCCAGTCAGTCATCCAGTCAGTCAGTCATCCTGTCAGTCAGTTAGTCAGTCAGCTAGTCAGTCAGTCAGTCATCCAGTCAGTCAGTCATCTAGTCAGTCATCTAGTCAGCTAGTCAGTCAGTCAGTCAGTCATCTAGTCAGTCAGTCAGTCATCTAGTCAGTCATCTAGTCATCTAGTCAGTCATCCAGTCAGTTAATCATCCTGTCAGTCAGCTAGTTAGTCAGTTGATCAGTCAGTCAGTCATCCAGTCAGTCAGTCATCTAGTCAGCAAGTCAGTAATCCAGTCAGTCAGTAATTCAGCTAGTCATCATGTCAGTCAGTCAGTCATCTAGTCAGTCAGTCATTCAGTCAGTCAGTCAGTCAGTCAGCTAATCAGTTAGTCAGTCATCCAGTCAGTCAGTTAATCAGTCAGTCATCCAGTCAGTCAGTTAGTCAGGCAGCCAGTCAGTCAGCTAGTCAGTTAGTCAGTCAGCCAGTTAATCAGTCAGTCATCCAGTCAGTCAATTAGTCAGGCAGCCAGTCAGTCAGTCAATCAGTCAGTCATCCAGTCAGTCAGCTAGTCAGTCAGTTAGCTAGTCAGTCAGCTAGTCTGTCAGTCAGCTAGTCAGTTAGTCAGTCAGTTAGTTAGTCAGATAGCTAGTCAGTCAGTCAGTCAGTCAGCCAGATAGTCAGTCAGTCAATCTGTCAGTCATCCTGACAGTCATCCAGTCAGTCAGTCATCCAGTCAGTCAGTCATCCTGTCAGTCAGCTAGTCAGTTAGTCAGTCAGTCAGATAGCTAGTCAGTTTGTCAGTCATCCAGTCAGCCAGTTAGTCATTCAGTCATCCTGTCAGTCATCCAGTCAGTCAGTCATCCAGTCAGTCAGTCATCCTGTCAGTCAGCTAGTCAGTCAGCTAGTCAGTCAGCCATCCAGTCAGTCAGCTAGTCAGTCAGTCAGTCATCTAGTCAGTCAGCTAGTCAGTCATCATGTCAGTCAGTAAGTCAGTCATCCAATCAGTCATCCAGTCAATCAGTCATCCTGTCAGTCAGTTAGTCAGTCAACTAGTCAGTCAGTCAGTCATCCAGTCAGTCATCCAGTCAGTCAGTTAGTCATCCTGTCAGTCAGCTAGTCAGTAAGTTAGTCATCCTGTCAGTCAGTTAGTCAGTCAGTCGATCAGTCAGTCAGCTAGTCAGTCAGTCGGATCAGTCAGTCATCTAGTCAGTCAGTCATCCAGTCAGTCAGTCATCTAGTCAGTCAGTCAGTAAGTAACCCAGTCAGTCAGCAAGTCAGTAATTCAGCTAGTCATCCAGTCAGTCAGTCAGTCAGCTAGTCAGTCAGTCATTCAGTTAGTCAGTTAGTCAGTCATCCAGTCAGTCAGGTAATCAGTCAGTTAGTCAGTCAGTTAGTCAGTCATTCAGTTAGCCATCTAATCAGTCAGCTAGTCAGTTAGTCATTCAGTTAATCATCTAGTTAGTCAGTCATTCAGTTAGTCAGTCAGCTAGTCGTCCAGTCAGTTAGTTAGTCATTCAGTTAGTCATCCAGTCAGTTAGTCAGTCAGTCATTCAGTTAGTCATCCAGTCAGTTAGTCAGTCAGTCATTCAGCTAGTTGTCCAGTCAGTCAGTCAGTCAGTTAGTCATCCAGTCAGTCATTCAGTTAGTCATCCAGTCATTCAGTTAGTCATCCAGTCAGTTAGTCACAGTCAGTCAGTCAGATAGTCATCCAGTCAGTTAGTCAGTCAGTCATTTAGTTAGTAAACCAGTCAGTTAGTCACTCAGTCAGTCAGTCAGTTAGTCAGTCAGTCAGTTAGTCAGTCAGTTAGTAAACATCATTATGTAGTTATTAATCAATACATATGTTTAAATGCATGTATAAGGCCTTTGAGTGACTTGATTACATGATTACGAAATGTATTTTCTACAAAATACATGATTAGAAAATATATTTGCTACAAAATACACAAATGAATGATGAATTAATTATTTCCAAACCGGTTGTTCATGGGTAATGAGCTATTAAATAATGCTTTATAAGCATTTTATTGACCCCCGTTTAAATAAAGCTTCACCCTATCTATATATAAATGGTATTTTGTCCTGATGGGTGCATGTCATGTTATCTGGTTACAGTCAAGCCTGTGATCGCATTCGTCTTGCTTTTGACTCAGGCTCTGCCCTCTCTCTCTCTCCCTCTCCCACTCTCCCTTCATCTCTCTCCCTCCATCTCTCTCTCTCTCCCCCTCTTCCCTTCTCTCCTCTCCTCCGTGTCCCACTCTCTCTCCTCCCCTCTCCTCCATTTCCATGGTTCCCATCACCCTCCTCGCCGGGTTTCTCTCTCTCAGTTTTAAAGCATAATTAGATGTCATGCTCAACCAGCTAAATAGATATGCCTTTTCGTGTTCCCAACCCTGTCTCCACTGATCTGCTGGCATAATGTGAATGCCGCTCCACCCACACTCTCTGCACTCACCGAGGCAATGGTTAATAAAGAGTTAAAGAAGCTGTCTGTGTCCGTGCACAGGGACTAGAACACAATGGTGTCTGTCGACCGTGTATTCAGAGGCTGAGTTGTTGACTAGGAGGTTCCACTGACTCAGTGGGTTGGAGTGTGGAGCATCCAACACCATGGTTGTGGGTTAATATCCCGCATGGGTTTCTTATTCTACATAAATATTTTAACTTTCAACTGTCAGAGGTAAAAAGAGTCTACTTATGACCATATTAACGGTATTATATTTTAGAAAGGTGTTTGAAGCCAACCCGGGTTGTATGTCTGTGTATGACTCCGCTCCCCATGAGAGAGCTGGTGTTAGCAGGTATATTTCAGGAGGAATGCCCACGGCCCATCTGCGTAAGCTGCTAAAGGCTATATCTGTTACCCAGCTAACCAGACACCAGGGCACACGGTCTGGGCCCACAGCAAACTCTGCTGCACTCTCTCTTTGATCTCTCTCTCTTTCTCTCTCTGATCTCTCCGTCTCTGCTCTCTCTCTTGTTCTCTCTTTCTCTCTCTCTGCTCTCACTCCCCCCTCTCTCTCTCCCTCTCTCTCTGTCTCTCTGCTCTCTCTCTCTGTCTCTCGCTCTGCTCTCACTCTCCTCTCTCTCCCTCTCTCTCCCCCTCTCTCTCTCTCTCTCTTTCTCTCTCTCTCTCTCTCTCTCTCTCTCTCTCTCTCACAGGCTATATTTGATCTCTCTAGCCTCTAGGGTAGGGGGTGAGTGTCCTGACTCTGACTCAGACCTGGGGGTTGTACTGGTCTGGGATATCTTTGTACCGCGCTAACTCGTTCCCCCCATACCCCATAATTCTCCCCCACGTTCCACCACTGAAGGCTTGGGGGATCCACACTTTATGTGCAGCCTCCTGTTTGTTGTTTTAGTGTCCGGTGTCTCCTCCACCCCCTCCTTTGGTTCAGGCCTCTGGGAAGAATGAAAGACTACTTTGCCTGGCCTGATGTGTGTACACTAGGAAGACTGGAAGTAGAAGTAATCACCCAGCGCTATGCTAACGCTAAACTAAACTAGGCTACGTCGTCCCCTGCCACCTGTGGCACATGGTACTTCCCAGAATGTTCCATTGCGTTCCGAGACGTTGCCCAGGAGACGTTGGGAATGGGAATGGTTAACAGCTGTTTGGACCGATGCCCTGTCCACCACAGGAACCCCGGCTGTATGTAACGCTGTACAGTATTCTTGAATCCCGGAGCAGGGAATGAGATCTGGGATTAGACTACAACATCATGTCTATCTGTTGAGACAGAGAAGGCCATTTAAGACATCCTTGTCTAAAGGATCACTAAACTATCCTCAGCAACTTGCTTTGAATTTAAACCCAGCTGAAGAAACTTAGATAGACTATTTCAATATATTGAGCTAAAAACCTTCTTAGTCAGACTTGAATGCCTAGTCTGAATGCCAGACTTGAACTAGACCAAAACCACCAGCTCTAGGAACTTTTGACCAATCTGCTCTAAACTAACAGAATTTTGACAAAATCTTAAAGGGAAATTCCCAATTTATTGATAATTTCTGTACCTTGGAAATAGTCTGACTGCAATGTACGATGAGTCTTTGATTCATTGGCTATATTCACCACTTGCTAACACATCCTATAATACCCCAAAACAACGCAGGCTCAGTCATCAGTGCTTCATGTCCGTTAGTCTAACAGTTCACACATTAATCCCAGACTTTATAAAGTCAATAATAAATAAATAACAGAGGCATTTGGACACGATGGGCCTTGTGGTCTGTAATGGAGTCGTGTGGACACAAGTGGTGTTTACAACACTGGTTGGGTCAGAGTGGACTCATCAGAGAGACACCTTAACTCTGAACAACCCCAGCAAAGAGGCACTTAGCCTTATTGTGTGGGTGGTAGTCTGATGTTTTGACTGGAGGGTTAATCTTCTATTTTTAACATGTCACATAAAAGTGGGTATAGTGTATTTTGTGAGGCTGGAGGGGATGGATGGGTTGGGTTGGATTGGGTAAGGCTGGTGATTGGGTAAGGCTGGTGATTGGGTAAGGCTGGTGATTGGGTAAGGCTGGTGATTGGGTAAGGCTGGTGTGGTTTGCTACAGTGCTGGGTTGATCCAGTGGAGTGGGAACTCCGGTGCAGGCATTTCGGACTGTCAGATGATTGTCATATGTCCGGAACCAAAAGGTCCTCCGAAGTGAAATGAGGTCATAGACTAGCACCCACTCCAAGCTGCATTTCGATGGTAACCTGAAATTTCACAACACCCCCGGGTATATTTCTACTGTGTCTGTTGGAACATACTACAGTACACACTACAGTACACACTACAGTACACACTACAGTACATACTAGATGCTCTTCTTGAATTGTTTATCATTTAATTAAATATACACTATTCTCTTGTATGTGGGTGTGTGTGGGGGGGTGGAAGTGTTTAACCAGAAGTCCCCACAAGAATAGTAAACAAACAAAAAATGTACCAACTGGGTACATTTTGTTAGTCCCCACAAGGTCAAATATTATTTTTAGGGGGTTAAGGTTAGAATTAGTGTTAGGGTTAGAATTAGGGTTTGTTTTAGGGTTAGGTTTAGGTTTAGGTTTATTAAGGTTAGGTTTTGGGGTTAGGGTAAGGTTTAGGGTTAGGGGTTATGGAAAATAGGATTTTGAATGTGACTGAATTGTGTGTCCCCACAGGGTTAGTTATACAAGGTGTGTGTGTGTGTGTGTGTGTGTGTGTGTGTGTCAGGCATCCTTGTATTGTGGTATAGTGAGATATAGTAAAGGTATTTGTTAGTGTATGATCGTCATTTTGTGATGTCATGGAGATTCCACTGTAGGGGAAATGAACATGCATGGACAGTGGACAGTCTCTCCTCTCCTCATATACTCTCTGTTGTTATTTATACCATACGTACCCATTGGAGTGCAACAAGCACAGTTGCCATGGGTTCCCACATAACCAGCCACCTCAGATCAAAGCAGGGGTTCCGTGTTCCGGCACTCTGACTTCTTAACAGGAAAATGATGGTGGGAGAAGAGTGAAAGAGAGAAGAACATCAATAACCTCTTGCTGCCCAAGATAATGAGAACGGAAGACAGCTAGCTACAAAGCCTACAATTACTGTGTGATTGACCTCGATAAATAAAGAGGATATTTTACTTTAACTGCCTGTTTTGCCTCTCAGGGAGGGTTGGAGGGAGGGAGGGGAGGGGAGGGGAGGGGAGAGAGTGATAGAGAGCAAAGGAGATGGTTAAAGTGAAACAGACTGAAGGAGAGAGAGGAGGTTAGAAGTAAAATGAGAAAGGGGGGAGAGGGAGGGAAAGCAAAGTGAGCAAAGGAAAGATAAAGAGTGATAGAAAAACAAGGAGAGATGAAGCAACAGAGAAAAGAGAGAGAGCAAGGTAAACAGTGAGAAAAGGAGATACCAAAGAGAGAGAGAGACTGTTTGTCTTCGCCATTGTTCTGTCAGGTTGGTTATTAAAGCCTACTGCTCCACAGTACCAGCTTTTATTAGGTATCTGATGGCTAAATTATAGCCTCTCTCTCGCACTCTCCCGCCTCCTCACGCCTATGTCACTGGTATATCCCTCTAAGAGTAGATTAGAAGGAAAAATCACCACTAATAAGGGGTTGAGGACAGAGACTAACTCAGTGTATGAGACTGATAAATAACTAATGTTATGTAAAAAAAATTCAAAAACACCCCCGTTCCAGTCTGCATTTGTCTGTCAGGCAGTTGCTGCCTGCTACCGTGCTTCTTCTCCCTGACAGTTTGACAGTATTTAGAGATCAAGTGTGGCTCCGCTGACAAAGTGTGAGTGTCAAAACAGCCCTGTATTAACAGCAGAGAGTGGAATGAAGAGGAGTGGTGGAGAGGAGAGACTCAGAAAGTGGTGTATTTAGTCTAACTGGCTGCTGTGCAGTTGCGTCGCTACAATTAGCATAAACTTGGGTAATGTTGAACTTTGGTTGCTAGCTCTCCTTGTGACCGTTAAGTCGCTGTGTATGTCCTTGTGTCTCATCTCCTCCTTTCATTGAAAATTACTGGTCACCAGTAGTTAGGTCACTGATTATTTCAGTTACATGTGAGAAGTAACTGCTAATCCTAGGTTTGTGGCCTGTCCAGAAACACATCCTACCCCCTAGATCTGATTATGTGAAAAGATTGGATAGGTGTGAGCTATATGGCAAAATATACACCCAGCCTATCAGGGATAAGATGAAACTACTACCATACCTATCCAAATCTTTCAGATCTACATTAAGCACTGCGGGGATGGGGCTAAGGGTTGTTTCAGGATGGGGCCTTGACCTCTTTGTCGATCTGTTTCTACTCTATGATAGTGCTCAGGAATGATGGGGCTTTGACTTTGTAATCGATGGAGCTCTCTACTGGCTAGTGGTGTTTACATGGTGTCAGGTTCTGCCCTGATACAAACAGAAGTAACAAAAGTAAACAAATTAAAAAACAGTACAGCTATGGAGTTCAAACATTACATTTGACATTTTAGGCTTGACTGAATGCTGACTCTGTTGGAAGCCCACTTCAGTGTTTTTGTAAAAATAAAATGGCTGACATTGTGGCTGTGTGGTTACTCTGGGTCATTGTAACTGTTATAGGCTACCTGTGTACTAATTGAGAGCTGTTGCCTTGGCAATGAGGAGAAGTGTGAGGATCACTAATGAAAGGTTGAAATGAGAGGTGAGATTCCGTGAGATGTCTTACCGTCTTTAGATCCAAACCCTGAATTAAACGTCTAACTTGACATAGAAACAAAACAGTATCTGACGACAATGACACAACACTTCTGAAAGAAAGTCTCCTTGAAGAGTAGTCATCACTTTCTGCTGTTTAAATGGGTTCTTGTAGAAGCGAGACTTGGCTCTTTCACACTGGGAATCTGTTCTCTCCTTGTCTGCAATGATTGGAGAAGACTTCACAGGTGGAAACCATGTGGTGGAAGCTCATCATCAGGCTGGATTTCACCTGGTCAGTTCATTCAGATCAGAGCAATGAAGCAGAGGAAAGAAGAGCAGATGGAAATGAAAACATGGAGAAAAAGTGGTCATGAATAAGGCCTATGTGGAGGGCATACGGTGGCTGTGGAGAATACGTTTTAGAAAAGAGAGACAGGGTTGGAATACTATTTTTTATTGGCATAGGTGAAGGAAGTCATTTTAAGTTCAGAGGAATCCTTCAAGGGAGACTTTCCAGAAAAAACTCTCAGGGATCTTTTTGTGAGAAAGATTGCCCCAGCGGTGGACAACTCCCATCTTTACTGCCTGGAAGAAAAGTTCAGACACCTGAAAAGTTGTTGAAATATGGGACTGTCAAGTGCAGCCAAATGGGGGGGGAAATAGTTTAAACCGTGACAAAGAGTTGGGGCTGTTGGTTTCTTTTGGAATATGCTTTTATTTTTTGATTTACCACTGTAGCAGTACAAATTGAATTTTAAACATATACACTCTTAGAAAAAAGGGTTCTTAAAGGGTTCTTCGACTGTCCCCGTAGGAGAACCCTTCTCGGTTCTATGTAGAACCCTTTATGGTTCAAGGTGTAACCCTTTTGGGTTCCATGTAGAACCCTCTTTGACAGCCGAAGAACCCTTAAAGGTTCTAGATAGCACTTTTCTTTCTAAGAGTGTAGGAGTATGGTTCAATTACCTTCTGGTGTGTATTCTAAATGGTTATCTGGATATTGGAAAGTAACCATTGCTTCAGTTAGTAGCTACATAAAGCCGGGTGAATGGCTGCATCATTTTGAAAAAGAAGCTGGGTGAAATGGAGAGGAGAGAACAGAAATGGCCTCAGTAGTCTAAAGTAACCCGAGGGCTAATCCAGCCAGAGGTCAGACAATGATGCTCTCAGTCTGAGTCAGAGAAGCTATTCTGGGCTTCCCACTCTTCTGTAACGGGCTCTGGGATTGGACGCTCCACTCTGTGTTGTGCGTGGTTATTGGCTAAACACGTTATTCTTGGGCAACTTGTTCACTATGGCCCTTGAGCAAGGCACTTAACTTTAATTGGCTCCAGGGGCACTGGACTACTATGGCTGACCCTGTAAAACAACACATTTCACAGCTACTAAGTGATAATAATGATATATACAGCATGCAGTACATATATTTGTTTTATTGTTCGTTAGTGCTGTACTGTAACATATGGTGTTGTGTTTCCAAGTCTTTCAGAGAGGTGGCCTGATTGGGGATAGTACTGTTAAATACTATGTTTCTAGGGCACTTGGGGTCAGATCCTACTCTAACATTCAGGGATCACTCAGGGAACAGTCGGGGAACGCTCGGGGAACTCTCGGAACTCTCTGGGAACACTCAGGGAACATTCAGGGATCACTCAGGGAACAGTCGGGGAACGCTCGGGGAACTCTCTGAACTCTCTGGGAACACTCAGGGAACAGTCAGGGAACAGTCAGGGAACGCTCATGGATCACTCAGGGAACAGTCAGGGAACGCTCGGGGAACAATCAGGGAACAGTCAGGGAACGCTCGGGGAACTCTCGGAACTCTCTGGGAACACTCAGGGAACAGTCAGGGAACAGTCAGGGAACGCTCGGGGAACTCTCGGGGAAACATTTGTCCTATTTTATGCTTCATCACACCCCCAATATAGCACTTCAGTTGATGAGTTACTGTACATAATACAGACACTCCACACGCGTGCACTCGCTCTCGTGCACATACACAGAGATTAGGCTAAGAGGGGCACCTTACCCCTTCACCTTTGAACCCCATTATGTCCTCTGAAGGCCCCAGTGCTCTGGTTTCAATGTTTTCCGATACACACAGGTGACAGCTGGTCTGGGGAGGCGTCTTCTGTTACAGAGAGACAGAGACAGAAAAATATTTGTCTAATCACCAGCTACTGTACAAGGTTAATAGGTTAAATATATGAGAGGCTAATTCTGTGAGGCTAAGATGCAATTGAAAGATTGAATCAAAAGATGAACCAAAAGATCCTCATTGCCAGTAGTGGGGAACTCTCCAATGAACTCTCTGAACAAGTTAAATATCTTTATCTAATCACCTGGATGTGGTGGGGTGTATTTGGATGGCTTACTGATTTTGTGAAAATGAATAAAAACACTCATATCATATGTCTTTGACAAAATAACTGAGTGCCATACTGCACGAAGCAGGTCACGTCTTAACTGATTCAATAGTAAACATCTGTCCTGTCCGAATGTATTCCCATGTAGTCATATAAAAACAATCACCACCTCTCCATTTGGAATTCACAGACACGCATTTAAATTGAGATGTCTCGGCAAGAAACCTTGTGGGAGGTCCATGTCATTTCTTTTAAAGTGGAGGCTCTCCCTCTGCATATCAGATGATATATTCATCCAGCATAAAAACCAGTCTTCTCTCTCCTCGGGGGCACCTCCGGCAGTGTACCCATGTTGATCTGCGCTCTGCTCTCTCCACGGAGCAAAACAAACCCAAACATTACATTGTGCAAGAGGAGGATGGCAAGAAAGAGAAAATGAAAAACGGCCCGCCGTTTTCTAAATGTGCACAGTCTGTTGTGTAAGTGGGGGATGTTAAGAACACAATCAGCAAGACAGCGAGAGAAAAGGCTCTAGGGGGTTATGGGTCTCTCTCTTTACACTTGGCTGAGTTTCACAAGGCTCCACTCAGTCCCAGCCCCGGAGTGTGCAACTGGCTGTATTGCTCGGCTCTCTCTCTCTCTCTCTCTCTGGCTCACCAGCCATTTTGGGTTTTCCCGCCTCAAAGCCCACACCCCTTCCTCCGTTTCCCCTTCGCTAGGGAGAGTGAGAGGGGGAGGGGGTAGGGCGATGTCATCTCGTTTTTCCATGACCCGCTCCAAGTTTCCATCCTCTCAGAGGGCTTTGTTGAGCTCTTTAAGTGTTGAAACCTCTTTTTTAGACATTACTTCATGGTTTGTCTTTGAGAGAAAAGCATTGCTTTTCCTCCTTTGTGGTAACATCACACTTTTTACATTATGTGTTGAGGTAGAGCTTGTCTTTTTAAACAAGACAAGAACCCTTATTTGTTTAGAGACATGAATAATAATGTTTTTCCTGTCCTTGACTTTAGATGAAACAAGCTTTTTCACAATGCTTTTATCACAGTCGTTAGTTCACTGTGTACCAATAGTAATGTGGTGTCATTTTTTAACCAACACTCTGACCTCTGGGTCCTCCATAGCTGCCAGAGGCTACAGGACAGTTACATTATCTTTACTCAGAAACGGTGGCCCCTCCATGGGACAAGGTTTATTGTTGCTCCCCTCTCCTCATTACCGGCTGCCTCTCCTGTTTCAAATAAGTTATGGGGCTGAACACACACACACACACACACACACACAGAACAACTTGGCTGTAGGCTGTACCGTCTGTCTGTAGTTATTATACAGTATTGGATACTGTAAGAACTAATCATTGTTTAATCGCGAAGCAGAGTTGGCTTTTGGCCAGATTTACTAAGCTCTTCCACCTGTTGTTGGTTACCTGAGGGAACACGGCATAAAAGCTAGAACATAAGGTCAGTATTCAGAGAAGGATTCAAAATAGCCAGCCCATATGTTCAGTCGTAGAGCCTCGTCATAGAGAATATGAAGTCTATTCATTATTTTATAAATGCTGCGTTCTAAATGTGATCTGTTTCTCTCTGCATCTCCTGTCCAAATGCTATTCTAAGTGCAGCGGCAACACATTTACATTCTAACAGAGGACCTCATTGCCGAGGGCACCTGTTGCATCTGCCTAGCCTGTTGGATAGGACCATGGGACACATTTCCAGGGCCCACCCTGTTGCACATAGCAGACAAAAGCTGACTCTGCAGGCTAGGACCTTACTGTGACCCCTAGAAGCTATTCCTGCTGTGAGCTAAGGGCTTTGAACAGCGGTGTGTCAGTGGTGCTGGCTCAGTGGTGCTGGCTCAGTGGTGCTGGCTCAGCGGTGCTGGCTCAGTGGTGCTGGCTCAGCGGTGCTGACTCAGTGGTGCTGGCTCAGCGGTGCTGACTCAGTGGTGCTGGCTCAGTGGTGCTGGCTCAGCGGTGCTGGCTCAGTGGTGCTGACTCAGTGGTGCTGGCTCAAGGGTATGTCATGCACTAATATCTTCATGGAGGGGTTAAGATGAAAGGTGTGTTAGCGTGTGTGTGTGAGCATGTGTGTGAGCGTGAATGAGTGCGCAGCCGTGTGTGTGTGTGTGTGTGTGTGTGTGTGTGTGTGTGTGTGTGTGTGTGTGTGTGTGTGTGTGTGTGTGTGTGTGTGAGATCAGAAATGTGCTGATAGTACTCCAGCCTTGTCCCCAAGCCCCCCCAGACAGCTGCTTCTCTGAGCTGTATATACAGCACCAGTCAAAAGTCTGGACACACCTACTCATTCCAGGGTTTTTCTTTATTTTTACTATTTTATACATTGTAGAATAATAGTGAAGACATCAAAACTATTAAATAACACCTTGTCACAACACAACTGATTGGCTCAAACAAATGAAAAAAGAAAAGATATTCCACAAGTTAACTTTTAACAAGGCCTACCTGTTAATTGACGTGCGTTCCAGGTGACGACCTCATGAAGCTGGTTGAGAGAATGCCAAGAGTGTGCAAAGCTGTCATCAAGGCATAGGGTGGCTACTTTAAAGAATATCAATTATAAAATATATTTTGATTTGTGTTACACTTTTTTGGTTACAACATGATTCCATATGTGTTATTTCATTGTTTTGATGTCTTCACTGTTATTATACAATGTAGAAAATAGTAAAAATAAAGAAAAACCATGAGTAGGTGTGTCCAAACATTTGACTGGTTCTGTACGTTTTACAGCACGAGCCCTAGTCACATTGCAGTGTGGGTTATTAGATAGGATAACATAACACGTATCCAAAGTGAAGGGGAAAATAGTTAATTTCCCTTATGACCCCCAGTCATGCATTTTTAATGGTTACTGACAAGGATTTTTAACACGTTTGTGTGTGTTGGGAGAGGGGGGGGAAGGTGCGTGCCTGCCTGCCTGCATGTTTTTATTCATGTGTGTGTGTGTGTGTGTGTGTGTGTGTGTGTGTGTGTGTGTGCGTGTGTGTGTGTGTGTGTGTGTGTGTGTGTGTGTGTGTGTTTCTCCCTAGAAGATGAGCCTGTACCACGTCTCACTTGTCAAGTAATAAGATTCATCTAGGTGTTTGACACTTGATGAGTTCATGGATATGGATTCATACTTCCTCCCCTAACTATGTTGAGGGTTCATGTACTGTCCTTCAAATCAGGGATGAGTTTCAAATGGCACCCTATTCTCTATATATTGCACTAGGTTTGACCAGGGCCCATAAGGCTCCCATATGGCTCTGGTCTAAAGTAGTGCACTATATAAGGAATAGGGTGCCATTTTGGACACAGCACATGTCTCCTCTGGGTCTGCATTTAGGTGTTTCAAGTAGATGTATTTACCTGCTGTTTGGACATTTGCACACTCAATCACTATGTTTACCTGTGGATGGACCATTCACCCACTTCTAGACTATTCCCTACTGCTAGTGTAATGAATGAGCCAATGCAGTCCACAATCCCCACGTCAACCATGCGTAGATTTCATCGCTATTGTATGTGACCAGATTCGTGTTCAATAGGGCACGCTGTAGCAAAACGTTTTCAACAGAGGACAAAAATGTGTTCAAAATGGCAGCTATGCTGGTTATTCAATGTGTCTCAATCCATTTATTTATAACACATTTGGTCTTATGGTTACATATGGACCTTTTCTCTTCAGAACAATGAAGGAACCACTCACTCTCACTGTGAACTTGACACACTTTCAGTGTTTACTTAATCCATACTGTATACACCGTTGAGCCTATTAACCATTGTTCAGTTTCTGGATAGGGTACAGACAGTTTATTGAGGCAGATCAAATCAAATCAAATGTATTTATATAGCCCTTCTTACATCAGCTGATCATATCAAAGTGCTGTACAAAAACCCAGCCTATCAAAGTGCTGTACAAAAACCCAGCCTAAAACCCCAAACAGCAAGCAATGCAGGTGTAGAAGCACAGTGGCTAGGAAAAATTCCCTAGAAAGGCCAAAACCCAGGAAGAAACCTAGAGAGGAACCAGGCCATGAGGGGTGGCCAGTCCTCTTCTGGCTGTGCCGGGTGGAGATTATAAGAGAACATGGCCAAAATGTTCAAATGTTCATTAATGACAAGCATGGTCAAATAATAGTAATTGTGAACAGGTCAGTGAACAGTGAACAGGTCAGGGTTCCATAGCCGCAGGCAGATTAGTTGAAACTGAAGCAGCAGCACAGCCAGGTGGACTGGGGACAACAAGGAGTCATCATGCCAGGTAGTCCTGAGGCATGGTCCTAGGGCTCAGGTCCTCCGAGAGAGAGAGAGAAAGAGAGAATTAGAGAGAGCATACTTAAATTCACACTGGACACCGGATAAGACAGGAGAAATACTCCAGATATAACAGACTGACCCTAGCCCCCCGACACATAAACTACTGCAGCATAAATACTGGAGGCTGAGACAGGAAGGGTCAGGAGACACTGTGGCCCTGTCCGATGATACCCCCGGACAGGGCCAAACAGGCAGGCTATAACCCCACCCACTTTGCTAAAGCACAGCCCCCACACCACTAGAGGGATTTCTTCCACCAGCAACTTACCATCCTGAGACAAGGCCGAGTATAGCCCACAAAGATCTCCGCCACGGCAGAACCCAAGGGGGGGCGCCAACCCAGACAGGAAGACCACGTCAGTGACTCAACCTATTCAAGTGACGCACCCCTCCTAGGGACGGCGTGAAGAGCACCAGTAAGCCAGTGACTCAGCCCCTGTAATAGGGTTAGAGGCAGAGAATCCCAGTGGAGAGAGGGGAACCGGCCAGGCAGTTAAATATTGTTCAGTTTCTGTATAGGGTACAGACAGTTTATTGAGCCAGTTAACTAGTGTTCTGTTTCTCTATAGGGTACAGACAGTTTATTGAGCCAGTTAACTAGTGTTCTGTTTCTCTATAGGGTACAGACAGTTTATTGAGCCAGTTAACTAGCGTTCTGTTTCTGTATAGGGTACAGACAGTTTATTGAGCCAGTGTTCTGTTTCTGTATAGGGTACAGGTAGTTTATTTGTATCTCATTAACACAATCAAAACAAAGCATTATGATAGAATGGAGTCTTGCTGTTACTAATTTCTCCCTCTACTATCCCTGCATACTATCTCACCCCTGTCCTTGTTACTCAACCACTGACAACCATGAATATATCCTCTACTCTCTCTACATCTATATCTACTCTAATGCACAGTTAATGGGGAGTCAAAACACATATACTCAGGGTGAACATGACTATTTTATAGACCGCTGAATTTATTAGCCTGCATGGCGAGATATGTTTTGCATAAAGTGATAGTCAGCAGTACTGTTACTGCCTGACTCAACTGCTCTGTTAATGTGTCGTCATGTGGTATCTACTGCAAGGTGATTGGCGAATCAAAGTAAGTCAAGATTATTTATGCAGTGAGGCGGAACATTCACAGCTTTGCAGATAGAAATGTAACATAGAGGTATTTGACAGACATGTATTTCTATTGGATCGTTCTGCACCTTCAGGGTCTTATTTATTAGTGCACAGTGAAGCAAACTGTTTTGCAACAGAAAAACAAAAAAGTTTCTTACTGAACAGTTCAGTATTTCCCTCCCTGTTTCAGTCCATTGTCTTTTGTTTGGTGCCAATTTAATATGATCCTGAAAACAGCAGTTCAGAGATATCAATGTGATTGGATAAGTAAAACCATTTGATCATCGGATTCGATGAGTTACAGGAAGTAAATTAATTTGAATGATTTTGAATGGTGCTTTCATTGTTTCCTCAGGATAAAGGAATGGGTGGAGCAGATGCAGCAGGAGCTGGTCACACTGACGGACACAGCCAGCGGAGTGCAGAATCTCATACAGGTGGGACACACAGGAACACATTGTAAACATAGGAACACAGACGTGCACAAATGTACATATACCACACCACCACACTCCTCTCAAACGCACAGGAAGCTTGCAACCCCATAGTCAAACATCCACAACTCTGGATTTCAACAATCAATATACACACGCGCGCACACACATGCGCACACATAACTCCTGACCTCTCCTGTTTGATGTGTGTCACATCCAATACAATGATGGTTGTCACAACAGATCTGGACTTTACAAAGTGCCATCTCATTAGTGATATGTGGGACATCTGCTTACAGTATTCTGCTAGGGGAATGTCCACACTCAAGGACTATCAGTGTCAACTCCAAACACCACATCCCTATCCCATCCCTAACAAGCTTACATGAAATGGACAGTTAGGAGGAGCTGTTACTCTGGCTACATCCCAAATGGCACCCTATTCCCTATGTAGGGGGCTCTGGTCATAAGTAGTGCACTATATGGGGAATAGGGTGCCTTTTGGGACACAACCCTTGTGTTGATTGCTATAACCCTATGACACCTCTCCTCCTCTTGCCTAGCCAGGCCTGATATAGAGCCTCTGTAATTATGTCTAGTTTAAATGTCACATGCACAAGTACAGTGAAAATGTCTTTCTTGCAAACCTATAGCCCAACAATGCATTAATCAATAACAATGTATAACCAGAAAACAAAAAAAGAAGAAATAATTAAGAAATATGAAATGCACAATAATCATCACAGTAATTGTCAATGTACTTCAGATTCCTTTTGGATTACATTTTTCAGACATACACACAATGCATGACGTCCCAGGGACAACACACAGGCATGATTTCCCTTGAGCAACACAGTATTCTCAGGAAAATACCCATAACAGACACCATATCAGGGCTGCCTCTTGCCCTGCTTGTCATCACAGACATTTAGAAGAAAAAAAACAGCAGACATCTTTACCATGATGGTGTTATACCACGTTTGGAGCTCATTTCCTGTCGCAGGCATCATTTGATGCTCATGGGGTGAAGGAAAATAGCTAGACTTTATGACCTAATCTTGACCCAATAGCATATATATATAGATAGAGAGTGGGATAATATCAATGGTCGACTGTACATTCCTTTGTCCTGTTGCAGTAGAATAAATGTAGGTTTCCTTCATTGAGACCTCTGGCAGCATGGCTGCTTTGTTTACTACACAGGGAAGGGGATTGTATTTGCTTGTAAGCAGAAAGAGCATGTGGAGAATAACCATCAGGATCATTACTCATGGACAAGCAGAAACACATAGCACAGCCCCACAGAGGTTAGCTAAGTAAACACACACTTCGATACACCGACTTAGACACACACACGCACACACACACACGCGCGTGCCTGCACACACATTCACACACTACAGGCCTGTGGTTTTAATGTTGGACCTAGAAAGCCCCTCCGGCTGCTAAATAATTGGCTGTTTGGCATTTCTGATTTTTTATTGTTTAATTCCTCTTGCTGAAACATATTCCATATTCAGGAAATGGCGTTTGCCGTTGTGCTCCATTGTGGCATAATGTTGCTTGATTTACACTGGCATTGTACACACAGCGGTGACATCATGATTTGACACATCTGACACATTTACATACATTTGGATTATTGTGTTCATTGTCCCTGCAAATAAACATAATCAAGTACATTTTTTTGTGACTATCCTCATAGGTACAATTCTCAGATACACCATGTCAATATTTGATCAAAGTATCACTCTCTCCTGATTGGTCCAGTGTCACTTTTGACCCTTGTTTCTCTCTCTTGATTGCTTCACTGTCACCTTTGACCCTCTATCTCCTGATTGGTGCAGATCTTCCAGAGCCACAGGAAGTACTTCAGTGTGGGGTCCAACGATGCCAGCCAGCTGGTGGCTAATGCAGCGGGGAACATCGAGAATCTCCTGGCCAACCGTTCTCGTGCTCTCAAGGTGAGTACCAGTTCATAGCAGTCACACACACACACACACACACACACACACACACACAGATGCAGACAAAGTCACACGCACCTTAATACCAAGAAAGAAGGGTATGAAACTCATCTCCTGGAGGGCTGCAGTGTCTGCAGGTTTTTGTTTCTCACTCGCACTTGATTCATCGCATCATTGCACAGATTGGCTTCATTTCACAGATTGGATAAATTGGTCCCTTTCAAAATGAAAGACTGACCAACAGCAGTAGCCCATAATTGAGTACATTCTCAGTATGTTTGGAAATCCTTATAGCTCTGAGACTTCAATAGACCGTGTTAGAAAAGGCAAATTGATGATATTGGAAATGATGACCAAGAATGCGAGCTATTTGTTGTTGAATTAGGTTAGTGATAGGCTTAGGGCGAAAGGGGGGCAAATCCCATTTGTGGTTAACAAATATCATACTGCCATCTTTTCCTTCATGACTAGACAATGTCAGACTCAAAGTTCTCCTCGCTGTGTCCTGATGCCCTCTGTATAATACCTATCCCATCCACATAACTTTCTCCTACCACCACCTGAGTAAAGTCAATTAAAGTCCCCAGGCATTGTTTGTCTCGATCAATCAGGATCGATCTGGCTTGGGCCAGAATTCAATTAAGTCTGTGGGTTGTCATGGTAGCAGGTGTTAATTACCCTGTCAGTCATCAGCCCCTTTGTTTTTCTCACATCACAATAATTGCAGTCAGGTTTTAACGAGATAGTTGTTTTCTTTGTTTCGCATTGTGATAAAAATACAATGCTGACACACACTGTTAGACACACACACACACTGCTGATAGATTAGGTAATGGGGTAAATAGATGGAGATAGATAGAGATGTAATGCAACATTTGTTCTGAGCTCTGATAAACACCATCTGTCAGGTTTCACCTGCACGCGTCACAGAGGGTGTTCAGTTCTGAATGTTTAACTCTTCACTGGACGTGTGGATTGAGGGAGGGAAGGAGATAGATAGAGAGACCTGACTGTAGATAGATAGAGAGACCTGACTGTAGATAGAGAGAGAGACCTGACTGAAGATCGATATGTAGACCTGACTGTTTAAGAGATATACACTGTAGACTTGCCAATAGTTAGACTACATTAAGGGGGATTTAGGATGCCTGGTCCACAGTGTGAGCTGACCGTGGGAGAAAGTGAGGGCGTTGAGCGTGTGTGATAATTACTCACAGAAAGAGAGGGATGACCGAGTGTGTTTGTGTGTACATGCACGTGTCTGTATCCATCTGTGAGTGTGTGCACCTGCATGAGTTGACAGTAGTGTTCCAGACCATTCTATCATCCATTAGGCCCCTTAGTGAGACAACAGCACCAGGCCCTATTACACTATTCAACCAGGACCACTCTCCTCTCACAACACCAGGCCCAATTACACTATTCAACCAGGACCACTCTCCTCTCACAACACCAGGCTCCTATTACACTATTCAACCAGGACCACTCTCCTCTCACAACACCAGGCTCCTATTACACTATTCAACCAGGACCACTCTCCTCTCACAACACCAGGCTCCTATTACACTATTCAACCAGGACTACTCTCCTCTCACAACACCAGGCTCCTATTACACTATTCAACCAGGACCACTCTCCTCTCACAACACCAGGCTCCTATTACACTATTCAACCAGGACCACTCTCCTCTCACAACACCAGGCTCCTATTACACTATTCAACCAGGACCACTCTCCTCTCACAACACCAGGCTCCTATTACACTATTCAACCAGGACCACACTCCTCTCACAACACCAGGCTCCTATTACACTATTCAACCAGGACTACTCCTCTCACAACACCAGGCTCCTATTACACTATTCAACCAGGACCACTCTCCTCTCACAACACCAGGCTCCTATTACACTATTCAACCAGGACCACTCTCCTCTCACAACACCAGGCTCCTATTACACTATTCAACCAGGACCACTCTCCTCTCACAACACCAGGCTCCTATTACACTATTCAACCAGGACTACTCCTCTCACAACACCAGGCTCCTATTACACTATTCAACCAGGACCACTCTCCTCTCACAACACCAGGCTCCTATTACACTATTCAACCAGGACTACTCCTCTCACAACACCAGGCTCCTATTACACTATTCAACCAGGACCACTCTCCTCTCATAACACCAGGCTCCTATTACACTATTCAACCAGGACCACTTTCCTCTCACAACACCAGGCTCCTATTACACTATTCAACCAGGACCACTCTCCTCTCACAACACCAGGCTCCTATTACACTATTCAACCAGGACCACTCTCCTCTCACAACACCAGGCTCCTATTACACTATTCAACCAGGACCACTCTCCTCTCACAACACCAGGCTCCTATTACACTATTCAACCAGGACTACTCCTCTCACAACACCAGGCTCCTATTACACTATTCAACCAGGACTACTCCTCTCACAACACCAGGCTCCTATTACACTATTCAACCAGGACCACTCTCCTCTCACAACACCAGGCTCCTATTACACTATTCAACCAGGACCACTCTCCTCTCACAACACCAGGCTCCTATTACACTATTCAACCAGGACTACTCCTCTCACAACACCAGGCTCCTATTACACTATTCAACCAGGACTACTCCTCTCACAACACCAGGCTCCTATTACACTATTCAACCAGGACCACTCTCCTCTCACAACACCAGGCTCCTATTACACTATTCAACCAGGACTACTCTCCTCTCACAACACCAGGCTCCTATTACACTATTCAACCAGGACCACTCTCCTCTCACAACACCAGGCTCCTATTACACTATTCAACCAGGACCACTCTCCTCTCACAACACCAGGCTCCTATTACACTATTCAACCAGGACCACTCTCCTCTCACAACACCAGGCTCCTATTACACTATTCAACCAGGACCACTCTCCTCTCACAACACCAGGCTCCTATTACACTATTCAACCAGGACCACTCTCCTCTCACAACACCAGGCTCCTATTACACTATTCAACCAGGACTACTCCTCTCACAACACCAGGCTCCTATTACACTATTCAACCAGGACCACTCTCCTCTCACAACACCAGGCTCCTATTACACTATTCAACCAGGACTACTCCTCTCACAACACCAGGCTCCTATTACACTATTCAACCAGGACCACTCTCCTCTCATAACACCAGGCTCCTATTACACTATTCAACCAGGACCACTTTCCTCTCACAACACCAGGCTCCTATTACACTATTCAACCAGGACCACTCTCCTCTCACAACACCAGGCTCCTATTACACTATTCAACCAGGACCACTCTCCTCTCACAACACCAGGCTCCTATTACACTATTCAACCAGGACCACTCTCCTCTCACAACACCAGGCTCCTATTACACTATTCAACCAGGACTACTCCTCTCACAACACCAGGCTCCTATTACACTATTCAACCAGGACTACTCCTCTCACAACACCAGGCTCCTATTACACTATTCAACCAGGACCACTCTCCTCTCACAACACCAGGCTCCTATTACACTATTCAACCAGGACCACTCTCCTCTCACAACACCAGGCTCCTATTACACTATTCAACCAGGACTACTCCTCTCACAACACCAGGCTCCTATTACACTATTCAACCAGGACTACTCCTCTCACAACACCAGGCTCCTATTACACTATTCAACCAGGACCACTCTCCTCTCACAACACCAGGCTCCTATTACACTATTCAACCAGGACTACTCTCCTCTCACAACACCAGGCTCCTATTACACTATTCAACCAGGACCACTCTCCTCTCACAACACCAGGCTCCTATTACACTATTCAACCAGGACCACTCTCCTCTCACAACACCAGGCTCCTATTACACTATTCAACCAGGACCACTCTCCTCTCACAACACCAGGCTCCTATTACACTATTCAACCAGGACCACTCTCCTCTCACAACACCAGGCTCCTATTACACTATTCAACCAGGACTACTCCTCTCACAACACCAGGCTCCTATTACACTATTCAACCAGGACCACTCTCCTCTCACAACACCAGGCTCCTATTACACAATTCAACCAGGACCACTCTCCTCTCACAACACCAGGCTCCTATTACACTATTCAACCAGGACCACTCTCCTCTCACAACACCAGGCTCCTATTACACTATTCAACCAGGACCACTTTCCTCTCACAACACCAGGTTCCTATTACACTATTCAACCAGGACCACTCTCCTCTCACAACACCAGGCTCCTATTACACAATTCAACCAGGACCACTCTCCTCTCACAACACCAGGCTCCTATTACACTATTCAACCAGGACTACTCTCCTCTCACAACACCAGGCTCCTATTCAACAGCTCTCTCTCTCTAGCTCTCTCTCTAGCTCTCTCACTATAACAGTCTCTCTCCCTTCTCTACCTTCAAATACTCCAATATGAGCACGCTAGCTCTCTCAAGCTTCAATCCAAGAGCAGAAAGACTAGTAACAAAGACTTCCATCAACACAATGGCCTGCTACACACTATACCACAGAACATAGGAAAGAAAACAGGATGTCCTTGTTACTTGTCAAGAAGAAACGGAAAGTGAATTCATTTCAGCTGTTATTCTGTATCATCTAATGCATTTAGGTTTGTTTCTTTTGAGAGGTCATGTTTTGCAATGCTGCCATGGCAACAATGCTAGCTTGTCATATTAGATGTAATAGTGTGCAATGTGGCAAGTTACAACTTAATTAATTTAAAACAATGTCCTCTGATAACCAAATTTCCGGAAAAATGTAGATTCTATTCTCATCACTTAACTTATTCAGAAAGGTGCAACTTTTGAGTGTTCAGATAGAAATGCACCATGTAGAAAAGACATTGTACTTTGCCATGTAGAATCATAAATATTGTCACCTCTACTCATTATATTTCTATCGGCAACTTTCTCGAAGGAAGACCCCACTGAATTATCCTCTTAGTCCGATATGCACAGTAGTACATTTCTTCTGTCACACTTGGCTGCAGGTAGCCTAACAGTTAGAGCGTTGGGACAGTAACCGCAAGGTTGCTTGTTCACATCCCCGAGCCGGCAAGGTGGAAAAATCTGCTGTTCTGCCCTTGAGCAAGGACTGCTCCACGGGCACTGATGACGTCGATTAAGTTAGCCCCCACACCTGTTTCAAAGGGGTTGGGTTAAATGTGGAAGGCACATTTCAGTTGATTGCATTCAGTTGTGCAACTGACTAGGTACCCACTAGCCCAAAAGATCAACCTGTTCTGTACATCTTTGCACCCCCGATGTATTCTGTTCCTTTCCCAGATGTCTGAGAAACTGATAGAGGCATTTCCCTTTTGTTACTATGGTAGCCGTCTCTGGTGGCTAGGCGCGAGGGGCGAATGTGATTGTCGAGCCGGCACAATTCAATTAAAATGTTGGCTGCTGTCATTAACTTAATAAGCAGCCATTTGGGGTTAGGAGCAGGTTGATGTGATGCCTGTCTGTTCTTTCAGTCTGATTCAGTGGCAACTCTTGATGCTCAAATCAAATCAAATTTTATTTGTCACATACACATGGTTAGCAGATGTTAATGCGAGTGTGGCAAAATGCTTGTGCTTCTAGTTCCGACAATGCAGTAATAACCAACGAGTAATCTAACCTAACAATTTCACAACAGCTACCTTATACACACAAGTGTAAAGGGATGAAGAATATGTACATAAAGATATATGAATGAGTGATGGTACAGAATGGCATAGGCAAGATGCAGTAGATGGTATAGAGTACAGTATATACATATGAGATGAGTAATGTAGGGTATGTAAACATATAAAAGTGGCATTGTTTAAAGTGGCTAGTGATACATGTATTACATCAAGATGGCAAGATGCAGTAGATGGTATAGAGTAGAGTATATACATATGAGATGAGTAATGTAGGGTATGTAAACATTATATTAAGTGGCATTGTGATACATTTTTTACATCTATTTTTCCAATATTAAAGTGGCTGGAGTTGAGTCAGTATGTTGAAAGCAGCCACTCAATGTCAGCCACATTTGATTGTGAGGAATTCTAAGTCAGGTGAACAGAAGGACTTGAATTCCTGTATGTTGTTATGATCACACCACGTCTCGTTAACCATAAGGCATACCCCCCGCCCCTCTTCTTACCAGAAAGATGCTTGTTTCTGTCGGCGCGATGCGTGGAGAAACCAGCTGGCTGTACCGACTTCGATAACGTGTCTCGAGTGAGCCATGTTTCCGTGAAGCAAAGAACATTACATTCTCTTATGTCTCTTTGGAGTGCTACCCTTGCTCGGATTTCATCAACCTTGTTGTCATGAGACTGGACATTGGCGAGTAGTATGCTCGGGAGCGGTGTGCGATGTGCTCGTCTCTGCAGCCTGACCAGAAGACCGCTTCGTCTGCCCCTTTTACGGCGTCGTTGTTTTGGTTCGCCGGCTGGGATCCGATCCATTGTCCTGGGTGGTGGGCAAAACACAGGATCCGCTTCAGGAAAGTCGTTTTCCTGGTCTGTTGTGGTGTGATACAGAGGATGGTGGAGATAACAGGGTCTGTTGTGCTGCGATACAGAGGATGGTGGAGGTAGGGGGGATGGTGGAGGTAGGGAGGATGGTGGAGGTAGACAGGGTGGTGGCGATAACAGGGTCTGTTGTGGTGTGATACAGAGAATGGTGGAGATAACAGGGTCTGTTGTGGTGTGATACAGAGGATGGTGGAGATAACAGGGTCTGTTGTGCTGCGATACAGAGGATGGTGGAGGTAGGGGGGATGGTGGAGGTAGGGAGGATGGTGGAGGTAGACAGGGTGGTGGCGATAACAGGGTCTGTTGTGGTGTGATACAGAGGATGGTGGAGGTAAGGAGGATGGTGGAGGTAAGGAGGATGGTGGAGATAACAGGTTCAGTTGTGGTGCGATACAGAGGATGGTGGAGGTAACAGGGTCTGTTGTGGTGTGATACAGAGGATGGTGGAGGTAGAGAGGATTGTGGAGGTAACAGGGTCTGTTGTGGTGTGATACAAAGGATGGTGAAGGTAGAGAAGATGTGGAGATAACAGGGTCTGTTGTGGTGCGATACAGAGGATGGTGAAGGTAGAGAGGATGGTGGAGGTAGAGAGGATGGTGGAGGTAGAGAGGATGGTGGATATGACAGGAGAGTGGAGGTTGAGAGGATGGTGGAGATGACATGAGAGTGAAGGTAGAGAGGATGGTGGAGGTAGAGAGGATGGTGGAGATGACAGGAGGGTGAAGGTTGAGAGGATGGTGGAGATGACAGGAGAGTGGAGGTTGAGAGGGGGGTGGGGATGACAGGGTCTGTTGTGGTGTGATACAGAGGATGGTGGAGGTAGAGAGGATGGTGAATGTAGAGAGGATGTGGAGATAACAGGGTCTGTTGTGGTGTGATACAGAGGATGGTGAAAGTAGTGAGGATGTGGAGATAACAGGGTCTGTTGTGGTGTGATACAGAGGATGGTGAAGGTAGAGAGGATGTGGAGATAACAGGGTCTGTTGTGGTGTGATACAAAGGATGGTGAATGTAGAGAGGATGTGGAGATAACAGGGTCTGTTGTGGTGTGATACAAAGGATGGTGAATGTAGAGAGGATGTGGAGATAACAGGGCATGTTGTGGTGTGATACAGAGGATGGTGAAGGTAGAGAGGATGTGGAGATAACAGGGTCTGTTGTGGTGTGATACAGAGGATGGTGAAGGTAGAGAGGATGTGGAGATAACAGGGTCTGTTGTGATGTGATACAGACGATGGTCAAGATGGAGAGGTTGGCAATAGACAGGGTTTCCTTCCTGTAGTAAGGGGTAAGTGAAGATGGAGCAACTGTTTTAGAAACACACACACACATGCACACCCAAATGCACACGCATACACACTCACACTTTTAAAAAAACATACTACGACACTTTTAGACACACACACACACACACACACACACACACGTCCTGCTTCCCCTACTCTCACAGAGGGAGACTGAGATGAGATCACTGATCCTTAATTAGGGCTATATAATGAGGAGGACAGGGTGTGGTGGAGAGAGGCTGGATATTCTCACTTCCTCTCTTTCCATCTCTCCTTCTCTGCTGTCTCCCTTTTTCAGTTTCCGCTTCTTTCCTTTTTTGCGTTCTCTCTCTCTCACTCTCTCTAGCTCTCTCTTTCTGGTCTGCTTGTTTGGCAGACATTGGCAGGGTATCTGATGGTGTGCCAGATGCCGCTGTGACTGTGCAGGCACCCTGAGGGCATGAGCACCAGCTGTACGTGTGCAGGCTCACCTCATGGCTCTTTGCCTCTTTCTGTCTTCCTCCTCACTTTCTCTCGCTCCCTGTCATGCCCACATTCTTTCCCATAATGCAGGGCCTTCTTTTTCTCATTCCTGCATCCCCCCCTTCCCTGTCTCTATCTCTCTCTGGTCGTGTCTACACCTCTGACTTCTGCTGTCAGAATACGAAGATCACATTGAAAAGGCGGGTCTAGACGCACTAAAGTGGCTATGTGGTGTAGAGGTCGACCGATTAATCGGAATGGCCGATTAATTAGGGCAGAACTCAAGTTTTCAAAACAATCGGTAATTGGCATTTTTGGACACCGATTATGGCCGATTACATTGCACTCCACGAGGAGACTGCGTGGCAGGCTGACTACCTGTTATCGAGTGCAGCAAGGAGCCAAGGTAAGGTGCTAGCTAGAATTAAACTTATCTTAGAAAAAACAATCAATCTCAACATAATCACTAGTTAACTATACATGGTTGATGATATTACTAGTTTATCTAGCTTGTCCTGTGTTGCATATAATCGACGCTGTGTTAATTTATCATTGAATCACAGCCTACTTTGCCAAACGGGTGATTTAACAAGCGAATTCGCGAAAAAAGCACCTTCGTTGCACCAATGTGTACCTAACCATAAACATCAATGCCTTTCTTAAAATCAATACACAAGCATATATTTTTAAACCTGTATATTTAGTTAATATTGCCTGCTAACATGAATTTAGTTTAACTAGGGAAATTGTGTCTCTTCTCTTGCGTTCTGTGCAACAGAGTCAGGGTATATGCAGCAGTTTGGGCCGCCTGGCTCGTTTCGAACAGTGTGAAGACCATTTAATTTGCCAGAATTGTACATAATATGACATAACATTGATGGTTGTGCAATGTAACAGCAATATTTAGACTGATGGATGCCACCCATTAGATAAAATACAGAACGGTTCCGTATTTCACAAAAATAATAAACATTATGTTTTCGAAAGTATAGTTTAGTTTAGTATAGATAGTTTCCGGAATTGACCATATTAATGACCTACGGCTCTTATTTCTGTGTGATATTATATTACAATTAAGTCAATGATTTGATAGAGCAGTCTGACTGAGCGGTGGTAGGCAGCAGCAGGCTCATAATCATTCATTCAAACAGTACTTTCCTGCATTTGCCAGCAGCTCTTCGCTGTGCTTCAAGCATTGCGCTGTTTATGACTTCAAGCCTATCAACTCCCGAGATGAGGTCTGGCAATACCAAAGTACCTATTAGAACATCCAATAGTCAAAGGTATATGAAATATAAATGGTATAGAGAGAAATAATCCTATAATAACTACAACCTAAAACTTCTTACCTGGGAGTATTGAAGACTCATGTTAAAAGGAACCACCAGCTTTGATATGTTCTCATGTTCTGAGCAAGAAACTCAAACGTTAGCTTTTTTATTTGGCACATATTGCACTTATAATTTCTTCTCCAACGCTTTGTTTTTGCGTTATTTAAACCAAATGGAACATGATTCATTATTTATTTGAGACTAAATTGATTTTTTAGATGTATTATATTAAGTTAAAATAAGTGTTCATTCAGTATTGTTGTAATTCTCATTATTACGAATATATAAAAATCGTCCGATTAATCGGTATCGGCTTTTTTTGGTCCTCCAATAATCGGTATCTGTTTCAGCATTGAAAAATCATCATCGGTCGACCTCTAATGTGGTGTGATTGTGTTCAGATCTGTCTGACCACTTCAGGAGGTGGTCAGGGATGCATTGTGTACGGGTTTTCTCCTCAGTCTGGATGCCATCAGGCCACCGAAAGCACATACAGTGGACGATGTCATCAGCACTCATCCCACAAGTCTCCAGAAAGCGTGTGTTTTGGGCCCGAGAGGCACCTTTTCATTATAATGTTGGTGGAAATACATTCCTACCGTGTAAGGAACTTGTTTACTGGCCACATAAATGCTAGCCAGCTAGCTAATATTTAGAAAAATAATGCTAACCCGTTTGCAATCCTTTTAGCGTTGCTTGCTAGCTTGCTGGCTAGCTACAGACTTTAGCTGGCTAGTTATCTACAGTTAGTTAGCTACTGCAATCAGTTGTTGTTGTGTTATCATATTTTGCCTATTTCAATGTTTGTAGAATGCATACTGGCATTTGAATATAGCGTTGGAAAAGGGAATCCGGACACACTGTGGATGTCACGGGCGTCGTAAGAAGTGGACCAAAGTGCAGCGTGGTGAGCGTACATTTCAGTTTATTTAGGTAAATGTCGCCAACAAAGACACGACCGTGAAGCTTACAGGGCTATAGTGCCACTAACAAAAGTCAACTACCCACACTGAAAGGAGAGAAAAAGGGCTACCTAAGTATGATTCCCAATCAGAGACAACGATAGACAGCTGTCCCTGATTGAGAACCATAACCGGCCAACACATAGAAACACAAATCATAGAAATAAAGGACATAGAATGCCCACCAAAATCACATCCTGACCAAACCAAAAAGAGACATAAAAAAGGCTCTCTAAGGTAAGGGTGTGACAGTGGACAAGGTAGGTGTATGTAGGTGTACACCTTAAATGTACACCTTAAATTTAGGTGTACAGTAGATGCATGAATTCCATGATCAGAACTCTATGATCAAAATACTAAAGCTGCATGAACTGTCAAGTCTAGACACGTCTTCTCTCTCTCTTTCTCTCCTTCTTCTTGTCTCTCATCTCTTTCTGCCTTGAGCTTGCAGTGCATCCAAACTTACATACAAATGTGCAGTGTCAAGTCACTGATCCCTTAACTTAGCTCTTAGCTCTTAACTTAGCTCTTAAACCCAATGACTTCTGTATCAGCTTACGTTCCTAGACTGTCTTTCTTCTCTTTCCCCCTGTCAGCTCTTCTCTTTCCCCTTGTCAGTTCTTCTCTTTCTTCTCTTTCCCCTTGTCAGTTCTTCTCTTTCTTCTCTTTCCCCTTGTCAGTTCTTCTCTTTCTTCTCTTTCCCCTTGTCAGTTCTTCTCTTTCTTCTCTTTCCCCCTGTCAGCTCTTCTCTTTCCCCCTGTCAGTTCTTCTCTTTCTTCTCTTTCCCCCTGTCAGCTCTTCTCTTTCCCCCTGTCAGCTCTTCTTTCCCCTTGTCAGTTCTTCTCTTTCCCCCTGTCAGTTCTTCTTTCTTCTCTTTCCCCCTGTCAGCTCTTCTCTTTCCCCCTGTCATCTCTTCTCTTTCCCCTTGTCAGTTCTTCTCTTTCTCCCTGTGTCAGTTCTTCTCTTTCCCCCTGTCAGCTCTTCTCTTTCCCCCTGTCAGTTCTTCTCTTTCTTCTCTTTCCCCCTGTCAGCTCTTCTCTTTCCCCCTGTCAGCTCTTCTCTTTCCCCCTGTCAGTTCTTCTCTTTCTTCTCTTTCCCCCTGTCAGCTCTTCTCTTTCCCCCTGTCAGTTCTTCTCTTTCCCCTTGTCAGTTCTTCTCTTTCTCCCTGTGTCAGTTCTTCTCTTTCCCCCTGTCAGTTCCTCTCTTTCTATAACAATCGTTGTTGGAAGGATTGGACCAAGGTGAGGCGTGGAAGGCGTTCATCATATTTATTCATGTGAACCAGCAACAAAACAATAAAGAGTAACAAAACGAACGTGCAGCTTTGTAGGGCAAAAAGGCTACAATACAAAAACAAGATCCCACACACAACAGGTGGAAAAGGCTGTCTAAATATGATCCCCAATCAGAGACAACGATAGACAGCCGCCTCTGATTGGGAACCATACTAGGCCAACCTAGAAATGAAACACTAAACCGAGTTAGTTTCTAGTGATCTCTCCCCCAGTCTTCTTCTTCTTCTTTGGACTTTATATGGCAGTTGGCAACCAACTTTAAGGTGCATTACTACTACTGGACTGGAGTGTGGACCTCAGTTCAACTTTCAATCATCCGCATGGGTATAGGCTCCAAAAAACCAATGAGGAGATGGGAGAGGCTGGGACTTGCAGCGTGTCAAGCGTAAAAAAATAGAGCCAAGTTCTATTTTAGCTCTTGGCTACTTATTTTTTTGCAACTCTTGCGCATGTAATACGAGCAGTGTGGTCAGCATGTTAGCCCTCATATCTTTTTTTCCATCACTCTCTCCTTGCCCTCCCTGTCACGTTCTGACCTCAGTTCCTTTATTTTGTCTTTGTGTTAGTATGGTCAGGGCGTGAGTTGGGGTTTATGTTGTGTTTATGTGTTTGGCCTGGTATGGTTCTCAATCAGAGGCAGGTGTCGTTCGTTGTCTCTGATTGAGAGTTATACTTAGGTAGCCTTTTCCCACCTGTGTTTTGTGGGTGAATGTTTTCTGTTTAGTGTATGTCACCTTTCAGAACTTTTTCGTTTCATTCTCCGTTGTTATTTTGTTTAGTGTTCTGTTGAATAAATTAACATGGACACGTACCACCCTGCATATTGGTCCGATCTCTCCTACTCCTCCTCAGACGAGGACGACAAACATTACACTCCCTTTCTTTTTCTTCCTCTGTCTCTCTCTATTTATATTGTCTCCGTATCCTGTGGCGCTTCTCCGTGATTTGTGACTGCAGGGCAGTGGGAAATGGATGCTTAACACTCATTGTTGAAAAGAAGGACATTTTTCACTTCATAAATAGGCTTCTGAGAAACTCTGGTCTCTCTTTCTCTTCCCCTCCCGTCCTCTCCGCTCTTTTTCTGGTCTCTCTCTCTGTTCCTATGACTCAGAGCCTCCCCCGCTTTAGTATGCTCAGATTACCTCTGTCATTACTCCGGAGCACAAATGGAAGAGCCCACACATTCTCAATAGCACACTCTCACTACAGGGCTTTATAGGGCTGTCCCTGGTTAATATCACTGACTGAAAGTGCTTGGTGCTTAGTGCTTAGTGCGTGTGTGTGTGCGTGCGTGCGTGCGTGTGTGCGTGTGTGCGTGCGTGTGTGCGTGTGTGTGTGTGTGGTCTTCTACATGGGTACCTACTGGATAGATCTGACCTCTCTTTGACTTATATCGCTCCAGACGCCTGCTGTCTTTGATACCCTGGCCACCTTTGTCTGTCTCTCTCTCTGTCTCTTCATTCATTATTTATTCCCCTTTTTACACCAGTCTTAGACTGGCCCTGTAGTCCAAGTCGTCAGAGCTGCGTAGTGATGTGATGTTATGTTCACAGGTGCCAGACTTCCATCCATGAAATAATGCAGTTATTACAATGACCACGGGGGCACAATTCCAGATAGTGGTTCTGCTGATTTTCTGCAGCCAAGCGTCCATTAACAATACTAACTAGTATGTTACATTGTTTTAGATGATAATATGCATTGACACTCAGCTTGGGGGGATTGTACTGACCTGGCAATCTAAGTAACGTAATACAAAAATCCCCATAAAAATCTGTCAGTTGAATTTTAAGCTGGATATATGTTTTTTTGGCATGGGTTGCGGTGCAAAGTGACAGAGCTACAGTGCTGTTTGTAGACCATGAAGCATTCTGGAAAACGGTCTTCTCACGAAAATGTCTGGAGCATCCGAAAAGGACTCGTTTGTAGTCGGTAACACTAATGTGCCAACTTTTGTCTGTAGTGTCCAAACCGTTTTGGGCTACAAACTAATATGACCCCACTGTAGAAAGGGGAGACTCTCACGAACAAGATGGTGTTCACCACAAGTGTCACGGGACTCGTCTAAAGGTAACTCATACAAATGAATGGAGGTATGGAGGTAGTTTTGTGCCAATAAAAGTAAGGGGATAAATATATATATTTTTTCTGAGCTTTCTTAAAAATAAGGGGATAAATATATATATATATATATATTTCCTGAGCTTTCTTATATCTTCTTGATATAGGACAGACACTTCAAAACCGTATTCCTTAAAGTAAATTTTTTGACTATTTTTGCCATTTATGAATGTGTTATTCAATGTCTTTCTATGGGCTATAGTAGTAAAGGTCAAATTCAATATCTTATCTTTTATTCTTTTGATAACCTAAAGGCGGGTCCTATGGAGCAAAGCATTCTGGGACATGCCGAATATTCCAGAATGTTCAAAAGTTAGAGGAAGAGAAAAAGAGCTGGAGCAAGAGAAGGTTATTCCATCTCTATGCATTGAAGGATCATCTTCTGGGACATTGAATCCACCCGTGGCTGGATACTTGTTGACAAAAGCACAACAACTTTGGGGAACTACAGACAGACAGACATACAGACCAGATTGACCCTGAGTGGTGCACACCATAATTCAGACAAGGAGAGAAAGACATATAGGAGAGCAATTGATGGATGGGTAAATGGAGAGAGAGAGAGAGAGAGAGAGAGAGAGAGAGAGAGAGAGAGAGAGAGAGAGAGAGAGAGAGAGAGAGAGAGAGAGAGAGAGAGAGAGAGAGAGAGAGAGAGAGAGAGAGAGAGAGAGAGAGAGAGAGAGAGAGAGAGAGAGAGAGAGAGAGAGAGAGAGAGAGAGAGAGAGAGAGAGAGAGAGGGAGTGCCAGACACAGTGACAATAGAGCAAGAGAGATTAGCCTAAGAGGGAGGGAACAAAAGAGGAGGAAAGGCAGAAAGAAAGAATATGAAGACAGAGTAGCCATCGTGCATTTGAATATTGATTGGGTGTGAGTTGATTTTATCCTGTGGGATTACATTTGCTCTTTGGCTCCATGTTTCAAAGCCTTTGGGCTCCACACCAGATCCAAAGCCACAGTTTGTGTTGAACCACAGTCTGCTGAGTTGATTTGTCTCTCTGTGTGCAGTGTTTGACTCTCCAGGTCGGTGGAATAAGAAACAAAAGTTACCTAATTAGAAGTTAGTCCAGAAGCCTTGTTTGCGGTTAGGATAGAGTGTGAAGTTTAACACCATGTGGAGATGGCAACGCTGATTGTTTTTGAGCTCTTGTTACAGTTGCTGCCACATGGGAACCCAGGCGTCGCCATGGAGCTCGGTGCCACGAATGCTACCGGATTGCCGGTTGGCATGACACTCGTTTGCTAAGCAACGCCGGCTTCATAAACAGATGCTGCGTTGGTTCCCAGTGTGCTATACTTAGCTTCCCCAGCTACCTATCCAATGCCACAACAACCTACCAAAAAACTTCCATCTAAGTACTTCCTTTTTAACATTGAATGTGTTTGTGGATATCTTTACACTGGAAGGAAATACCGGTGCAGCTTTCACTCTTGATGTTTTGGCCATCTTGGCATTCGTCACAATAAGTCTTGGCATTCGTCACAATACGTCTTGGCATTCGTCACAATACGTCTTGGCATTCATCGCAATAAGTCTTGGCATTCATCACAATAAGTCTTGGCATTCATCACAATAAGTCTTGGCATTCATCACAATAAGTCTTGGCATTCCAAGCACTAGTTACGAAATCTGAACAATCCAGCTGGCTCCATCGTCTAAGCTAAGGAGAATGGTAACAATAGACAGCCATGAAACGAGGCGTTGTAATGTAATCTAGTGTTGGTTAATTACAATGGAGTCACTCAGTGTCTGGGACTCAGTCATTATTCCTGCCTGGTCTATCACAGGAGGAGGAGGTGACAAACTGTGGGTCATTAAACACTGGAGTTTAACCCTCATAATGACACACTACACACTCAGTCTTGACATTATGCATAGATGTACGCACGTATGCACATACACACAATATGGTGTATGTGTTCGTGTTTACTTATACAAAACAAGGAGCATTTGTAGCCCAGGCCAAGTCTAATAAATTGCATTAGTATCACAAACACATCTGTTCGAAAAATGCATTTATTCATCCCCTGATTGATGTTGTATGCAGAATGTGAAATCATGGTTATTATCACAGGGGAAATGATATAGATGGCATTTGGGAGAGTATTACTGGTTCACTTCAGAGTAACTTCCTCATTGAATAAGCACCCTGCTGATTGATCTGAACAGAGGGTGTAATTCATATTGGCTAGCTAGCTAGTGGCCTACAGTGGATGATATATTCCATCTTACAGCATGGTTAAATGCATGCTGGGCAAAGGAAATTAGGAATGCTGTTATGCTGTTACTATGGCAGCTCAAAGTGTGTAATTATGGGATGGATCCGAGAGAGACAGAGAGATCAGACAAATTGTACTTTAGCCAGACACTCACAGAATTATACACACACGCTCTTGCTTCCACTCTTCCCTCTGTCTCTTTCTCATCTAAATCTTACTTAGCTAGCACACACACACAGACACACACACACACACACACAAAAGCCAGAGCCCCGTGGCTCAGTGTAAGATATTAGTGTGTTAAAGTGCTGGGGGCCTGAGGGACCCTTCATCTGGAGTTACTTTATGCTGGGCTTTGGCATGTTGACAGGTGGCACAACCCCACTGAGCAGCACAGAGCCAAAATGGCTCCTCTCCAGATCCACTAATGGCTCTTGCCCTGCTCCACTCCCTCTCACCCCATGCCTGCATGACGAGCCAGGGCAGGTGTAAACACTATGAGGTCACCATGCCTTGAGCCAACATGGCCACCTACCTGCTCATTATATACTTATTTTCCAGGCGACTGGGATGCATATTTAGCGGTGACCTTAGTCCAATGGCATGGTCTAATTTTGCCGTGTAGGGGCCTTCCCGTGAGGTAATAGCAGATGGTTGGATGAAACGTAGTAACCACGGCAATGTCCTAATTTCTTCATTTGAAATGCTTCTTAATGTTACATGTTAGGCTTATACCGTATAAACAGTATGCTGGGGTACTTGGGGTGGCAGGTAGCCTAGTGGTTAGAGCGTTGGCCAAGAAACCGAACGTTTGCTGGATCGAATCCCTGAGCTAACAGGGTAAAACATCTGTCATTCTGCCCCTGAACACGGAGGTTAACCATCTGTTCCCCGGTAGGCCGTCACTGTAAATAAGAATTTGTTCTTAACTGACTTGCCTAGTTAAACAAAGGTTCAATTTTTAAAAAACAATAATGTTTTGGAAAAAGCCACAGTCTGGTTTTTCAAAACCGTCAAATCTATTTATTTTAAGTTTTTCAATACATTTTAATATTTGTAGCTACTTGTGCAATACGTTAGGAGATAAAGGGGTGGCAGGTAGCCTAGTGGTTTGAGCGTTAGCCCAGAAACCAAACAGTTGCTGGATGGAATCCCTGAGCTGACAAGGTAAAACATCTGTCATTCTGCCCCTGAACAAAGCAGTTAACCCATTGTTCCCCGGTAGGCTGTCATTGTAAATAAGAGTTTGTTCTTAACTAACTTGCCTAGTTAAAGAAATAAAGCAGTTTGTGTTCTTCATTTCACCTGCCACATTATTTTAAATTAGAAATCTTACCGTAGTTCCCCAGAAGAGTTGAGCCAGTCTCTTGTTTGTAACAGCACAACAGGAGAAAACAGGAGCTGGTCAGTCCAGTGTCTGTTGTGCAGCGCATATGAGGTGATGAAGTTACACTTGTGTCCAATTCACTACTAAATGTTTGCTATCAGATATCTCTTTGAGAAGTCAAAGAGCTCCCTGATGAGTTACCTGTACAGCTGCCATTTTTTCCCCTGTGCTTCCTACTAGCATTTTGTTTCTCCTCTGTTCTTCTCCCCTCCGTGTACAGATGCTGCATGAAAGCATGAAAGCATTCATCACAACTTTGTTCATTTGCACAATTTCTCTCATTCAGATTTGCTTGTAAATCTCCACACTAAAAAAAGACATTCAGTAGCTACTAGCTATGGGTGTATAACTGTATGAGCTGGATTTGCTTGTCTTTGCATTTAGTTTATGTTCCTTTTCGCTCGTTAGCATCCTACTAGCATTTATCTATGTGATTTTGCTATTACTTGTGCTAATTTTGTTAGCATTCTGGTAAGCCAAATGTTGTTTTTTTGCATTTCTAGCACCCCCTTGTGTGCTTTGTCAGTAATAACATAAATCCCGGGATGGTAGAAGAACGGTATGAAGAACGGTATGGAGATATGAAAACCTGGATATCACCCAAGCCTAATTGGCTAAAACTATAAATTAAAAGTACACTGTAGATTGGATTTTAGAGATGTTTATGTTGCTCTGCTATCAAATTAGGATGTAAATGTCTATGCAACTCTCTCTGTTTACATGCAACTACCATACTAGTGTCAGGTCCTTCATCGGAATAACAGAGGTGTTTTGACAAGAGAGGAGAGCGAGAGAGACCGAAACAAAACCCTTCTGTTTTAGCCTTATTTACATGTGTATAAAGCACCATTGAAATTAAATTGAATTAATTTGAGAGAGGTAGGGAGAAAGAGAGCAAAGACAGAGAGAGAGGGGGATGTAGAGAAAGAGAGATGGAGGAGGCTATTATTGCATCATGTCAAACAGAGATTGAATATGGTAAATGTGTCACAGGTGGTTAGGCTTGTATTGACCGAGCCCATCTCACAGGTGGTTAGGCTCATATTGACCGAGCCCATCTCTAATAACACCCTGCCCTATTGGTGGAAACGCTAGCGCTTTTACAGTATGTTCGACCGTAAAGCACTCAATACTTTCCACAATCCACTGTCTTGGGTTAACAAGAATATAAAGGCAGACTGCCTATTTAAAATATATTAAAATATGTGCAATGTCTAGGCACCCGATTTTCCTAATTTAAATTTGAATGAATCTCCATGTCTAGTCCATCTCTGTTTGTCCCCACCATGGAGTATCATGCAATATTGTGCAAACAAATTAAAGTGGGGGAAAATTCAGTTCCATCTGTGGGAGATGGTAAATATTGAATGATTTTAATGTTCCTGAAATTGTTGAATCAGAGCTTGTTTCAGGCCTGTATTTCTGTCTGTGTGTGTGTGTGTGTGTGTGTGTGTGTGTGTGTGTGTGTGTGTGTGTGTGTGTCAGCCCAGCAGTGACTCATTATCTATCTCACATTATTATTTACCACTTCCTGGTCCCTTTGTCAGCGCAGCTGTCGTGTTCTGTCTCTCTCTCTCTCTCTCTGTCTCTCTCTCTCTGTCTCCCTCTCTCTCTCTCTCTCTCTCTCTTTATCATTCTGCTTTCTATTCAGTTCAGATCAGACAGCCTCAACAGTTGTGCTGTCTATGTGAAATGGTGAAATTATTGTTTAGCAATTTTTTTTGTATTACTGTCAATGTGAACAACTGTTTAGCAGGATGCTTACTGATACTGAACCCTTCTGGAGTATGTCATGGTTTAAGCCTAAGCAAGTTGTGTAAATACTAACATTCAGGACTTAAAGGTGAGGTGTGAGGGATATTATGAACATGAGAGTATTGAAAACCAGTCAACCCAATGACAACCAGTCAACCTATTGGCAACCAGTCAACCCATTGATAATCCTCCCCTCCCCACACAGAAGCCGAAAAAAAACACTATCTAGCTAGCTCGTTTAAACAGCAGCCAGACAGTGTTGTCGCTAGGCTAGCTAATCTAACACTAGAACTGCTAAAGCAGCCATTTTGACTGTTCATTAATAAATAAATAAAATATTACTACCATTTTTGATGTCATGCCCCCCTCTGACCTGGACTTTTCCTAAATAGGTCTATTTAACACACTGTCGTTGTTAGAATCTTAACATCACAAACAGAACTGGAGTTATAACCAGTTTTATTTTGGAGGGGTTTTCTCCCATTGCATCTCCTTCTCCCGACAGTAGGGCCCGCTCCACTCCTTCTCCCGACAGTAGGGCCCGCTCCACTCCTTCTCCCGACAGTAGGGCCCCCTCCACTCCTTATCCCGACAGTAGGGCCCGTCCACTCCTTCTCCCGACAGTAGAGCCCCCTCCACTCCTTCTCCCGACAGTAGGGCCCCCTCCACTCCTTCTCCCGATAGTAGGGCCCCCTCCACTCCTTCTCCCGATAGTAGGGCCCCCTCCACTCCTTCTCCCGACAGTAGGGACCCCTCCACTCCTTCTCCCGACAGTAAGGCCCCCTCCACTCCTTCTCCCGACAGTAGGGCCCCCTCCACTCCTTCTCCCAACAGTAGGGCCCGCTCCACTCCTTCTCCCGATAGTAGGGCCCGCTCCACTCCTTCTCCCGGCAGTAGGGCCCGTCCACTCCTTCTCCCGACAGTAGGGCCCGCTCCACTCCTTCTCCCGACAGTAGGGCCCCCTCCACTCCTTCTCCCGACAGTAGGGCCCGCTCCACTCCTTCTCCCGATAGTAGGGCCCGCTCCACTCCTTCTCCCGACAGTAGGGCCCCCTCCACTCCTTCTCCCGACAGTAGGGCCCCCTCCACTCCTTCTCCCGACAGTAGGGCCCCCTCCACTCCTTATCCCGACAGTAGGGCCCATCCACTCCTTCTCCCGACAGTAGAGCCCCCTCCACTCCTTCTCCCGACAGTAGGGCCCCCTCCACTCCTTCTCCCGATAGTAGGGCCCCCTCCACTCCTTCTCCCGATAGTAGGGCCCCCTCCACTCCTTCTCCCGACAGTAGGGACCCCTCCACTCCTTCTCCCGACAGTAAGGCCCCCTCCACTCCTTCTCCCGACAGTAGGGCCCCCTCCACTCCTTCTCCCAACAGTAGGGCCCGCTCCACTCCTTCTCCCGATAGTAGGGCCCGCTCCACTCCTTCTCCCGGCAGTAGGGCCCGTCCACTCCTTCTCCCGACAGTAGGGCCCGCTCCACTCCTTCTCCCGACAGTAGGGCCCCCTCCACTCCTTCTCCCGACAGTAGGGCCCGCTCCACTCCTTCTCCCGATAGTAGGGCCCGCTCCACTCCTTCTCCCGACAGTAGGGCCCCCTCCACTCCTTCTCCCGACAGTAGGGCCCCCTCCACTCCTTCTCCCGACAGTAGGGCCCCCTCCAATCCTTCTCCCGACAGTAGGGCCCGCTCCACTCCTTCTCCCGACAGTAGGGCCCGCTCCACTCCTTCTCCCGACACTGGAATGTGCCGTGCCCAGGTGCTAATCACCCCGATAATTGCCTCAAAACTGAACCGAAAATATATCGAAACTATTTTCACACATATAACAAAATCTGAAATAAATGAAGTAAAGTAGGATGGGGAGAATGGGGGAGTTGATGAGCGAGGGGAAGAGGATAATTATGTAATAACCAGTTGTGAATGAAGAATCTATTCTATATGGTATATGTACTCTATATCAGTCCACCGAATCCAAGCAGTCTTATTGGTCTACTCTAGTCTACTTGGAGTACACAGTGAGAGCCTGTGTAATTTACAATGGCAAGAAGACCAAGACGAATGGATGCACATGCTAAGTTAGCGGTGCTACAAGATCTGAATGAAAACGACTCAGAGGGCGGGGAGGAAATTAATGATGACATCTCTGATTATTCATCTGATTCTGAACCTCAGCCAGAATAACCTACACCTCCAAGGCCTAAATGCAAAAACATCCAGAACGGTGCTCACTGAGAAGGTGCCCACGCCACCACCAAATTAAACAGTGAGATAGGAGAGTGGAAGGGACGACACCATGTAGATGGAACGAGATGGTGACAATACTACGAGCTGATTATCAGCACAAAATGTCATCACTGAGATAGCAGGCTCTACATCTCAAGCAAAAAACAACATCAGCAATACACTCACCAGCTTCTGTTGTTTATGTGACACGGACATGCTACAGCATTCAGGGACTGTACCGTGGCTAAGGTGCACACGGAGCAAGGAGACACTGCCTGGAATCTGTCTGTTGATGAGCTGGAAGTGTTCATTTCAATCCTGTATCTCCGTGGAGCATTCGGTGGAAAGAGCGTGTGTATGGAGAGCTTCTGGTGATATACTTTTCTTTGGAGAAACCATGTCATGGGATCGCTTCAGAGAGATCATGCTTTACCTCCATTTTGATGAAACAGAAATTCGCCATGGTATCCAACGTATAAATACCTGAATATTTTTAAATGCTGTCATATCGACAGTTTTATATTCATTATAATTCATTAGTATTGCTTTTGTGCTGATTTTCGCTATTTGTGAAGCACACTTGGTGGTTATAAAATGTTTAGGATATTGATGTTTTCATAATTTCACCGCGCGTCTTACTGCCCATGAGTCTTTGTCATGTATTGTCATGTTGTGTCTTGTTCCTGTTCTTTCTCTTCACCCTGTCTCCCTCTGCTGGTCGTATTAGGTTACCTTTTCTTCCCCTCTTTCCCCCAGCTGTTCCTTGTCTTCTCTAACTACCTCGTTCACCCCTTTTCCCACCTGTTCCCTTTTTCCCTCTGATTAGGTCTCTATATCTCTCTCTGTTCCTGCTCCTGTCTTTGTCGGATTCTCGTTTGTGTTTCTCATGCCTGAACCAGACTATCGTCGTGTTTGCTGCAACCTTGTCCTGTCCTGTCGGAATCTGCCTGTCCATCTGAGCCTACATGTGTTTCGTCATTAAAGAAACTCTGTTTTGTTAATTCGCTTTTGGGTCCTCATTCACGCACCCCTGACAGTCTTGGTGTTTTTGTTATTTTTATAAAAAGAAGCTGGTAACCAGTTCCAACACATACACTTTCTGTTTTAGATTTTTAACAAAGACACTCCACCAATAAAATCAATTGAACACCTGATTTATTTTTATTTTTTACATAAAGCCGACAGTAACATAAACGAATGAAAATGCTATTTAGTTTATAATTGTTTATAATTGTAATCATATTCTAATGTTACCTTAGACCTTCATAAACATTTGCAAGAGCATATATGAAATGATTTAATTACGCTGTTAAAATGTTGCAATCAAAATGACTGCTCATTAGCTTGAAGGGGGAGATGCTCGAGGCTCAGCGGTTTTAAACTGCTGCCAGACACTGTGCAGTCAATGGGGTAGCTAATAAGCCTAACTCATGGCTATTGACTATTCTTACTTAGCCGACTCCCTCTCCCTAAAAACATCATACAAAAAGGGCCATTTTAAAAAGGAGGCCTTTAATAACAGGAGCAGGACTCTGCTGGACTTCTAAAGAAAACCAGCCATGGAGCAGGTAGCCTGAGACGATGCCTGAGGCTGCCCCACAGCGTTTGGGGAGTGTTTTGGAAGCATTGAGGCTGGATTTAACCGTAATTGGCTGTTGTTTGCAACAGATTGAGCCTAACACAGAGCGCTTGCTGGGATAGGAGTGTTATTGATGTTGCTGGAGGAGAGAGAACATCTGTTTGTCTCGCTAGCGCAGAGTGGTAGATAGATACAGGGAGAGAGACACAGATTAAACAAGGATGGCTCTGTAAAGTTACTATGGTACTGTAGGAGAATTGATTGTAGGAAAGTGCTGGTGTAACCAGGCAGGTGCTACACATCGGTGGTGGATGGGGTGTTGGGTGAGTTACCCCACACACAATGCAAAGCACTTTCAAATCGAATGAAAAGTGTGTCATAATCTTCGTCATTATCTCTGTCATCATCGTCCTTGTCATCATCATTGTCCCCAAGCTAGTGCCTAGGCTTTAGCTCAACAGGTGAGCACAGTTTAGAGTTGTGCAGATAGGTTCAGTCACGTGTGTGTGTGTATATACTGGTATGTGTGTGAACACACACGTGCAGGTGTGTGAAAGCAACTATAGCCTCAGTATCTCCACATCTCTCTCTGTCTCCCTCCCTCACTCCCAGCGGGCGGGCGGGCGGGCGGGCGGGCGGGCGGGCGGGCGAGCGAGCAGAGCAGAGAGGATGTGACTAAAGTGTTGCCAGCAGATGCTCATGTTCTCCTGCCTGGCGCCTTGGGACACATCAAGGAGACGACAGGACTTTGTTCCCTTTCTAGGCGTGACTAATCCTTATATCCTTGTAATCAGGCAGACAGGTAGTGGAGCTAGTGGAGGCTTCTATGTGTGGCTGGATGTGTGAGTGGAGGGACAGAGAGAGGTAGAGAACAAGGTGTGTGTGGGAGTGGTTTTATATTCACCTTGTTCCATGCCCCCCTTGTATCGCTCTCCTTCCATCTCTCTCTCATCTCTCCATTTTTCTCTCCATCTCTAAATTACTACAAAAAGCAGCCAAAGATGAAGTGATTGTAATACAGTTGTCCACAATGGTGTGAATTGTAGTTTAATGACCATGGTGTTGGAGGTGTAGCAGGTAGAATGAGAAACATAGAGCTGTAGTGCATAGTGTCAGGGTCCATAGGAGCAGAGTGACACACACACACACACACATAACCCCCGTCCCCCCAACCACACATACAGTGGCTTGCGAAAGTTTTCCCCCCTTGGCATTTTTCCTATTTTGTTGCCTTACAACCTGGAATTAAAATAGATTTTGGGGGGCTTGTATCATTTGATTTACACAATATTACCACTTTTTTTAATTGTGAAACAAACAAGAAATACAACAAAAAAACAGAAAACTTGAGCATGCTTTTTATAACCCAATCCTGATCTGTACTTCTCCACAACTTTGTCCCTGGCCTCTTTGGAGAGCTCCTTGGTCTTCATGGTGTCGTTTGCTTGGTGTTGCCCCTTGCTTAGTGGTGTTGCAGAATCTGGGGCCTTTCAGAACAGGTGTATATTTACTGAGATCATGTGACACTTAGATTGTATACAGGTGGATTTTATTTAACAAATTATGTGACTTCTGAAGGTAATTGGTTGCACCAGATCTTATTTAGGAGCTTCATAGCAAAGGGGGTAAATACATATGCACGCACCAATTTTTTGCTAAATTTCACTTCACCAATTTGGACTATTTTGTGTATGTCCATTTTATGAAATCCAAATTCAAATCCATTTCAATTACAGGTTGTAATGCAACAAAATAGGAGAAACGCCAAGGGGGATGAATACTTTTTCAAGGCACTGTACAGAGGATGTGGTGTCGCAGCCATCCATTAGCCTAGTGCAGGCAGTGCTAACCCTGGTGTGACCCAGCAGGAGCCTCCAGGACAGCTGTACAGATAACATCATTAAGGACCTTTCATTATAATCACCTAGCAAATGAGGGGAGAGGAGAGGAGCCACTCTATGGGCTTCATGTAGTGGACTTTTAAAAGGAGAACATGAAAGGGACAATCTATCTATCACTCTCCCTCTTATCTCTCTCCTCTCTTACTATCTATGTTCACCTCTCTAGATTCTCTCTCTCTCTGTCTCTCCCCTTTCCTCATCTCTTCATTTCTCCCTCTTATCTCTCTATCTCTGTTCACCTCCCTCTATTTTCTTTCTCTGTCTCTCCCCTTTCCTCCTCTTCATTTCTCCCTCTTATCTCTCTCCTTTCTTACTCTCTATTTCTGTTCACCTCCCTCTAGTTTCTCTCTCTCTCTATCCCCTTTCCTCCCCTTGCTCCATCCTCCATGTCTCTCTCTCTGAATTGCTGTCATTCCTCCCTTCTTCATCAACATATTTCATTAGCATTGAAGATAACAGAGGGTAACAATGGGTATTCCGTTTATAAAGGTCAGATACAGTACCTTCAGAAAGTATTCACACACCTTGACTTTACCCACATTGTGTTGTTACAAAGGGGGATTCAAATGGATTTCATTGTCAATTTGTGTCAACAAACAATACTGTAATGTCAAAGTGAAATAAAAATTCTAACATTTTGTAAAAAATAAATAAAGTATTCAACTCCCTGAGTCAATACATCTTATAATCACTTTTGGCAGTGATTACAGCTGTGAGTCTTTCTGAGTTAAGACTTTAAGAGCTTAGCACATCTGTGCAACATTTGCCCATTATTATTTTCAAAAGCTCTGTCAAATTGGTTGCTGATCATTGCTAGACAACCATTTTCAGGTCTTACCATAGATTTTCAAGGTGATTTAAGTCAAAACTGTAACCTGGCCACTCAGGAACCTTCAATGTTTTCTTAGTAAGCAACTCCAGTGTAGATTCGGCCTTGTGTTTTCGGTTATTGTGACTGGTGGAAAGCAGACTGAACCAGGTTTCTTTTTTATCCTAAAAAACTCCCTAGTCCTAAAAAAGGCAGCCACCACCATGCTTGAAAATGGATGTGTGAGTGGTGTATATAGTTCTTGGTTTATTCCACCTCCACCCCATGAAGTGTTGTACATGTCCAGGTGTATATAGTTCTTAGTTTATTCCACCTCCACCCCATGAAGTGTTGTACATGTCCAGGTGTATATAGTTCTTGGTTTATTCCACCTCCACCCCATGAAGTGTTGTACATGTCCAGGTGTATATAGTTCTTGGTTTATTCCACCTCCACCCCATGAAGTGTTGTACATGTCCAGGTGTATATAGTTCTTGGTTTATCCCACCTCCACCCCATGAAGTGTTGTGCCCGTCCTTATTTATCAATATTGCGTAGTACTTCTGAATGGAATTTAGAATGTTCGTATGCATAGAAAAATGTGATTTATCAAACAGTTCTACGAACTTTATACACACAGTGGTAGGACATAACCGTTAAAAAATACCAATTGTTCTCAGCCACAGTGCTTGTGCTCAACTTTGGCTATTTGCATTTAGAAACACCCCTAATTAACCATATATGGTCAAAATCATCCCTTTAAAGCCTGTGGGAATATACAATGCCATACCATGAAATAGCCTATGAATGAAATAGAGGTCAAAGGGTCAGAGATTTAGTATGACCAAAATGTTTTATTTGGCTCAGTTGTGGTTGGACCAGTAAAAATGAAAACATAGCTACCAAGAGAGGACCATTAAGACAATTCAAGTTGCTTTAGAAATGGCAAAATATACAGTACCAGTCAAAAGTTTGGAGACACTTACTCATTCAAGGGTTTTTCTTTATTTTTTATTGTAGATTGATAGTGAAGACATCAAAACTATGAAATAACACATATGGAATCATGTAGTAAGCCTAAAAGTGTTAAAAAAATCTAAACATATTTGAGATTCTTCAAAGTAGCCACCCATTGCCTTGATGACAGCTTTGCACACTTGGCATTCTCTCAACCAGCTTCACCTGGAATGCTTTTCCAACAGTCTTGAAGGACGTCCCACATATGCTGAGCACTTGTTGGCTGCTTTTTCTTCACTCTGCGGTCCAACTCATTCCAAACCATCTCAACTGGGTGGAGGTTGGGTGATTGTGGAGGCCAGGCCATCTGATGCAGCACTCCATCACTCTCCTTGGTCAAATATCCCTTACACCGCCTGGATGTGTGTTGTGTCATTGTCCTGTTGAAAAACAAATTATTGTCCCACTAAGCGCAAACCAGATGGGATGGCGTATCGCTGCAGAATGCTGTGGTAGCCATGCTGGTAAAGTGTGCCATGAATCATAAATAAATCACTGACAGTGTCACCAGAAAAGCACCATCACACCTCCTCCTCCATGCTTCATGTTGAGAACCACACATACGGAGATCATCCATTCATCACCTACTCTGCCGCTCAAAGACACAGCGGTTGGACCAAAACATCAGAACAAAGGACAGATTTCCACTGGTCTAATGTCCAAATGTATGCACACTCTCATGCAAATGTTCATGTTGATGAATCTCACACTGCATGGAAATGATCTCACTCATGGATTACGCACAGATTTGTGCTTATGTATGATTGATAAATGAGGCCTCAGGTCCCTACAGGTTAGGGTTTATCCAACCTCCACGCACGCAGTGCTCGTTGTGCCAGAACTTTGCTATATGCTAATTTAGCTGCCCTCCTCCTGGGTAATGTTGCTTTAGCTCATTCGCTGCCTGTTATACACAGTAATAGCTCGTTAGCTAGCCTCATTAGCCAACCTTGGCATCCGTGACAGAGAGGGAGAATTCTCCAGCCATGTATACGGGTAAAATAGTGAAGCAAGCTACATTTTCATATTACACATTTCTAATTTTGTCAAAAAGTGTTTTTATTTCAAGTTAAAGTGTACTGTTAGCTCACTAGCTAACGTTAGCTGACCCGCTAGCTAACGTTACATGTATGATCTGTGTAGTAATATTATTTGCATCGCAGAGCCATTTGATTTGCTAGTTATAGCCTAATGTTAGCTAGCTAACATTGAACCTAGTTGGTTAGCTACCTGCAGATTCATGCATGAGTTTGGATTATGGTTCGGTGTTTAGCTACATCTTAACAAAAGACTCCACTATGCAAGTATCCATTTCAACAGAATGTTCATGATGTCACTGCGAAACGATAGCTGTTGATCGACGTAGCTGGTAAATTCGCTCTAGCTATCTACTCCGATTTCAGAGCACACTAGTCTGAGTGTGCCAGAGCGAAGAATAACTGACGAATTTACGAACACTCAATACCCGTTTTAACATGGCCGGTGTCAGTAAACGTTGGCAAAAAAAAGCATAATGAAATTGTTGCCAGCAGCACAGTTGCAGTCACCAACGCTCTGGATGACATAAAACAGCCTAACCAGCTCTGCTAGGGCGAGTGAAATGGTCAGAGTGAGCTGTTCTCTCATTTTTATCTGAAAGTAGCTAGCCAAAGTTAGCCAGTTAGCTTAGGCCATTGTTGTTAGGACAGAACGCTCGGATCAACCCTTAAAGAGATGGGTGGGGCTAAAGCTTGAGAGGGTGTGAACAATGCTGAATGGGTGTAGACAAAGAAGAGCTCTCCAGTAGGTACTAAAACATTCAAACATTAATTTTCTCAAAAGTGAGGTTACACGTTTATAAACCTTCAAAGCAGAATTACTTTCCCTTTGTTACTCAACTGTAGTGTATGATATTTCATTTTATAGCTCTACTTTTATCCAATGTAAAAAACATAATTTCTAAATTTAGACATGACTGAACGGAGCCGGCCGGTCACATTTGTGTGTTCGTGTACCCACCCCTGCACCCACTTGTTCCGCCATAGCTGTTGGAAGTGTGTATAGACAGTCGTGATTGATGGGAACCAAGGTAGAGAGCGGTCACTAAAGTCCTATTAAGGGGAAAATACAGACTACACCATGAACTCAAAGACCCCTATCTTCTCTCAGCCAAAGACATTAGGTTTAATCAAATCGAATTGTATTCATCACATGCCCCGAATTCAAAAGGTGTAGACTTTACCGTGAAGGGCTTCCTTGCGAGTCCATTCCCAACAATGCAGAGTCCAAAAGTAAGACAGATATTTGCTAAATTAAAAAAAGACATAGTAAGACAATAAAATACCAATAACGAGGCAATATACAAAGAGTACCAGTCATAGCCACGGGGAGTAGGGGTGCTGACGGGCCGCAACACTCGCTGATAAATACAAATAAATATATATATACATACACACAGTTGAAGTCGGAAGTTTACATACACCTTAGCTAAAAACAACAAGCATTGCCTTTGAATTGTTTAATTTAAGTCAAACGTTTCAGGTAGCCCTCCACAAGCTTCCCACAATAAGTTGGGTGAATGTTGGCCCATTCCTCCTGACAGAGCTGGTGTAACTGAGTCAGGTTTGTAGGCCTCCTTGTTCACACACACTTTCTCAGTTCTGCCCACAAATTCTCTATAGGATTGAGGTCAGGGCTTTGTGATGGACACTCCAATACATTGACTTTGTTGTCCTTAAGCCATTTTGCCACAACTTTGGAAGTATGCTTGGTGTCATTGTCTATTTGGAAGACCCATTTGCGACCATACTTTAACTTCCTGACTGATGTCTTGAGATGTTGCTTCAATATATCCACATAATTTTCTTTCCTCATGATGCCATGTATTTTGTGAAGTGCACCAGTCCCTCCTGCAGCAAAGCACCCCTAAAACATGATGCTGCAAACCGTAATCTGGCTTTTTTATGGCGGTTTTGGAGCAAAGGCTTCCTCCTTGCTGAGCGGCCTTTCAGGTTATGTCGATATAGGACTCGTTTTACTGTGGATATAGATACTTTTGTACCTGTTTCCTCCAGCATCTTCACAAGGTCTTTTGCTGTTGTTCTGGGATTAATTTGCACCTTTCGCACCAAAGTACGTTCATCTCTAGGAGACAGACATCTCCTTCCTGAGCGGTATGATGGCTGCGTGGTCCCATGGTGTTTATACTTGCCTACTATTGTTTGTTCAGATGAATGTGGTACCTTCAGGTGTTTGGAAATTGCTCCCAAGGATGAACCAGACTTGTGGAGGTTGGCTGAAATGTATTTTAATTTTCCCATGATGTCAAGCACAAAAGCACTGAGTTTGAAGGTAGGTCTTGAAATACATCCACAGGTACACCTCCAATTGACTCAAATGATGTAAATTAGCTCATCAGAAGCTTCTAAAGCCATGACATCGTTTTCAGGAATTTTCCAAGCTGTTTAAATGCACAGTCAACTTAGTTTATGTACACTTCTGAGTCACTGGTATTGTGATACAGTGAATTATAAGTGAAATAATCTGTCTGTAAACAATTGTTGGAAAAATTACTTGTGTCATGCACAAAGTAGATGTCCTAACCGACTTGCCAAAACTATAGTTTGTTAACAAGAAATTTGTGGAGTGGTTGAAAAACTAGTTTTAATGACTCTAACCCAAGTGTATGTAAAGTTCCGCCTTCAACTGTATATATATATATATATATATATATATATATATATATTAAAAAAAATCCCACCAAATGAATACACTAGGCCTTTATTACTCCTGTATAAGTGGAGAAAAACACTCTCCAGCAGAGCGGAGAATAATTCTCCACAGCATGGAATGTGAGTGTGTGGGTAGAGTCTAGTGAGTGTGCATAGAGCCAGTACAAGAGAGTCAGTGAAAAAATAGCAATCTATATGTGTATATACTGAACAAAAATATAAACGTGACATGCAACAATTTCACTGACTTACAGTTCATATAAGGAAATCAATCAATTGAAATAAATTAGGCCCTAATCTATGGATTTCACATGGCTGGGCCAAGCCCAGCCAATCAGAATGAGTTTTTCCCCACAATTGGGCTTTATTACAGACAGAAATACTCCTCAGTTTCATCAGCTGTCTTGGTGGCTGGTCTGAGACCATCCCGCAAGCCGGATGTGGAGGTCCTGGGCTGACGTGGTTACACATGGTCTGCGGTTGTGATGCCGGTTGGACGTACTGCCATATTCTCTAAAACGAAGTTGGACGCATTTTATGGTTGAGAAATTAACTGACAACAGCTCTGGTGGACATTCCTGCAGTCAGCAGGCCAATTGCACACTTCCTTAAAACTTGAGACATCTTTGGTATTGTGTTGGGTGACAAAATTGCACATTTTAGAGTGGCCTTTTATTGCCCCCAGCACAAAGTGCACCTGTGTAATGATCATGCTGTTTAATCAGCTTCTTGATATGCCACACCTGTCAGGTAGATGGATTATTTTGGCAAAGGAGAAATGCTCACTGACAGGGATTTAAATACATTTGTTCACAAAATCTGAGAGAAATACGTTTTTGCGCGATTGGAAAATGTCTGGGATCTGTTATTTCAGCTTATGAAACATGGAACCGACACTTTACATGTTGTGTTTATATTTTAGTTCAGTGTATTTCAATTGACTGATTTCCTTCTATGAAATGTAACTGAATAATATATTTGAAATTGTTGCATGTTGCGTTTACATTTTTGCTCAGCACATTTCATTGTTCCACTGATCATCATCTCTTCTCTTTGATCATGCATCACGGATGAATTGAAAGAATGATCATATTTTGGGGCATAGCTTCCTTACTGATCGCCTCTTTGTTCTTTACTCTCTCTCTCTCTCTCTCTCTCTCTCGCTAAACATTATCATCTCCTACAACCCCCCCCCCCCCCCCCCCCCCCCCCCTCTGTCTGTCTCTTTTCCCTGATTGGGGAATGTATCTCGAATCCTCCTCAGTGATAAAGACTGAGAAACCACTTCCTCTCCGTGTTTACATGCTTCTCCTGTCTACATAATGGATGCAGGGATGGATATGAGCGCTAAATGGAGGGGAAACTAGTAGTCTGGATTTACTGTCTCAGAGGAGGGGCGAGGCAGAGAGGCAGAGAGGCAGAGAGGGGGACACAAAGAAAGATATGTATGTGTTCAAATTCAATTCACTTCAGATCTTGTCAACATAGATATTTTTCAGATAATTAGTTAAGTCTGTTTCCTCAATTGAATTCAGAACTGATTGAATTGATCCAAATTTTGCTCCAATATTTATTTGGCACGCATAGGAGATTCACCCCAGATCCATAGTCTAATCAAATATGGACTGGATACAGACATAGTTGTCAGGTCGACTTGTTTGGAGGGATGCTGAATCTTCAGAGCTCCTGTGTGAGAGTTGTAAATAATTTACCAGCCTGTGGCCAAACTGTGGCTCAAAGCATTTAGTCCTCATTCGGAATTCAAGTGCTTTGCTAGAGCGTTTAACACAGTCTGAATTGATTTAACAGCTTAAACCAAGGGGGTGTGATCATGCTGGGGATGACTGACCTTTTGAGTGTGTGTGTGTGTGTGTGTTGGGCTCCAACAGGCACAGTTTTGTTGGCATTTGTGTTAATCCTCACCAACACAGTCCATTCTTCCTGTCACACACACACACACACACCTGAATGAAGTCTCAAGTTTTTGTCCTCACAGCACCAACAACTAAGACACACAACTAAAGCATGTTTCACATTTCCCTCTCATTGCATATCATAGAGCACGTCCTCATGACACAATACAATTCACCTCTTCCCCCTCGCCACTCACAATACGGGGTCCAGCCTGCCTGACAACCATCGCTGAGATCCTCAGATAACAAGGCAGATACTTTTGTTAAACAGAAAACCCAAACCCATGGCAGCAGATCCACAAGGTCTGCCATTAGAAGTGACTGAATAGTTCCCTTAATGAAAAGCACCTTTAGTCAATCTGCTTTCTCTGTGAGAGCTTCCCATGTCTGGAACACACTGCCATCAGACACACAACTGCACCAACTGTCACACTTTCACACAAAAAACAGACATGGCTAAATGCCAATCAGACATAATCCCTAGCTGTGTATTGTCACTTTCCATATTGTCTTGTTGTCTGTAGGTTGTGAGGTATGGAAACACTGTTGCTTTTATATATTTAGTTTTGTTGCTTTTTGTGTAATGTTGCTCTGTCTGCGTGCTGCTTGTCCTATGTTGCTCTGCATGTGCTCACTACTCATTGTTTGTCTGTATTGTAATTCTTTTAATAACCTGCCCAGGGACTGCGGTTAAAAATTTGCCGGCTGGCTACACTTTTATTGAAACGTTGATTAATATGCACTGTCCCTGTAAAAATAAAAATAAATAAACTCAAACTATGGATATCGCCATGGCAACCACACGTCAACCGGTGTGGGCACAAGTCTCAAGTCACTCAGTAGAATTAGCTGTCTGAAAAGAAACCCCCGTAACGGATTTCATTATCAAAACTTTACATAAACATTGCAACACACCAGTTCATTAGGAAGAAACAGAGAGAGAATGAGCTAAGCTCCAAATAAAATTGTCTTTCATACTGAATGAGAGGCGAACATTGTTCGGGTGTTGGCTCTTCAGGAAGGATCAGAGAGAGGTTTGAAAGTGTCTGCACTGAGAGAAATGAGTGTCACAGTTATCACAGTAGGTTTTCCACTGATAGATGTACAGTGAGGAGCTCATCATGAGAGATCACGTTATGTGTTGTCAGATCTGCCCCATAATGGTCAGCCCATTAGGATCCAAACAGCTTAATTCAGACTCTTAGGAGGTGCTTCCACAATAATGTGATTTGTACCACATTCAAGATAAATGATTGGATTCTTCACACATCACATTAATCCCATTCCCTTTTCAAGATAAAAAAAAAATGATATGAAAACAAGCTTTGCTTGTTTACTTACAAGACCATCATGCTTGATTGAGCTGTTTTGTCTTTCTTTGGTCAGTAGGTGTCCAACATAACAACAGGTGGTTGTGTGTTGGACACAGTCACTCATATATAGAGGTCTATAGAGCCTGTTTTCATTCCTGATCTATATAACCGTTAGCTTACCTGTATAATATTGACAAGCTCAGAAACACTTATTTTGCAAACATGGTCTCATGCAGTGTAGGTCCAATCCCTGTACCTTTTGCAGAATATCAGTTTGTCCCTGATGTTTTTCCTGGAGAGAAGTGGCTTCTTTCTTGCCCTTCTTGACACCAGGCCATCCTCCAAAAGTCTTTGTCTCACTGTGCGTGCAGATGCACTCACACCTGCCTGCTGCCATTCCTGAGCAAGCTCTGTACTGGTGGTGCCCGATCCCGCAGCTGAATCAACTTTTGGAGACGGTCCTGTCGCTTGCTAGACTTTCTTGGGCACCTTGAAGCCTTCTTCACAACAATTAAACCGCTCTCAATCAGCATGACAGAGTGATCTCCAGCCTGGTCCTCATCAACACTCACACCTGTGTTAACGAGAGAATCACTGACATGATGTCAGCTGGTCTTTTTGTGGCAGGGCTGAAATGCAGTGTAAATGTTTTTTTGTGGATTCAGTTCATTTGCATGGCAAATAGGGACTTTACAATTAATTGCAATTCATCTGATCACTCTTCACAACATTCTGGAGTATATGCACATTGCCATCATACAAACTGAGGCAGCAGACTTTGTGAAAATTAATGTGTCATTCTCAAAACCTTTGGCCACGACTGTACACTGCGCACCTCCTCCAGGACTGCGGCGCAGAGACGCAAGAGAGTGAACTTCACCGAGTTCGCCCTATTAGTTTGCACGAAATAGATCAACATTTTTTCGTGATCGAATCAACATGATATCAGCCCCTTTTCAATGCAACAAACCAAACCAAATCTAACTTTGCAAGATTGAGCCTGTGATTGTGTTGTAGCCAGAGCAGAACGGAATATAATTATATTGTCGGGGGTTGCTTCAAGCGGTCTTTCAATCACTGGTGAGTGTATGCGGTTTTCAGATCAGAGCAAAACCGCACGTGTGCACATTTGTTGATATTCTTTGCTATTTAGCGAGTAATTAGCCCAGTTATAGGTAAATTATAGGTCAGCAATGTGGAGTTACTGCTTCATACAAGAGCACGTGTGTAGGCTATATTTTAAGCTCAGGTAAAAAGTGTATGTCTTAAAGGGGTAGTGTTGTATTCTGAGACAAGCTTGAATATGCAAATAACCCAATAGGCAGAGGGGTAGTCTACATTGTCTAATTCTCCATATGGAAATAATAGTTAATCGAATTTATATAAAATGGTTTCTTGTATCATATAACACAAAACAATGCAATTTACAAGCCCTTCATAATGTAAAAATGTTTTTAAAAGTCTCATGCAGTGTAGGCCTGCATTAAACACCACATATAGGCTACTGTAGGATATATCATAGAAATCAAAAGCTATTTCCATGTGAAAATGTTGTGGGATTTGCTCCATTGGTTTTATTGGTAGGCTTACATTATGCTCAAATAGCCACAATAGCCTATTGGCTGCTGTCTAAAACTGTAATGGAACAGCCTCACTGTTCACTGTAAACGTGTGCCGGAAGTTGCACAAAATTCTCACAATGTTCAAGTTTCCGCTCACAAGATCAAACATTTGCTCAGTGACTCCCAAAAATGTAGGGAACATCACTTCACCCTAAAAACATTACCCCTCCCTCTATACTCCATCTCTGTCAGTACACTGGTCATTTTTGTCCATCAATTAGTCTTAGCTTTGATAGAGTCAGGAGGCCTACAAAGCTACAAGAAACCCAGGGGAAGATGCAAGCCAATAACGCTAGCAGCGCTAAACACATTAGCTTTAGAATAGTGTTAGCCGCCTCAGTGTGTTCAGCGACAGATAGAAAAAAAGGTGCTTGCAAAGCTCTCTGGCAGGCAGTATGCATTGAGGGTTCATTGGCTTTGATTAGGCATAGTCACTTTAATTATGCACTTGTGATATCATTGTGTAGAGGAGAGGATGTAATGCTAACACAGCCCTCTCATTGTAGCCAAATGGGGAGACTTAGCGTAAGCGTGCCAAAGAAAAGGGGACACTTGGCCTGCAGATCCGAATTCTGATGGATACAGCACTTCAACACAAACTGCCACTGTGAAGATTGTAAGATCTCTACCCCCTGTGATTCATGCTCAAAGGAAGCTCATTGTTTTGTTTTTCTTTGTTTGATTTTCTTGTTCCTTTCTCATCTCACAAACTCCCCACTTCACCTTTATTCAATGAATGTAACTGATAACATTTATGGGTGACGTGTATAACTCCCTTTCTGCAGTACTAGTAGCTAGTGACTGGAATTAGATTCCATATTTCCCCAGGGGAAATTAGTGTTACAGTGTGTTTCTAGACCAGTTTGAGATGAAAAGAGGATCTACATTAGAAACCCATTAATCTAGTCATTAGGGCCAGATCTGGGCCAATATGGAGTGGGGGGGATCTAACTTGAGCACAATGACGTCTTATACTGTGACACCCCCAGCCTCGTTTCACACCTGGGGGTGTTGAGTGAAAATGTGTTTGTTTAGATTTTCAGTCTATAATAACTTCCTGTGTTGACAGCCTTACTAGTGGTTGTAGAAGTAGAGCCAGTTGTTTGAATTAGCCATGATAAGGTGAGCCAGTTGTTTGAATTAGTCATGATAAGGTGAGCCAGTTGTTTGAATTAGTCATGATAAGGTGAGCCAGTTGTTTGAATTAGCCATGATAAGGTGAGCCAGTTGTGTGAATTAGCCATGATAAGGTGAGCCAGTTGTTTGAATTAGTCATGATAAGGTGAGCCAGTTGTTTGAATTAGTCATGATAAGGTGAGCCAGTTGTTTGAATTAGCCATGATAAGGTGAGCCAGTTGTTTGAATTAGTCATGATAAGGTGAGCCAGTTGTTTGAATTAGCCATGATAAGGTGAGCCAGTTGTTTGAATTAGTCATGAGAAGGTGAGCCAGTTGTTTGAATTAGCCATAATAAGGTGAGCCAGTTGTGTGAATGAGCCATGATAAGGTAAGCTGAGGTGTGTAATGTACCCTCAGTATATGTTGTGTACAGTGGAGGACTATGGTGGCTTTTATGCTCTTAACACTTTCATGTCTGTGATCAATGTTAATGAACATTTGTACCTCTCTCTCTCTCTCTCTCTCTCTCTCCCTCTTTATTTCTCTCTCTCCCTCTTTCTTTCTCTCTCTGCTTGCCACAAGCACTATGTCAACTCCTTAATTGAAAGGAAATATGTGTTAAAATTCCAACTCTATTTCTCTGTTTTTTGTTCAGACCCTGGCATCCGCTGCAGAGGATTTTCAGATGTGGCATCGGTGGAAGAATGATCCTGAGGTGAGCCAGTGGTTGTGGAGATCAACATCATTAATGTCCTCATTATCTCTGGATGCATTACCTATAGAAGCCTTGAACTCTATAAGAAAATATTGATTTCATTCACGATCATATATGATTGTTGTAATTGCCAGCAGCTTACCACCCTGCATCCCACTGCTGGCGTGCCTCTGAAGCTAAGCAGGGTTGGTCCTGGTCAGTTCCTGGGTGGGAGACCAGATGCTGCTGAAAGTGGTGTTGGAGGGCCAGTAGAATGCATTCTTTCCTCGAGTCTAAAAAAACTATATCCCAATACCCCAGAGCCAGTGATTGGGGATATTGCCCTGTTTAGGGTGCCTTCTTTCGAATGGGACATTAAATGGGTGTCCTGACTCTCTGTGGTCACTTATCATAAGAGTAGGGGTGTTAACCTGGCTAAATTCTCAATCTGGCCCTCATACCATCATGGCCACCCAATCATCCCTATCTTCCAATTGGCTCATTCACCCCCATCTCCCCCTGTGACTATTCCCCAGGTTGTTGATGTAAATGAGAATGTGTTCTCAGTCAACTTACCTGGTAAAAAAAATACATTAGATGTTCATTTTTGTATAAAATCTCATTAGATTGACAATAGTGTTTTAATAGCGTTCAATTAAGTAGAATTCAATTAGATTGCATTGGGACACATTCAGAGCCATGCACGCACTGGGTCTTACTCTCTCAAATTCCCATTAAGCCAGTGTACAGTGCATTCGGAAAGTATTCAGGCCCCTTCCCCTTTTCCACGTTCCACATTAGTCTTATTCTAAAATGTATTACATCAATGTTTTTCTATACACAATACCCCATAATGACAAAGTGAAAACAGGTTTTTAGAAATGTTTGCAAATGTATTAAAAATAAAAAACAAATACCTTAGTTACATAAGTATTCAGACCTTTTTCTATGAGACTCGAAATTGAGCTCAGGTGCATCCTGTTTCCATTGATTATCCTTGAGATGTTTCTACAACTTAATTGGAGTCCATCTGTGGTAAATTCAATTGATTGGACATGATCTGGACAGGCACACACCTGTCTATATAAGGTCCCACAGTTGACAGTGCATGTCAGAGCAAAAACCAAGCCATGAAGTCAAAGGAATTGTCTGTAGAGCTCCGAGGCAGGATTGTGTTGATGCACAGATCTGATCACAGATCCCCAAGAACACAGTGGACTCCATCATTCTTAAATGGAAGAAGTTTGGAACCACCAAGACTCTTCTTAGAGCTGACGGCCCAGCCAAACTGAGCAATCGAGGGAGAGGGCCTTGGTTAGGGAGTTGACCAAGAACCTGATGGTCACTCTGACAGAGCTCCAGAGTTATTCTGTGGAGATGGGAGAACCTTCCAGAAAGACAACCATCTCTGCAGTACTCCACCAATCAGGGTTTTATGGTAGAGTGGCCAGACAGAAGCCACTCCTCAGTAAAAGCCACATGACAGCCCGCTTGGAGTTTACCAAAAGGCACCTAAAGGACTCGCAGACTGTGAGAAACAATATTCTCTGGTCTGATGAAACCATGATTGAACTCTTTGTCCTGAATGCCAAGGGTCACATCTGGAGGAAACCTGGCACCATTCCTACGGTGAAGCACGGTGGTGGCAGCATCATGCTGTGGGGATGTTTTTCAGTGGCAGGGAATGGTAGACTAGTCAGGATCGAAGCAAAGATGAACGGAGCAAAGTACAGAGAGATCCTTGATGAAAACCTGCTCCAGAGCACTCAGGATCTCAGACTTGGACAAAGGTTCACCTTCCAACAGGACATCTATCCTAAGCACACAGCCAAGACAATGCAGGAGTGGCTTTGGGACAAGTCTCTAAATGTCCTTGAGTGGCCCAGCCAGAGCCCGGACTTGAACCCAATCGAACATCTCTGGAGAGACCTGAAAATAGCTGTGCTGCGACGCTCCCCATCTAACCTTTATTTCACCTTTATTTAACCAGGTAGGCTAGTTGAGAACAAGTTCTCATTTGCAACTGCGACCTGGCCAAGATAAAGCATAGCAGTGTGAACAGACAACACAGAATTACACATGGAGTAAACAATTAACAAGTCAATAACACAGTAGAAAAAAAGGAGAGTCTATATACATTGTGTGCAAAAGGCTTGAGGAGGTAGGCGAATAATTACAATTTTGCAGATTAACACTGGAGTGATAAATTATCAGATGGTCATGTACAGGTAGAGATATTGGTGTGCAAAAGAGCAGAAAAGTAAATAAATAAAAAACAGTATGGGGATGAGGTAGGTAAAAATGGGTGGGCTATTTACCGATAGACTATGTACAGCTGCAGCGATCGGTTAGCTGCTCAGATAGCAGATGTTTGAAGTTGGTGAGGGAGATTGTAACGACGTTCGTCTGTAGGAGGAGAAGCGGACCAAAAAGCAGCGTGGTGGTTATTCATGTTCTTTAATGGAAAACTGAACGATACATGAAATAACTCAAATCTACAAAACAACAAACGGAACGTGAAAACCTATACAGCCTATCCTGTGACAACAAACACAGTGACAGGAACAATCACCCAACAAACACACAGTGAAACCCAGGCTACCTAAGTATGATTCTCAATCAGAGACAACTATTGACACCTGCCTCTGATTGAGAACCATACTAGGCCGAAAACATAGAAATGCCCCAAAACATAGAAAAACAAACATAGACTGCCCACCCAACTCACGCCCTGACCATACTAAATAAATACAAAACAACGGAAATAGAGGTCAGAACGTGACAGTACCCCCCCCCCAAAGGTGCGGACTCCGGCCGCAAAACCTTGACCTATAGGGGAGGGTCTGGGTGGGCGTCTGTCCGCGGTGGCGGCTCTGGCGCGGGACGCGGACCCCACTTCACCATTGTCTTAGTCCGCCTTATTGTCCGCCTCCGTGGCTTTCTCACCATGGCCACCCTTCTCAATGACCCCACTGGACAGAGGGGCTGCTTGGGACAGAGGGGCAGCTCGGGACAGAGGTGAAGCAGCTGCTCGGGACAGAGGGACAACTGCTCGGGACAGAGGGGCGGCAGCAGCTTGGGACAGAGGGGCGATAGCAGCTCGGGACAGAGGGACGGCAGCTGCTCGGGACAGAGGGGCGGCAGCTGCTCGGGACAGAGGGGCGACAGCTGCTCTGGACAGAGGGGCAGCTGCTCGGGCGGCCCCTGGCTGACTGGCGGCACAGGCGGCCCCTGGCTGACTGGCGGCACTGGCGGCCCCTGGCTGACTGGCGGCACTGGCGGCCCCTGGCTGACTGGCGGCACTGGCGGCCCCTGGCTGACTGGCGGCACTGGCGGCCCCTGGCTGACTGGCGGCACTGGCGGCTCCTGGCAGACGGGCGGCACTGGCGGCGCTGGGCAGACGGGCGGCGCTGGCGGCGCTGGGCAGACGGGCGGCGCTGGCCAGACGGGCGGCGCTGGCGGCGCTGGGCAGACGGACGGCGCTGGCGGCGCTGGGCAGACGGGCGGCGCTGGCGGCGCTGGACAGACGGGCGGCGCTGGCGGCGCTGGACAGACGGGAGGCTCAGCTGGCGCTGGGCAGACGGGAAGCTCCGGCAGCGCTGGACTGAGTAGCTCTCGTAGCGCCGAACAGGCGGGAGACTCCGGCAGCGCCGGAGAAGAGGAAGGCCCTGGTAGCGCCGGAGAGGCGGGAGACTCCGACAGCGGCGCCGGACAGGCGGGAGGCTCCGGCAGCGGCGCCGGACAGGCGGGAGGCTCCGGCAGAGGCGCCGGACAGGCGGGAGGCTCCGGCAGAGGCGCGGGACAGGTGGGAGGCTCCGGGAGAGACAGCCTGGTACGGGGGGCTGCCACCGGAGGGCTGATGCGTGGAGGTGGTGACGGATAGACCGGGCCGTGAAGGCGTACTGGAGATCTTGAGAGCAGGGCTGGCACCAACCGCCCTGGCTGGATCTTCACCCTAGCCCGGCAGATGTGGGGAGCTGGGATGTAGCGCACTGGGCTAAGCACGCGTACTGGGGACACCGTGCGAACAACTGCATAACACGGTGCCTGACCAGCACCACGCCCGCCACAGTTAGCACTGCTAGGAGCACTGTAGTGCTGAGATGGCACAGGACGTGCAAGGCTAGGGAGATGCACAGGAGGCCTGGTGCGTGAGGCTGGCACAGTCTTCACCAGACCCCTCGCACGCACCTCAGGATGAGTATGGAGAGCTGACCCCGGTGCCATTAAATCCCTGACACGCTCCGTCGGGCGAATGTCGTGCCTCATGCACCAAACCAGCAAGTCCCTCATATCACTCTCCTCCAATTTCCCCATTAACTCCTTCACAGTCTCTGCTTCGCTCACCTCCAACACCAGCTCTGGTTCTGAGCTCCTCCTTGGCTCCTCACGATAAACGGGGGGAGTTGGCTCAGGTCTGACTCCTGACTCTGCCCTGTGCCCCCCCCCAAGAAATGTTTGGGGGTGACTCTCGGGCTTCCGTCCGCGCCGCTGTGCTTGCTTCGCCAACCTCATTCTCCTGTAACCTTCCGCGCACTGTTCCATCGAATCCCAGGCGGGCTCCGGCACTCTCCCTGGGTCGACCGCCCACCTGTCTATCTCCTCCCAAGTTGTGTAGTCCAGATTCTGCTCCCATGTCCCAAAATCCTGATCTCGCTGTTGCTGTTCCTGCTGCTGCTGCCTCTGTTCCTTCTCCTGCTGCTGCTGTTGCTGTTGCCCGTTACCACGCCGCTTGGTCCTTGGTGGGTGGGTGATTCTGTAACGACGTTCGTCTGTAGGAGGAGAAGCGGACCAAAAAGCAGCGTGGTGGTTATTCATGTTCTTTAATGGAAAACTGAACGATACATGAAATAACTCAAATCTACAAAACAACAAACGGAACGTGAAAACCTATACAGCCTATCCTGTGACAACAAACACAGTGACAGGAACAATCACCCAACAAACACACAGTGAAACCCAGGCTACCTAAGTATGATTCTCAATCAGAGACAACTATTGACACCTGCCTCTGATTGAGAACCATACTAGGCCGAAAACATAGAAATGCCCCAAAACATAGAAAAACAAACAGACTGCCCACCCAACTCACGCCCTGACCATACTAAATAAATACAAAACAACGGAAATAGAGGTCAGAACGTGACAGAGATAAAAGTCTCCAACTTCAGCGACAGAGCTTGAGAGGATCTGCAGAGAGGAATGGGAGAAACTCCCCAAAAGCTTGTAGCTCCATACCCATGAAGATTCAAGGCTGTAGTCGCTGCCAAAGGTGCTTCAAAAAAGTAATGAGTAAAAGGTCTGAATGCTTATGTAAATATAATATTATATATTTTTTATTTTTATAAATGCGCAAACATTTCTCTAAACCTGTTTTCGCTTTGTCATTATGGGGTATTGTGTGTAGATTAATGAGATAAATATATATATTTTCTAGAATAAGGCTGTTATGTAACAAAATGTGGAAAAAGCCCAGGGGTCTGAATACTTTACGAATGCACTGTATGAACACGATTCCAGTGTAACGGTTTTCTTGGTGAGAAGGAGAGTCGGACCAAAATGCGGCGTGTCTATTGCAATCCATGTTTAATGAAGTAACACACTAAACACAAACACTATCAAAACAATAAACTTAACGAAAACCGAAACAGCCTATACTTGTGTAACCTAACACAGAACAATGACATCAGGACACTAAGGACAATCACCCACAACAAACTCAAAGAATATGGCTGCTTAAATATGGTTCCCAATCAGAGACAACGATAAACACCTGCCTCTGATTGAGAACCACTTCAGACAGCCATAGACTTAGCTAGAACACCCCACTAGCTACAATCCCCATACATACACACCACATACAAAAACCCATGCCACACCCTGGCCTGACCAAATAAATAAAGAAACACAAAATACTTTGACCAGGGTGTGACAGAACCCCCCCCCCTAAGGTGCGGACTCCCGAACGCACCTCAAAACAATAGGGAGGGTCCGGGTGGGCGTCTGTCCATGGTGGCGGCTCCGGCGCGGGACGTGGACCCCACTCAATCAATGTCTTAGTCCCTTCTCCTCGCGTCCCTGGATAGTCCACCCTCGCCGCCGACCATGGCCTAGTAGTCCTCACCCAGAACCCCACTGGACTGAGGAGCAGATCGGGACTGAGGGGCAGCTCGGGACTGAGGCAGCTCGGGACTGAGGGGAAGCTCAGGAGTGAGAGGAAGCTCAGGAGTGAGAGGAAGCTCAGGAGTGAGAGGAAGCTCAGGCAGGTTGATGAATCTACCAGATCCTGGCTGGCTGGTGGTTTCGGCAGATCCTGGCTGACTGGCAGATCCTGGCTGACTGGCAGATCTGGCAGATCCTGGTCGACTGGCAGATCTGGAAGATCCTGGTCGACTGGCAGATCTGGAAGATCCTGGTCGACTGGCAGATCTGGAAGATCCTGGTCGACTGGCAGATCTGGAAGATCCTGGTCGACTGGCAGATCTGGAAGATCCTGGTCGACTGGCAGATCTGGAAGAGTCTGGTCGACTGGCAGATCTGGAAGAGTCTGGTCGACTGGCAGATCTGGAAGAGTCTGGTCGACTGGCAGATCTGGAAGAGTCTGGTCGACTGGCAGATCTGGAAGATCCTGGTCGACTGGCAGATCTGGAAGAGTCTGGTCGACTGGCAGATCTGGAAGAGTCTGGTCGACTGGCAGATCTGGAAGAGTCTGGTCGACTGGCAGATCTGGAAGAGTCTGGTCGACTGGCAGATCTGGAAGAGTCTGGTCGACTGGCAGATCTGGAAGAGTCTGGTCGACTGGCAGATCTGGAAGAGTCTGGTCGACTGGCAGATCTGGAAGAGTCTGGTCGACTGGCAGATCTGGAAGATCCTGGTCGACTGGCAGATCTGGAAGAGTCTGGTCGACTGGCAGATCTGGAAGAGTCTGGTCGACTGGCAGATCTGGAAGAGTCTGGTCGACTGGCAGATCTGGAAGAGTCTGGTCGACTGGCAGATCTGGAAGAGTCTGGTCGACTGGCAGATCTGGAAGAGTCTGGTCGACTGGCAGATCTGGAAGAGTCTGGTCGACTGGCAGATCTGGAAGAGTCTGGTCGACTGGCAGATCTGGAAGAGTCTGGTCGACTGGCAGATCTGGAAGAGTCTGGTTGACTGGCAGATCTGGAAGAGTCTGGTCGACTGGCTGCTCCATGCTGACTGACAGCTCTGGCTGCTCCATGCTGACTGGCAGCTCTGGCTGCTCCATGCTGACTGGCTGCTCCATGCTGACTGGCAGCTCTGGCTGCTCCATGCTGACTGGCTGCTCCATGCTGACTGGCTGCTCTGGCTGCTCCATGCTGACTGGCTGCTCCATGCTGACTGGCTGCTCCATGCTGACTGGCGGCCCTGGCTGCTCCCTGCTGACTGGCGGCCCTGGCTGCTCCATGCTGACTGGCGGCCCTGGCTGCTCCATGCTGACTGGCGGCCCTGGCTGCTCCATGCTGACTGGCGGCCCTGGCTGCTCCATGCTAACTGGCATCTCTGGCGGCTCCTTGCAGACTGGCAGCTCTGGCGGCTCCTTGCAGACTGGCAGCTTTGGCGGCATCCTGCAGACAGGCAGCTCTGGCGGCTCCTTGCAGACTGGCAGCTCCTTGCAGACTGGCAGCTCCTTGCAGACTGGCAGCTCCTTGCAGACTGGCAGCTCCTTGCAGACTGGCAGCTCTATGCTAACTGGCAGCTCTATGCTAACTGGCAGCTCTATGCTAACTGGCAGTTCTGAACAGGCGGGAGACTCCGGCAGCGCTGTAGAGAAGGAAGGCTCTAACAGCGCTAAACAGGCGGGAGACTCCGACAGCGCTGGAGAGGAGGAGGGCTCCGACAGCGCTGGACAGGCGAGGCGCACTGTAGGCCTGATGCGTGGTGCTGGCACTGGTGGTACTGGGCCGAGGACACGCACAGGAAGCCTGGTGCGGGGAGCTGCTACCGGAGGGCTGGGGTGTGGAGGTGGTACTGGAAAAACCGGACCGTGCAGGCGCACTGGAGCTCTTGAGCAACGAGCCTGCCCAACCTTACCTGGTTGAATGCTCACGGTCGCCCTGCCAGTGCGGCGAGGTGGACTAACCCGCACTGGGCTATGCAGGCGAACCGGAGACACCGAGCGCAAGGCTGGTGCCATGTAAGCCGGCCCAAGGAGACGCACTGGGGACCAGCTGCGTAGAGCCGGCTTCATGGCATTAGGCTCGACGCTCAATCTAGCCCGGCCGACACGCGGAGCTGGAATATACCGCACCGGGCTATGCACCCGCACTGGAGACACCGTGCGCACCACTGCATAATACGGTGCCTGTCCGGTCTCTCTAGCCCCCCGGTAAGCACAGGGAGTTTGCACAGGTCTCCTACCTGGCGTAGCCATACTCCCTGTTAGCCCCCCCCCAATAAATTTTTGGGGCTGCCTCTCGGGCTTCCTTCCGCGCCGCCGTGCCTGCTTCGCCAACTCCATTCTCTGATAACCCTCCGCGCACTGCTCCATCGAATCCCAGGCGGGCTCCGGCACTCTCCCTGGGTCGGCCGCCCACCTGTCGATCTCCTCCCAAGTCGTATACTCCATACTGTACTCCTCTTTGGGCTGCTCCTGTTGTTTCTTCTCCCGCTGCACCTTAGTGCGGCTACACTCCCCTGGTTTAGCCCAGGGTCCTCTCCCGTCGAGGATTTCCTCCCATGTCCAGAAATCCTTATTGCGCTTCTCCTCGCGCTGCTCCTGCCTGTTGACACGCTGCTTGGTCCTTTTGTGGTGGGTGATTCTGTAACGGTTTTCTTGGTGAGAAGGAGAGTCGGACCAAAATGCGGCGTGTCTATTGCAATCCATGTTTAATGAAGTAACACACTAAACACAAACACTATCAAAACAATAAACTTAACGAAAACCGAAACAGCCTATACTTGTGTAACCTAACACAGAACAATGACATCAGGACACTAAGGACAATCACCCACAACAAACTCAAAGAATATGGCTGCCTAAATATGGTTCCCAATCAGAGACAACGATAAACACCTGCCTCTGATTGAGAACCACTTCAGACAGCCATAGACTTAGCTAGAACACCCCACTAGCTACAATCCCCATACATACACACCACATACAAAAACCCATGCCACACCCTGGCCTGACCAAATAAATAAAGAAACACAAAATACTTTGACCAGGGTGTGACATCCAGTAACCTTTTCTTCTACTTGAACTCACTCCCCATCGGACACATTTCTCTAATGAGCAGCCTGTCTCTGCACTTGATTAGTAGGCCTCATCATGAATTATGATGCAGTTCCTCAACTCCACATGTCCAAACGTTCTTTGTCTGAGCCACAAAGTTTTTCTAATGAACTAAAATTGTTAACTTACTTCTCCTACTTAGTAATGCGAAAGCCACTCACTTTCGGCAGCCATATATTGAAAATGACAAATTACCTGTTTATATATATATTTTTTACTGCCTCTATGTGGGAAGACTCCATTACCTCCTATTAGTCTATTAGCTTCAAACTAACCTGGACAGTGTCATTATAACCGCCTCCGATACTCCTTTTAATGACTCTTCTCCATTAAAGGATTCTTATCAGTCTGATTCCGACACGCTCACTGGAAGTGTGTGTGTGTGTGCCTGCGTGTGTTTGTGCCTGCGTGTGTTTGTGCCTGCGTGTGTTTGTGCCTGCGTGCGTGCTCCACCTGTGTACGTGCCTGTGCACATGCGTGTGTGTGGGACAAAGTAGTATCAGCTTCGTGCTGCTTTATGCTGGCGTGGTCTACTTCTTTGAGGCTTGGGATGTGTGACTGGATGGAGATGCTTGGCTAGCTTGGATAATTATCCCTTGGCGTAGAGTCATTAGTGTGAACGTCCAGCGTTTTCTGTAACTAACGAGCAAATATTAGCGCACATGTTAGTCTTAGCCAATTAAGCCTGCACCGATGAAAGGACTCGGAGGTTGGCTTTTTCAGACTGTTTATGTTGAGCTAGCTAATTGATCCCAAGTGTGTGTGTGCGGGTGCGTGTCAACCAGGCAACGACAAACGAGGCTGAATGTAGTTTTCTCTATTCATTTCAGAAAACCGCTGGCTTTCTCAGGCAATGTTGAGTGTCGTGAGGAGTGTCTTGGCTCCATGTGGCTCTTGCACGCGCTCAGTGAACGTGTTAGGAGGAGACGTGGTCCAGTCTGTCTCCAGACACCCCCTCCTCACTCCTTCTCAATCCGTCCGGCCAACATCGCGGTTACAGCGTAGTCCTCCGTGAACTGCCCATGTCCTTGCTGCACCCGAGGGTGCGTGTGTGTGTGTACGTGCGTGTGTGTGTGTGTGTGTGTGTGTGTGTGTGTGTGTGTGTGTACACAATCTGGTGTAGGAGATGAAATATCCCTGCACACACGCCTCATTTCTGTATGAAAGCCCAGAAGACGTCCTCCCTCCCTCAGGAGTTACATCACTTAAAAACATTTACCCCAGTACTCTACAAGCCTCTGTGTGTGTGAAACCACCTTAACACACATTCACATCCATCCACTTAGAACACACACACTTTCTCACACACAAACACACACACACACTTCAGGAGGTGGGGAGTGTAGCCATAGTGCTTCAACGCTAACATGAAGAGACCTCCTCATGATGTCTGTCAGGCCATCTTAATGTTGTGGAGCGACACTCACACTAAGGTCACACTGTCTCACCCCTCAGGGATCTGAGTATATGAGAGATACAGTAGAAACTAAGACAGACAGAGTGTGTATATGTGTGCGAGCCTGTGTGTAAGCTCTGCAAAGACTGCAGCCTGTCTCTCGGGAGGTGAGCAGATGCTGGAGCACCGCTGTCAGAACTGTCTATCGCTAACACCTAGCTCATCGCTAATGGCCTGGCGCTAACTATCGAGCCTCACACCACCAGCAGATCACAGGTCTGTGGTTCATGTAGCGTTAGCCCCATGTTGCAGCGCCGGGGGTGGCAGGCAGGTGGTGCTAACCAGTGAACCGGCTCCATGTCCCCAAGGCGTCCATCTGTCAGCTAGGCTGGATAGGCTAGCTCATTAGCGCCTGGCTTGCTCGTGCTCTGACAGGAAGCTTGCACAGCGGATGAAAGAGAGAGTTGGTTACAACACTACTGATGCTTTTGTGTCACACACACACACACACACACACACACACACACACACACACACACACACACACACACACACACACACACACACACTGTATTAGGGGAGTACACACACATGCACTGTATTAAGGGAGTACACACCCTTGTGCATGTGAGACACATAGACATACGCAGAGAGTGAAGAAGTGCTTGAATTGACAAAATAAGACAAATAATACAAGCACACTGAAGAATAGAAACAACATAGGAACACAGTTTCCACACAACTCTAACACTGTCTGAAAACTTTACAATGCACATTGATTTAAACCCCTATCAAAGACCTGCTGTGTTCAGAAATCTGTGTTTTACATCTTTCTCTCTCGCTCTTCCCTCCCGCCCTTTCTCCATAGCCTGATGACATCCATTACTACTATGCCAAAGAAAACGTGAGTACATTTCTACTGTTACTTCCTCCATGTGCAGTGAAGAGACGTGATCTGAGTCATATTGAGTCTGTATATTCAACAAAATCCCACCTGCACCCTCTGTCTTTGTAGCCATGGTTACTACACCTGTTGTAAAGCGTATTGATAGCCGTAAAGGATCCCCCACATCCCCCAGCTGTGGCCCAGGCTCTAGAGCCCTGAAAAGACACAAAACAGTTGCTATAGTACGCTAGGGTTAGTGTGTGTTTTTGTTAGCATGTGTGTTTGTAAGCGTGCATATTCAAATGAGCGTGCATGCATGTTATGTCTAGTGTGTGTGCGTGCGTGTGTGCGCGCGTGCGTGTGAGAGATTATCTCAAGAACACGTATCTGTGCCTGTGATATCGGCTGCATCCCTCTGAAGCCTCTGAAGTCATCTGTCTGATTTGATACTGGGGATCAGATAGTAATTCCACAGGGGATGTGGTGATAGAACACATGCAGGCAGGCACACACCTCTCCTGAACAACTGATGTCATTCTGGCTTTGACGGGCCAAGACACAGGAGATCAGTACTGTCAGGCATCTGAACACACGCCAGTATTATTCACAGCCACAGGAGATGGAGCAAGCGCCACACAGACACACGCATGTGTTATCATACAACGCACCATAATGCAAAGTGACAGACACACACACACACACACAATACTTTGTATTCACCAAATCCATGCAGTATACTCTCCATTGACCTCCAATTTGCGTCAATAATATCTAATTATTTTCGTCTTTTTCCCTTATAGCTGGACTCAAATGATACAGAGGTCAAGAAGCCAAACCGGCTTTATCCAGAGTTTAAGGAAGACGAGCAATTTAGACGCCTCATCTCTTACAACACCACAGCAGTCCACATACCCACGGACATATACGAGGGCTGTGAGTACACACACACACGCATTGTACAGTATTTATAGCATGTTTCCATGACATTTTGGTCAGTCAGTTTCTCAGAATGTGTGTAGTAGTCAGCTGATGGCCTGGCCAATGCTTGCAGTCTAAATTTAGCACTGCCTAGCCCAACCAATGGGCAGCAGACCTGGCCTCCGAGTCACCCCGGTCACCAGCTGCTCCTCGCTCTCCCACCCACAACCTCATGAGAGAATCACACTGAATGTCAATGAAACTGCCATGATTTTTTTTTCTTGTGTGAATAATTTCTGGGTCTTTCTCAGTCTTTCTGCTTCCATGTCTTTCTCTAGTCTTAATCTTGCTCTATCATGCTCTTCTTTAATGCTGGTCTGATCCGCCCTCGACTCGGTCTGTCACTCGTCCTACCACCCTCGGCTCGGTCTGTCACTCCTCTTATCGCCCTCGGCTCGGTCTGTCACTCCTCTTATCGCCCTCGGCTCTGTCTGTCACTCCTCTTATTGCCCTCGGCTCTGTCTGTCACTCCTCTTATCGCCCTCGGCTCTGTCTGTCACTCCTCTTATCGCCCTCGGCTCGGTCTGTCACTCCTCTTATCGCCCTCGGCTCGGTCTGTCACTCCCCTTATTGCCCTCGGCTCGGTCTGTCACTCCCCTTATTGCCCTCGGCTCTGTCTGTCACTCCTCTTATCGCCCTCGGCTCTGTCTGTCACTCCTCTTATCGCCCTCGGCTCGGTCTGTCAGTCCCCTTATTGCCCTCGGCTCGGTCTGTCACTCCTCTTATTGCCCTCGGCTCGGTCTGTCACTCCTCTTATCGCCCTCGGCTCGGTCTGTCACTCCTCTTATCGCCCTCGGCTCGGTCTGTCACTCCTCTTATTGCCCTCGGCTCGGTCTGTCACTCCCCTTATTGCCCTCGGCTCGGTCTGTCACTCCCCTTATTGCCCTCGGCTCTGTCTGTCACTCCTCTTATCGCCCTCGGCTCTGTCTGTCACTCCTCTTATCGCCCTCGGCTCTGTCTGTCACTCCCCTTATTGCCCTCGGCTCGGTCTGTCACTCCTCTTATTGCCCTCGGCTCGGTCTGTCACTCCTCTTATCGCCCTCGGCTCGGTCTGTCACTCCTCTTATCGCCCTCGGCTCGGTCTGTCACTCCTCTTATCGCCCTCGGCTCTGTCTGTTACTCCTCTTATCGCCCTCGGCTCTGTCTGTCACTTCTCTTATCGCCCTCGGCTCGGTCTGTCACTCCTCTTATCGCCCTCGGCTCTGTCTGTCACTCCCCTTATTGCCCTCGACTCGGTCTGTCACTCCTCTTATCGCCCTCGGCTCTGTCTGTCACTCCCCTTATCGCCCTCGACTCGATCTGTCACTCCTCTTATCGCCCTCGGCTCTGTCTGTCACTCCTCTTATCGCCCTCGACTCTGTCTGTCACTCCTCTTATCGCCCTCGGCTCTGTCTGTCACTCCTCTTATCGCCCTCGACTCTGTCTGTCACTCCTCTTATCACTCGTTCTCTCCTCTTTCTGCTTTAATTTCATTCTCTTTTACACTAGAACAGCTGGGCCTTGAGGGAACCCTCCTTCAAGCTAAGGAGCAGTCACTTTGACTACAACATTCTAACAGTGTAATTAATGCTTTAATATATGCTATTGTGAAAACAATCGTTTGGTTATGTTTATGAAGGTCTAAGGTACTTTTTATTTCATTAGTTTGTGACTAGGCTATATGTAAAAACATAACATTAAAATGTTCAATGCATTTTATTAATGGAATACCTTTGATACAATTATGAAGCAGAAGGCATTTGTGTTGGAACACAGTAACAGCTTCTTTTTATGACGACAAAAACAATACCCCACAATACCACATTCACCAAGACGCATGAACAGTAAGACACGAGGTCAAATGATAGAAACAGCAGTATCCTAAACATCATTATAAGTGACAAGTGTGCTTGAGAAACAGTGAAAATCAGCAAAAAGCAATAATGGCATTATAATGAATATAAAACTGTCCATATGACAGCAGTAAAAAATATTCAGGTATTTATACGTTGGATACCATGGCAAATTTCTGTTTCATCAAAATGGAGGTAAAGCATGATCTCTCGGAAGCGATCCCATGACATGGTTTCTCCAAAGAAAAGTATCTCACCAGAAGCTCTCCATACACACACTCTTTCCACCGAATGCTCCACGGAGATACAGGATTGAAATGAACACTTCCAGCTCATCAACATACAGATTCCAGGCAGTGTCTCCTTGCTCCGTGTGCACCTTAGCCACGGTACAGTCCCTGAATGCTGTAGCATGTCCGTGTCACATAAACAACAGAAGCTGGTGAGTGTATTGCTGATGTTGTTTTTTGCTTGAGATGTAGAGCCTGCTATCTCAGTGATGACATTTTGTGCTGATAATCAGCCCGTAGTATTGTCACCGTCTCGTTCCATCTAAATGGTGTCGTCCCTTCCTCTCTCCTATCTCACTGTTTCATTTTGGTGGTGGCGTGGGCGTGCACCACATTCTTGCTTTTTTGCTTAGGCCTCGGAGGTGTCTATGTTCGTTATGCCACTAGGTGTCCATCTTCGTTATGCCACAAGGTGTCCATGTTCATTATGCCACTAGGTGTCCATGTTCATTATGCCACAAGGTGTCCATGTTCATTATGCCACAAGGTGTCCATGTTCATTATGCCACTAGGTGTCCATGTTCATTATGCCACTAGGTGTCCATGTTCATTATGCCACTAGGTGTCCATGTTCGTAATGCCACTAGGTGTCCATGTTCGTTATGCCACAAGGTGTCCATGTTCATTATGCCACAAGGTGTCCATGTTCATTATGCCACAAGGTGTCCATGTTCATTATGCCACAAGGTGTCCATGTTCATTATGCCACTAGGTGTCCATGTTCATTATGCCACTAGGTGTCCATGTTCATTATGCCACTAGGTGTCCATGTTCATTATGCCACAAGGTGTCCATGTTCATTATGCCACTAGGTGTCCATGTTCATTATGCCACTAGGTGTCCATGTTCATTATGCCACAAGGTGTCCATGTTCATTATGCCACTAGGTGTCCATGTTCATTATGCCACTAGGTGTCCATGTTCGTTATGCCACTAGGTGTCCATGTTCATTATGCCACAAGGTGTCCATGTTCATTATGCCACTAGGTGTCCATGTTCATTATGCCACTAGGTGTCCATGTTCATTATGCCACTAGGTGTCCATGTTCATTATGCCACTAGGTGTCCATGTTCATTATGCCACTAGGTGTCCATGTTCATTATGCCACTAGGTGTCCATGTTCATTATGCCACTAGGTGTCCATGTTCGTAATGCCACTAGGTGTCCATGTTCATTATGCCACTAGGTGTCCATGTTCATTATGCCACAAGGTGTCCATGTTCATTATGCCACTAGGTGTCCATGTTCATTATGCCACTAGGTGTCCATGTTCATTATGCCACTAGGGAGGGGGGGTGGGTCCAGGAATGATTCATCCCTCTCTTTTCCTCTCGCTCTGGTGGTCTCATTCTCTCTCTTTTTCTGTCCCCTCTTTTTTTCGCTTTCTCCCTTCTCTCGCTCTTTCTCTTTCTCTCCTTTTCACTCACACACACACTTTCTCACTCTCTATCTTTCTCTCACTGTGGCTCTGAGTGGCTAATGGGGGATTTAGCGACGCACCCCACAGTCACAGCCTGTCTGTCCCTTCGTATTTTCATCGGATTGTTTATGGCGGTGAGCTTCTGTGTTACTCATCCCTCTATCCCTCTACCTCTCCCTACATTCCTCTATCCCTCTACCTCTCCCTCCATTCCTCTATCCCTCTACCTCTCCCTACATTCCTCTATCCCTCTACCTCTCCCTCCATTCCTCTATCCCTCTACCTCTCCCTACATTCCTCTATCCCTCTACCTCTCCCTACATTCCTCTATCCCGCCACCTCTCCCTACATTCCTCTATCCCTCTACCTCTCCCTACATTTCTCTATCCCTCTACCTCTCCCTACATTCCTCATTCCCTCTACCTCTCCCTACATTCCTCTATCCCTCTACCTCTCCCTACATTCCTCTATCCCTCTACCTCTCCCTACATTCCTCTCTCCCTCCATTCCTCTATCCCTCTACCTCTCCCTCCATTCCTATATCCCTCTACCTCTCCCTACATTCCTCTATCCCTCTACCTCTCCCTACATTCCTCTATCTCTCTACCTCTCCCTACATTCCTCTATCCCTCTACCTCTTCCTACATTCCTCTATCCCTCTACCTCTTCCTACATTCCTCTATCCCTCTACCTCTCCCTACATTCCTCTATCCCTCTACCTCTCCCTATATTCCTCTATCCCTCTCTCTCTCTCCTAGGATGGGCTGCCACATCAATGCTACTTCAGCTGGCTGGTGCTGTCAGCGTTGCCATGGAGGTGTGTGTGTGTGTGGGCACCAGAGCGGGCTGGGTGGTGGTGTGTGTGTGTGTGTAGATAGGCGGGGTGGTAAGTTGATTACAGGACATTGTCTAGACTAAGCCAAGTGTCCTTGTGGGTTTGATGGCTGAATCAAGGTTTGATGAGGTGTCCCACCATCCCGCTCTCTTTCAATCTCTCTTTCTCTCACATTCTCTATTCTAATGTATCTTTTTACCCATATTTTCCTCCTTTGACTTTCACACTCCTCTCCTTTCTCTCTTTGTTTTGGCTTGTTCACTCTCTCCATCTCCTCCTCTCTCTCTGTCTCTTTTCCATCTACCCCTCTGTCTCTTCGTCTTTTCCCCATGTCCCCCCCCTCTCTCTGTCTCTTCTCCATCTCCCCTCTCTCCATTTCTTCCCTCGCTCCCATCCTTCTTCTCTCTCCCTCTCTTCCTGCTCTCTCTCTCTCTGCTCTCCAGTTCAGTCTAATAATAGCAGGGTGTAGAGACTGTCACTCCTCCACAGTGGGGCCTGCTGATTGGAGTCTTTCTCCCTGCTGATTTGGTGTGGGTGGGGAATAGGGACGTGTATGTGTGTGTGTGTGTGTGTGTGCGCGTGCCTATTGGTATGGGTTTGAGATTGAAATAGTGTATGTGTGTGCATTTGCATCATGCAAGTGTGTGTGTGTGTGTGTGTGTGTGTGTGTGTGTGTGTGTGTGTGTGTGTGTGTGTGTGTGTGTGTGTGTGTGTGTGTGTGTGTGTGTGTGTGTGTGTGTGTGTGTGTGTGTGTGTTCTCAGTCATTAGGAGGATTGGCGTGTGTAGTGGAACTCTGAATCGCCTGATGCCCGTTAGCGTCAACCCTGTGTGTCACCTGTCAACTCCATACATACACTGGCCCAGACGAGCTCAGACACTCTGAGGGTGTGTGTGTTTATTAGGGTGTGTGTATGAGTATGCAAAAACAAAAGTGTGTGTGTAATCTGTCTGTGGTGATGTCACAGTCCCTGTGGCAAAGCTCATAGCGTACAAATATTATTTTTTTTCTCGTTTGCACTGCTCGATACGTTGGGCCTGTCGTCTGTAAAGCTGAGAAGAACACATTTCTTTATCACTTTCTTTCTCTCCATATCTCTCCCTTCTGTTTATCTCTCTCTCCCTCCTCTGTTTATCTCCAAATCTCTCCCTCTCTTCTCTGCTTCTCTCCATATCTCATATTACATGAAATCAAAAATAAATATCCATTTAAAGGTTGTAATGAACAAAATAGGGAAAACGCCAAGGGGGATGAATAGTATTCACTCTGGGATGTGTTAACACTGTTATTAAAGCTACTTCCTTCACTCTGGGATGTGTTAACACTGTTATTAAAGCTACTTCCTTCACTCTGGGACATGGTCACACTGTTATTAAAGCTACCTAATAACAGTGTGACATATCCCAGAGTGAAGGAAGTAGCTTTAATAACAGTGTGACATATCCCAGAGTGAAGGAAGTAGCTTTAATAACAGTGTGACATATCCCAGAGTGAAGGAAGTAGCTTTAATAACAGTGTGACATATCCCAGAGTGAAGGACGTAGCTTTAATAACAGTGTGACATATCCCAGAGTGAAGGACGTAGCTTTAATAACAGTGTGAACATATCCCAGAGTGAAGGAAGTAGCTTTAATAACAGTGTGAACACATCCCAGAGTGAAGGAAGTAGCTTTAATAACAGTGTTAACACATCCCAGAGTGAAGGAAGTAGCTTTAATAACAGTGTGACATATCCCACAGGGAGGAACCACACAATCATAGGACTGTGACAATAACTCATTAATTCTCTCACACACACGTGAACACACGCACAAACACACACACGAGGCAAAGGGGTGTTTGATAATCCCAAAGCCCTAACCGTTGTGTGTGTGTGGGTGTCTCTTACCCTCCAGCTGCAATTATTCATTGAATAGCCCAAGCAAGAGCAGACATGCACACACACACACACACACACACACACACACACACACACACACACCGCTACTCACACACAATTCTCCACTCAGTAACAAACCTCCTGGAAAACTCTCAACCTCATATTACCCTTTTGGCAGAGCCTGAAGCCTGGGATAAAATTTGGGCTCTCGCCTAGCCCGAGGAAGGCCCGAGTTGCGATGATTGGTGATATGTGATAGTCAGCTGACGGCTCAATGCGAATATACAGAATTGATCATCTTGAGAACCTGTTTCTTGTGTGAAAATAGCTTTAGGCTAAACTAGTGGGCAAAATCCTAACATGACATCTTCATTCAAATCTCCACGCAAATCTCCCACTGACTTCAATGCAAGATTGAAGCAAAAACCAAATGCGCTTGCAAATCTCAAGGAAATGAGGCGAAAAGGAGGGAAGTGTTGGTACAGGGCCCAGGGAGTGCAGTAGTAGTGAATGGTGAGTATTGTTGAGTGAAAGGCTCTCTCTGATAGGATGATTGCAGGCTCTCACCACAGCCCCTTTCTGATACTGTAATCACAGCCAAGTGGAGTAATTACAGTGCTGATAGGACCACGGCAGCTGGCCAAGACACAGAATGACTGTGTCATGTCATCTCTGTGATAGTCCCAGTTTTCTGATGGTTTCTTCTTCTCCTCATTTCTCTTCATTAGTTCATCCTTTTGTTCTCCTCCATTCACTCCAGTCTCAGGAAACTCCTCTGTCAACTCTCTTCTCTCCTCCACTTGGTCGTTTTCACGTCCTCTCTGTCTGTCTGTCCGATCCCCTCATCCCTCTCTCCTCCTGACCCTCCTATGCCCTCTCCATCTCTTCTCTTGACCCTCCTATGCCCTCTCCCTCTTGTTTCTCTCCATTCACCTGTTACAGAAAAATACACATGATTTCACGTGTGGAAAATCACATGATTTCCCATTCATTTTTACATGTGAAAACAACATGTTTTTGGAACACTTCAGATGTGATCACGTTTTCACAGTTTCTCATAGTTGTGTTACTGTTCAACTGATATTATAGGTGAATGTGACAGTGTTCATCTTGTTCTCTTTCCTTTCTCCCATGCCTTGTTCTCTTTCCTTTCTCCCATGCCTTGTTCTCTTTCCTTTCTCCCATGCCTTGTTCTCTTTCCTTTCTCCCATCCCTTGTTCTCTTTCCTTTCTCCCATGCCTTGTTCTCTTTCCTTTCTCCCATGCCTTGTTCTCTTTCCTTTCTCCCATGCCTTGTTCTCTTTCCTTTCTCCCATGCCTTGTTCTCTTTCCTTTCTCCCATGCCTTGTTCTCTTTCCTTTCTCCCATGCCTTGTTCTCTTTCCTTTCTCCCATGCCTTGTTCTCTTTCCTTTCTCCCATGCCTTGTTCTCTTTCCTTTCTCCCATCCCTTGTTCTCTTTCCTTTCTCCCATGCCTTGTTCTCTTTCCTTTCTCCCATGCCTTGTTCTCTTTCCTTTCTCCCATGCCTTGTTCTCTTTCCTTTCTCCCATGCCTTGTTCTCTTTCCTTTCTCCCATGCCTTGTTCTCTTTCCTTTCTCCCATCCCTTGTTCTCTTTCCTTTCTCCCATGCCTTGTTCTCTTTCCTTTCTCCCATGCCTTGTTCTCTTTCCTTTCTCCCATGCCTTGTTCTCTTTCCTTTCTCCCATGCCTTGTTCTCTTTCCTTTCTCCCATCCCTTGTTCTCTTTCCTTTCTCCCATGCCTTGTTCTCTTTCCTTTCTCCCATGCCTTGTTCTCTTTCCTTTCTCCCATGCCTTGTTCTCTTTCCTTTCTCCCATGCCTTGTTCTCTTTCCTTTCTCCCATGCCTTGTTCTCTTTCCTTTCTCCCATCCCTTGTTCTCTTTCCTTTCTCCCATGCCTTGTTCTCTTTCCTTTCTCCCATGCCTTGTTCTCTTTCCTTCCTCTCATGCCTTGTTCTCTTTCCTTTCTCCCATGCCTTGTTCTCTTTCCTTTCTCCCATCCCTTGTTCTCTTTCCTTTCTCCCATCCCTTGTTCTCTTTCCTTTCTCCCATGCCTTGTTCTCTTTCCTTTCTCCCATGCCTTGTTCGCTCCTCTTCTTCTCTTTCTATTTATCCTTTATCTCTTCTCTTTTAATCATCCTCCTCATTCCCTTCATCCTCTCCTTTCATGTTCTCTGCTCTTTATTTTCTGGTGATAATGACCAGGCTATTCTCTGTCTGTTGTAGCCGGGCTGTGTTGAGAGAGAGACAGAAAGCGAAATGTCCAGGTTGATTGATGTGTCCCCGCGGCAACACTGTTGTTGTGCTGTGACCCTGGTCGATTGGGATGCGTGGCGGCCATTAGTGATTTAACACCACTCTGCCACACACACACAAGCATGCAGACACACACAAATGCACACACACATAGACATAGACATGGGTAGACACACACACACACACATACACACACAAAACACACACTTCCCCGAAACTAGACCTGACCAGGGTTTGTGTTACCGTGGTGATCCGTCCCACTCCTCTGTCTCCATCACGGCGACCTCGACCATCGCTGGGGTGACAGACACATTGCCGTGGAGATGGATTTGTTTACACGAAGCTTTGATTTGTTCTAGGTGTTTGGGTTTCATTAGGGCTCTAGGCCCCACCCCTGATGTGGCTGTTGAGGCTGATCAATGGTCCCCGGCCTAACTCTCTCTTCTGTCTCCCCGTTACTCTTTTTCTTCCTTCTGTCTTCCTATCCTTCTCTCTTCCTCTCCTCACACTCGCACTCTCTCTCTCTCTTTCTCTCCTCGCACTCTCTCTCTCGCTCTTTCTCCCTGTCTCTCTCTCTCACTCTCTCTCTCTTTCTCTCCTCGCACTCCCTCTCTCTCGCTCTTTCTCCCTGTCTCTCTCTCTCACTCTCTCTCTCGCTCTCTCCCTGTCTCTCTCTCTCTCTTCCTCTCCTCACACTCGCACTCTCTCTCTCTCTTTCTCTCCTCGCACTCTCTCTCTCTCGCTCTTTCTCCCTGTCTCTCTCTCTCACTCTCTCTCTCTTTCTCTCCTCGCACTCTCTCTCTCTCGCTCTTTCTCCCTGTCTCTCTCTCTCACTCTCTCTCTCTCTCTCTTCCTCACACTCTCTCTCTCGCTCTTTCTCCCTGTCTCTCTCTCTCTCTTCCTCTCTTCATGCTCACACTCTCTCTTTCTCTGTCTCTCTCTGTCTCTTTCCCATCTCTCCACATGGTTTTATGTTCTATAATCTCCATGTAACTACCATGTTCAAAGCACTATGTCCTCTGTGTCTGTGTTGGTACAGTGCATGGTGTGTCAGCTGCATCAGTGTGTATATTTCACAACACTGGTAGATCACACAGCTGTGCTAGTGTTGACTCCATGAGATCTGACATGTGGCCCATTTGCTGTATAGATGAAGTGGGTTGTTATTTAGCCTTTCTCATCTTTTTCCCTTCCTCTCTCATTCGTCCATTCTCGTTCTGTCTCTCTCTCACCTATACTATGAGGCAGCAGCATTACCCCATCTCTTTTTTTGTCCTCTCTCCCCTCTTTTTTCACGTTCTCCTCTCTCTCTCTCCCTCCCCCCACCTCTTTCTCGCCCCAAATCTCTCTCTCCCCACCTCTCTCCCTCCCCCCACTAGCACCCCTCTTCCCTTTCTCTTCCCTCCCCCACTCTCCCTCCCCCTCCTCTCTGAGCGTAGCTATGTTGGTTTGCTGCTGCTTTGGGCTGTGAATCATGGGCAACATCAGCTTGACATGCTGCCATCCCTGTGCCACTCTTTTGGGGAAAACACTGCATTTTTCAACCTAATTAGATAGAGAGAAGCCAAATAGCATTACTAGCTACTATAAAAAAAATCAGCTTTATCTCTCTGGCTCTCTTTGTATCTGTTGTCTCTCTCTCTCTCTCTCTCTCTCTCTCTCTCTCTCTCTCTCTCTCTCTCTCTCTCTCTCTCTCTCTCCAGTTGTCTCTCTCTCTCTCTCCAGTTGTCTCTCTCTCTCTCTCCAGTTCTCTCTTTCTCTCTCTCCAGTTGTCTCTTTCTCTCTCTCCAGTTCTCTCTTCTCTCTCTCCAGTTGTCTCTCTTTCTCTCTCTCCCGTTGTCTCTCTTTCTCTCTCTCCAGTTGTCTCTCTTTCTCTCTCTCCAGTTCTCTCTTCTCTCTCTCTAGTTGTCTCTTTCTCTCTCTCCAGTTCTCTCTTTCTCTCTCTCCAGTTCTCTCTTTCTCTCTCTCTCCAGTTCTCTCTTTCTCTCTCTCCAGTTCTCTCTTCTCTCTCTCCAGTTCTCTCTTTCTCTCTCTCCAGTTCTCTCTCTTTCTCTCTCTCCAGTTCTCTCTCTTTCTCTCTCTCCAGTTCTCTCTCTTTCTCTCTCTCCAGTTCTCTCTTTCTCTCTCTCTAGTTGTCTCTTTCTCTCTCTCCAGTTGTCTCTTTCTCTCTCTCCAGTTCTCTCTTCTCTCTCTCTAGTTGTCTCTTTCTCTCTCTCCAGTTCTCTCTTCTCTCTCTCCAGTTGTCTCTCTTTCTCTCTCTCCAGTTGTCTCTCTTTCTCTCTCTCCAGTTCTCTCTTCTCTCTCTCTAGTTGTCTCTTTCTCTCTCTCCAGTTGTCTCTTTCTCTCTCTCCAGTTCTCTCTTCTCTCTCTCTAGTTGTCTCTTTCTCCAGTTCTCTCTTTCTCTCTCTCCAGTTCTCTCTCTTTCTCTCTCTCTAGTTCTCTCTCTTTCTCTCTCTCCAGTTCTCTCTCGTTCTCTCTCTCCAGTTGTCTCTTTCTCTCTCTCCAGTTTTCTCTTCAGTTGTCTCTCTTTCTCTCCCGTTGTCTCTCTTTCTCTCTCTCCAGTTGTCTCTCTTTCTCTCTCTCCAGTTGTGTCTCTTTCTCTCTCTCTAGTTGTCTCTTTCTCTCTCTCTAGTTGTCTCTTTCTCTCTCTCCAGTTCTCTCTCCAGTTCTCTCTCCAGTTCTCTCTCTTTCTCTCTCTCCGGTTGTCTCTCTCTTTCTCTCTCTCCGGTTGTCTCTCTCTTTCTCTCTCTCCGGTTGTCTCTCTCTTTCTCTCTCTCTGGTCTCTCTCTCCCTCCCTTTCGGACGTCTCCCTCTCCCTCCCTCCCTCCCTCTTGGTAGTCTCTCTCTCTACAGTTCTCCTTTTAGAGTCAGTGTGCTCTCTCTCCCTCAGTAAAACAGCATGATTATTGTAAACTCATTTTATTAAAGTAATCCTACCAGGGAAGAGAACAATTGGCTATTTTAATGTTTTAGTTATTTTTCTTTGTAGTTTTTTCTCCAGATCTGAGTCACTGAATCCGTTTTAGCAATAGACTGCTGCTATTGGATACTTGTCATTGTCAACTATGGTTAAATAGATGTGCTGTGTATTACTGTGCTGTTATCTATGTAGCCATTAGGTGGTCTTGTAGTTGACGCCCTCCCTATCACCACAGTTTAACCTCTAACCCTAGAAAATCAATGATATAGGTGTCATCTTTGGCTGTGTACGTGTGTGTGTGTCCAGTGGCGAACCGTGACTATAGGACCAAAAATCTTCCAATATGTTCTATCAAACTCAAAAATCAAGAAAATATATGAAAACATAGCATCACCATTTTCGCCAGTAGAAGTGGGAGATTGTTTTGTAGCTCTCGCACGACTGTGTGGTCTAGAATGGATTAGAATGGCAGCCCACAGGCAGCAAAATGGCAGACCCTGGTTAAAAACGTGTTTTTATTTTATAGCGAAGTACACATTCAACACGTGGAGTCGTAAGTATTGTTCCTAGAGCTTCCGCATCGAGCCGTCTGTAAACAATGACAACATGAAAATGAACAAACCAGCTATTACTTCCCATTGCAAATCTATTTTTATCACATTTATCACACTAACTGGTGATCTAAAGTTGAAATGTGTGTGTGTGTGTGTGTGTGTGTGTGTGTGTGTGTGTGTGTGTGTGTGTGTGTGTGTGTGTGTGTGTGTGTGTGTGTGTGTGTGTGTGTGTGTGTGTGTGTGTGTGTGTGTGTGTGTGTGTGTGTGTGTGTGTGTGTGTGTGTGTGTGTGTGTGTGTGTGTGTGTGAGACTACTAACTCAGCAATCAGTGTTCCAGTAGTTCTCTGATGTGACAACTCTTCCCCCAGAGTTACATTAACGGTTCCAACATCCATTTTCCGACTTGCTCTTTATGTCACTAAATGTGATTTAATCAGTGGAGTCCTATTAGTTTTGGCCCTTTTATTTGGGTCTTACATTGTTTTATTCTGTAAAGACAAAAAGTGTCAGCCCCAGTCTGCAGCCCCGCCACTTGGTTTGTTATAAAGCTGAGGGATGGGGATTCAGCCAGAGGAGTTCTCCGTCCATCGCACAGACAGGAAGAAAGAAAAGTGTGATTGTGGTAAAGTACAGGAACTCAAGTCCATTTGTTCTCCCGATCTGGAATACCTCACCATCAAATGCCGATCGCATTACATCCTGAGATAATCTTCTTCTGTCATTGTCACGACCATGTATTTCCCCCCGAAGCCGACCCTCCGACGGCTCTATAGGAACTACGCATATCCTCAGGCCCAATTTATTGTGGCAGGGGACTATAATAAATGAAATCTGAGGAAAACACCAACGTTTTATCAACACATCTCCTGTGCTACTCACGGGATCGAGCTCTCCCCCTTCGACAAGACACTCCCCCGCTGTTGCAGGAATTTAATTCCTCTGTTTTAATTCCCAATTAAAATTAAACACTGTCAATTCATAAGAATTTGTATGACCCTTATTTTATAGAAATGGACAGAGCCCAGTCTTAAAGTCAAATAGCAGCCTTTATTCACGAGAGTACTGAACACGATACAGTTTACCACAGGTTATAAACTGAAAATGACGTCATTAGTTTCAGCACCAACCCGTGCCATCTCCGTTCCAGTACAAAGGCTGTATCTCAAGCCTTCCCACATCTGTCTCCCTACCAATTTAATATAATTTACGAGCCAAGGTCTTCTCGTGTAGATAAGCATTCTAGCCAGTCTGAAGATATCGTTCATTCATTTCTACCAAGGAACAGACAGTCATTGTTCTAACTCTTGACCACATTCACACACATTATATTCAGTACTTGGATCAAGAAAGAAAACTCATACATATACAGAATAGTATTCTGATTAGTACATATACAGTAACATAATAGTATTCAGATTAGTACATATACAGTAACATAATAGTATTCTGATTAGTCAGTCCTGATTGAAATGTATACATAATTAGTCATCATTGATAAAAATTCCCTTAACACCCGCCCTCCCTTTTGGCAAATCAGGTCATGCCTCCCCTCCTATAGGTAGAAACTTAAACAGGAAGTACCCATGGTAACGACTCTTGAACGTTGGTCTGACCAATCGGAATCTATGCTTCAAGACTAGGAAATGTTCTGCATTGCCTCTGAGAACAATATTGACGTATACACTGACTAGGTGACTAAGTTCATCAGGAAGTACAGAGAGGATGCTGTTCCCACTGTGATGATTAGAACTTATCCAAACCAAAAACCACCGATAGATGGCAAAACTGAAAGAGCAGACCACCATGGCAAGGCGACTGGGAAAATGGACATGTACAAACAGAACAGCTATGCCCTCCGTAAGGCAATCAAAGAGGCAAAACAACAGTACAGGGACAAAGTGGAGTCCCAATTTAACGGCTCAGACATGAGACGTATGTGGCAGGGACTCCAGACAATCTCGGATTATAAAGGAAAAGCCAGCCACGTTGGGACACTGACGCCGCGCTCCCGGACAAGATAAACACCTTCTTCGCCCTGTTTGAGCAAAACGCATAGCCACCGACGTGGGCCAACGGCACTCATGAGGACTGTGAGCTCTCGTTCTCCGTGGCTGACGTGAGTAAGACATTTAAGCGTGTTAACTGTCGCAAGGCTGCCGGCCACGGCGACATCCGAAGCCGTGTCCTCAGAGCATCTGCAGACCAGCTGCCTGAAGTGTTAATGCAACCGCTGTGTCAGATTTCAAAAAAACTTTACGGAAAAAGCATAATCTGAGAACGGCGCTCAGAGCCCAATCCAGCCAATGAAATATCCGCCATTTTGGAGTCAACAGAAGTTAGAAATATCACTATAAATATTCACTTACCTTTGATTATCTTCATCAGAAGGCACTCCCAGGAATCCCAATTTGACAATAAATGACTGATTTGTTCCATAAAGTCCATCATTTAGCCACTTGTTGTTCAGCCCAGTAATCCATCTTCATGAGGCGTGAGCACTTTGTCCAGACAAAAACTCGAAAAGTTCCGTTACATTCCGTAGAAACAAGTCAAATGATGTATGGAATCAATCGTTAGGATGTTTTTAACATAAATCATCAATAAGGTTCCAACCGGAGAATTTCATTGTCTGAAGAAAAGCACTGGAACGAGAGCAAACTCTGTCGGGAGACACCCTGCCAGACCACTGACTCAAAGAGCTCTCATGAGCCTCTCCTTTATAGTAGAATCCTCAAACCAGTTTCTAAAGACGGTTGACATCTAGTGGAAGCCATAGGAAGTGCAACCTCATCCATATCCCACTGTGAATTCAATAGGGACTGGGTTGAAATTCGACCAACCTCAGATTTCTCATTTCCTGACTTGCAGGCCGGATGTGGCCTGTAAACCAGGAAATGATTAATAAACTGTAATAGGGTATACTGTAGCTAGGTGCCTCAAAGAAAGGCCTTATTTAAGTGATAATGCACAAGAAGCCCGTGTGCTGGAGGATATAATGGCATGGGTGTTGTTAGGCCCTAGACAAACACCGGCTTTGAGGGTTTTATCACTTTTATACAAAGGGTTACCAAAATATTCAAATAATGATTTACATATTTTAATTTAACGTTTTAATTAATTTATTCATACTATTTATCCTTCCACAAGATATAGTCCCGACACAAATCTAGGGTTGCTACCCAAGCCGGCTGGTCTATCGGTTCGGTTGCCAGAGAATTTAGAACGACCCAGTCGTTCGTTCTAAATGTTCTATTGCCATGCTTTCTGGCAACGTTCTCATCCCTTGCTTGCTAGCTAGACAACTATGGATAACTTAGTCACGTCAAACAGTGCAGCCAGAATAACAACAAAGTAGCTGCATTTGTTTAAGGTGTTTTCTAGTGACATTTATTTGGATACATCCATAACAATGAGCTAATGATGCACGATTTCACCTGGCATAGAAAATGTGATCTCCTCAGGACTCTGATGTTCAGAGGAGCTAGCCAACAACACAGCTAGCAGAATCACTTCAAACTGAAGCTGGAAAGACTGCAAACTAGCTGCACTTTGTTTCGTTTGACCTGTTTTCTATTGATAGTTCTTTGTATATATCCAGAAAAATTATGCCAGCTGATTCATGATTTCGACTGACTGAGAAAAGCTGCCTGCCTGTCTGTCTCATCCCGACTCCTGACTCCCGACACGTTTGCTGCTATGTGACAGCTGGAGAATGAATTTGAATATTGAAACAGTGTTGCAAATGTCTGAGAGACCGACTAAATTTTATTCAAATCTCTACTGTTGTAGATGCTTTTAATAGTGGAGATCAAGTTTACAGATGGCATGGCTGGGCTGATGAGACGGTGGATTCAGATGGAACAGATGGAACAGAGTAAATTGGCTAAATCTATGACGTTAAAATGACTGTGGTAACTTATGGAATAGAAAACAGCTGGAATACGGTTTTAACCAATCACCATTCAGGATTAGACCCACCCATTATATAAGATACATGTATTGTATTGTCATAAATCATTTAATTTGGAAGGATGATAAGGTTCTTGGTAGAACCCTTCATAGAGGCTTCTAGGTAGAACCATATACAGGGGGTTCTTTGAAGAACCCTACATAAAGGGTTTTTAGATAGAACCTTCTACAAAGGCACCAAAAGAGTTGCCCAATGGGGACAAACCAAAGAACCCTGTATGGTTCTTCTTAGCACCTGTTTTTCTTAAAGTGTCGAATCAGTCAATTCAGTTGTAGTTTTAGCTTTAGAGTTTCCAACATTACGTTTTGGGCGGATACTAGCCAATCTTGATACAATGTGTTACCATATAGCATTGAAAATAGTCCCCTAACCAAGGGACAAAGAGTTTAAACATACCGTTGAAAAATAAAAATAATTTGTACACGGTAAAAACAGAAAAGTAAGAGAGGTAGTAAACACACTAAAGCTTACCTTTCAATTTGTCTGTCCATGTTAATCTCTCTACTCACCTGCTTGTTTATGGATAATATATATGTTCTTTCTGTGAGAAAGTAGACACAGTGTATAGGTAGTGAATAGATATTTCTGAAGAGCTGGAGAGAGTTTGGTACCGTACACAATACACTGTATACTTCAGTTTTATTTTGACAAGGTGATGTTGAAATGCAGTGACAATGAGTCATCAAAACCATAGAAACAGACGATTACAAACACCCCCATATAATATATTCCCCCTAAAAAAATGACATCCAATTCAATCATATTTCATAGAATAAGGCCGTCATAAATACCCATCACTATTCTAAAGCTCTGGTGCTGTGCTAGACTGAATACCCAGTGTATCACTATTCTAAAGCTCTGGTGCTGTGCTAGACTGAATACCAAGTGTATCACTATTCTAAAGCTCTGGTGCTGTGCTAGACTGAATACCAAGTGTATCACTATTCTAAAGCTCTGGTGCTGTGCTAGACTGAATACCAAGTGTATCACTATTCTAAAGCTCTGGTGCTGTGCTAGACTGAATACCAAGTGTATCACTATTCTAAAGCTCGGGTGCTGTGCTAGACTGAATACCAAGTGTATCACTATTCTAAAGCTCTGGTGCTGTGCTAGACTGAATACCAAGTGTATCACTATTCTAAAGCTCTGGTGCTGTGCTAGACTGAATACCAAGTGTATCACTATTCAACTGAATGTATTTATCCAGACATCCTGAATGTTACTCAGTGACCATTAAAGCTATTGAGGATCAACAGAGTATATGCATTGTATATATCTAAGTAAAACAAACAGATAGTGCTGATATTATCAGAATTAAAACAATGCAGCATTAAACATTTCGTCCCCCTCAATGATACCCCCCCCTTCCCCCGGCAAATTCAAACGAGACTATGCTGATATTATCAAAACATGTGCCAGTTATAGTGCCACCTTGTGGTCGATATGAATGTTCTTGCATATGTTGGGTCTTGTTGACAGTGTTTTCAACATGTGTACCAAATTTGTTACAATAGAAATATCTGTGACTGATTTGTGTTTCGGACCACATGAAAGTTTATTGGCCATTACGGCCATGTTGTTTTAGGTACTAGTCTGGAATATATTGCGTTGAGAGACGTTTGTCCATACATGCCGCATATCAAGTTTCTTGCTGATCGGTCATTCAGTGCCAGAGGAGAAGCGTTTGAAGTGTTTTTCACCAAATTCTAAATGGTGGAATATCCATCGTGGTGGACCTTATGGATCCCTGCTGAAAATTTGTTCCTTCTGAAGAGGAGGACTGATGTCCTGAATTTCATGACTATTGGACAAACTGGGTGAGGGGCGTGACCTTTCAAAATGTGCATTTTCAATTTAAATATTCTCCCTGTGTTTTATGAAAGACTGAACTCTAATTGAGGTACTAATTTTACAGTTCAGTTAATAAACTACAGTGAAATATTCTCCATGTGTTTTATGAAAGACTGAACTCTAATTGAGGTACTAATTTTACAGGTCAGTTAATAAACTACAGTGAAATATTCTCCCTGGTGTTTTATGAAAGACTGAACTCTAATTGAGGTACTAATTTTACAGGTCAGTTAATAAACTACAGTGAAATATTCTCCCTGTGTTTTATGAAAGACTGAACTCTAATTGAGGTACTAATTTTACAGGTCAGTTAATAAACTACAGTGAAATATTCTCCATGTGTTTTATGAAAGACTGAACTCTAATTGAGGTACTACTTTTACAGGTCAGTTAATAAACTACAGTGAAATATTCTCCCTGTGTTTTATGAAAGACTGAACTCTAATTGAGGTACTAATTTTACAGGTCAGTTAATAAACTACAGTGAAATATTCTCCCTGGTGTTTTATGAAAGACTGAACTCTAATTGAGGTACTAATTTTACAGGTCAGTTAATAAACTACAGTGAAATATTCTCCCTGGTGTTTTATGAAAGACTGAACTCTAATTGAGGTACTAATTTTACAGGTCAGTTAATAAACTACAGTGAAATATTCTCCCTGTGTTTTATGAAAGACTGAACTCTAATTGAGGTACTAATTTTACAGGTCAGTTAATAAACTACAGTGAAATATTCTCCCTGTGTTTTATGAAAGACTGAACTCTAATTGAGGTACTAATTTTACAGGTCAGTTAATAAACTACAGTGAAATATTCTCCCTGGTGTTTTATGAAAGACTGAACTCTAATTGAGGTACTAATTTTACAGGTCAGTTAATAAACTACAGTGAAATATTCTCCCTGTGTTTTATGAAAGACTGAACTCTAATTGAGGTACTAATTTTACAGGTCAGTTTCAGGTCAATTTCAGGTTCAAACTCAGTCTGTGTGATTGACAGGAGAGATGATTAGAGGAGTAGAGTTTTTACCACCATCATTGAGCAAAGGGCTGAAGTATGGATATAGTTTCTCAGTGAAGGTGTAGCCAGTGAAAGAGTAGATATGAGACCTGGCCTCCACATCATAAAATGAGACCTGACCCTCCTCATAATCCACAAACACCCCCACCTTCTGGGGCTTCTCTCTCATGCAGAGGTGGACACGGGTCGGGGCACAAGCTATGTACTTACTCCCATCCCTCAGGATCACTGCCCAGCGTCCATTATCAGGGCTTAATGCGACAGTCCCCTTTCTGTTGATAGACTCTCTGGCCACTCCTAAATTCCACTCAGTCTTCCCTGTAACAGTTACCTCATAGTAGAATCTCCCTGAGGAGAAGCCTTTCTTTCCCAAGACATTAACGGCAGAATCAAACCTCTTTGGGTTATCAGGGAGCTTCTGTTTTTTTTCTCCAGTTCTCACTTCTTTCCCATTCTTAGACAGAATGAGCCAGGGGCTTGCTGTATCAGGGTCCAGAATAACATCCACTGCATACTGCTGAATCCTCTTCAGCTCATCATCAAACAACCTCTTCATCTCACTCATGACTGTCTCTTCTAGCTGACACACGGCTCTGCTCACAATCCCCACATACAGATCACTGTCCTTGGTGAGTGGAGGGCTGCACAGGGATGGGAAGCTCTGGAGGAGGTTTAGATCATCCTCAGTGTGTGAGAGCTGCTCCAGCTCAGTGCTTCTTATCTTTAGCTCAGTGGTTTCCTGCTCCAGCTCTTTAATGAGTTCTTCAGCCTTCCTCGGTGACTACAGTACATCCAGACAGATAGAGCACAGGAATTGCTCTTCATACAGGAGACTACTGGAGGTGACCATATCTAGACAGAGAATGAAAAATCAAACCGTAAAAACCCCATCAAGAATCAGTCAACTAAATTGTAGTTTAAGCTTTCGAGTTTCCAACATTGCGTTATGGAGAGATACTAGCCATTTTAGACGTGTTACCATATAACATAGAAAATAGTACTTCAACTAAAGAATAAAGAGTTTTAATATACTCTTGGAAAATAAAAATAATTTACTCACATCAAACATGGTTGAACTTAATCTTAATTTATGTTAATCTCTCTACTCACCTGCATGCGTTTGTGGGTAATATCTTTGTATTTTCTGTGAGATAGTAGACTGTGTATTTAATAGATATTTCTGAAGAGCTGGGGAGAGTTTATTCCGTACTCAATACACTGTATACTTAAGTTTCATTTCAGGAAAGTGACATTGTAATGCTCCTCCCAATCCACTTCAGCAAAGTGATGTTGAAATGGTCCTTCCCTCTTCCTGGAACAGTTAACTCCCTACATGGCTAAACTCTCTCAGATGCCAGTTTTCCATTGCCTGTAGGTTAGGAATTTTATAGCATAGATATTTTATTTAGATTTATGCCAATAATACATTATTTAAGTTAAGGTGACTGTCCACTGTCATGTTTCTCTTCATCATTTTCATCATTCACTCACTAATTCTTTGCCTTTATCTTCACAATGAGTGTTATGTTATTATCAGTTCAGAAAGGCAGACTGACAAGGTACATGTACATTTATTTTTTTGTATTTGTTTTTTTTTTGAGAATTATATACAATGATGAGTCAGAAACAAACCATTCATTACACACAACCCAATATCACATATATTTCCCCACAGTTACATTAGTCTACTATTCCAAACTGATGTCATAAATAGCCATCACTATTCTAAAGCTCTGGGACTGTACCTGACCAAATACCAATTCTATCCCTTTCAACTGGATTTGAAAAATCCTCAATGTTACTCAGTGTTCATTACAGCTAATGAGGATCAACAGAGATATACAGTGTGCATAATACCTACACTCTTAGAAAAAAGGATTCCTAAAAAGGTTCTTTACGGAGGGATAGGGTTCTACCAATAACTCTTTTGATCTGAAGAACCCTTTTTGGAAGACAATGGTTATTTGATGATTCTTTGGAAGGCAAAACGGATTCTTTGGAAAGCAAGAAGCGTTCTACATAGAACCATATATAATATTTCCCAGCATGCTCTATTGCAGGAAGATTTTCAGAATTGTTTGTTTTACTGTAATACTGCATAATGTGACTATCAGGCCTGAAGTGGCCTGTAAACCAGGAGATTCCTAACACCAATGTGTTATGGCATAACTAGGCCCTCAGACAAAGGCCTTATGATACATGCAATGCATTGTCATAAATAATTACATTTTAAAGACTAATAAGGCTGGTTGAACCATTCAGAGTGTCCTAAGAAGAACCCTCCAAAGATAAAAGGTTTCTTTTTTAAAAAAAAGGTGCAGCCAGTGAAGGAGTAGATATGAGACCTGGCCTCCACATCATAAAAGGAGACCAGCCCCTCCTCATAATCCACAAACACACCCACCTTCTGGGGCTTCTCTCTAAGGGAGAGGGGGGTAAAGATGGGGGATCAAGCTGCGTACTTACTTCTATCGGTCAGGACCACAGCCCAGCATCCACTATCAGGGGACAGTGTGATATTCCCTTTCCTGTTTATAGACTCTCTTATAGAATCCCTCCTTTCCCAAGACAATAAGGACAGGATCAAACCTCTTTAGGTTATTAGGGAGATTCTGTCGTGTGTCTCCATATGTTACTTCTTTCCGATCCTCAGACAGGATGAGTTCACTTTGTGCTGTATCAGGGTCCAGAGACACATCCACTGCATACTGCTGAATCCTCTTCAGTTTGTTTCAGGCAGCTTCTCAATCTCTTTATTCAGTGTCTCCCCCAACTGACACACCGCTCTCCTCAAACTCATCACACCGAGATCACTGTGAACACTGATCTCAGACCAGTCCTTGGTGGGTGGAGGGGTGCATAAGGATGGAAAGCTCTGGACTAGATGGAGGTGATCCTCAGTGTGTGAGACCTGCTCCAGGTCAGTGCTTCTCCTCTTTAGCTCAGTGATTTCCTGCTCCAGCTCTTGAATGTGTTCTTCAGCCTGCCTCTCTGCTGCTTTATGCTTCTTCTCAATCACTGGCATAATGGGACTTGCAGGCCTGATGTGGCCTGTAAACCAGGATATTCCTAACACCACTGTGTTAGGGTATAACTAGGGCCTCAATGAAAGGCCTTATTGTATATGTTATGTCTCGTATTGGCTCCCGAGTGGCGCAGTGGTCTAAGGCACAGCATTTCAGTGTTAGAGGTGTAACTAAAGACACCCTGGGTCGAATCCAGGAGTCCCGTAGGGCGACTCACAATTGGCCCAGCGTTGTCCGGGTTTGGCCAGTGTAGGCCGTCATTGTAAATAAGAATTGGTTCTTAACTGAATTGCAGAGTTAAATAAAGGTTCAATCATTAAAAAAAGAAAATTCAACTACATTTTAAAGGCTAATAAGGCTGGAGGGTTCTAATCGTTCATAGAGGGTTTAGTTTTAAATTCAACTACATTTTAAAGGCTAATAAGGCTGGAGGGTTCTAATCGTTCATAGACGGTTTAGTTTTAAATTCAACTACATTCTAAAGGCTAATAAGGCTGGAGGGTTCTAATCGTTCATAGAGGGTTTAGTTTTAAATTCAACTACATTCTAAAGGCTAATAAGACTGGAGGGTTCTAATCGTTTATAGAGGGTTTAGTTTTAAATTCAACTACATTTTAAAGGCTAATAAGGCTGGAGGGTTCTAATCGTTCATAGAGGGTTTAGTTTTAAATTCAACTACATTTTAAAGGCTAATAAGACTGGAGGGTTCTAATCGTTTATAGAGGGTTTAGTTTTAAATTCAACTACATTCTAAAGGCTAATAAGGCTGGAGGGTTCTAATCGTTCATAGAGGGTTTAGTTTTAAATTCAACTACATTTTAAAGGCTAATAAGGCTGGAGGGTTCTAATCGTTCATAGAGGGTTTAGTTTTAAATTCAACTACATTTTAAAGGCTAATAAGGCTGGAGGGTTCTAATCGTTCATAGAGGGTTTAGTTTTAAATTCAACTACATTCTAAAGGCTAATAAGGCTGGAGGGTTCTAATCGTTTATAGAGGGTTTAGTTTTAAATTCAACTACATTTTAAAGGCTAATAAGGCTGGAGGGTTCTAATCGTTCATAGAGGGTTTAGTTTTAAATTCAACTACATTTTAAAGGCTAATAAGACTGGAGGGTTCTAATCGTTTATAGAGGGTTTTAGTTTTAAATTCAACTACATTTTAAAGGCTAATAAGGCTGGAGGGTTCTAATCGTTCATAGAGGGTTTAGTTTTAAATTCAACTACATTTTAAAGGCTAATAAGGCTGGAGGGTTCTAATCGTTCATAGAGGGTTTTAGTCGTAACCCTCCAAAGATAAAAAGGGTCACGGTAGAAGTCTTCATAGACAGTTCAAGCAAGAACCTTTAGCTGATCATTTTTTGAGGGGTACAACCCTTCCTAGAGGGTTCTAGGTAGAACCATATACAGGCAGTTAACTTATGGAGACAAGCCAAAGAAGCCTGTATGGTTCTACTTAGCACCTTTTTTTTCTAAGATTGTATAATCAGTTGTAGTTTTAGCTTTAGAGTTTCCAACATGACGTTTTGGCCGGATACTAGCCAATCTTGATACAATGTGTTACCATATAGCATTGAAAATAGTCTCCTAACCAAGGGACAAAGAGTTTAAACATACCGTTGAAAAATAAAAAGGATTTGCACACAGTAAAAACAAAAAAGTAAAAGAGGTAGTAAACACACTAAAGCTTACCTTTCAATTTGTCTGTCCATGTTAATCTCTCTACTCACCTGCTTGTTTATGGATAATATCTCTGTCCTTTCTGTGAGAAAGATATAGATATATCTGAAGAGCTGGAGAAAGTTTGGTACTGTACACAATACACTGTGTACTTCAGTTTCATTTCAGCTTAGTGGCAGTGCAATGCTCCTCCCCATCCACATTTCTTCCCCATCCACTGTTCCTCATGGAAGTTAACCCATTACATTGCTGAACTCTCAGATGACAGTTCTCCATTGTTTGTAGAGTATGATTTTTTTTTTTTTTGTGTGTGTGTGTGTGTGTGTGTGTGCGCGCACACTAAAAATTCATACTCTACAGACAATGGAGAACTGGCATCTGAGAGTTAAACAATGTAATGGGTTAGCTGTAGTTTTAGTTTTAGCATTAGAGTTGCCATCATTGCGTTAATGGCAGATACTAGCCAATCTTGATACATGGCGTTACCAAATAACATAGAAAATAATCCTATTACAAAAGGATAAAAAGTTTAGCATACAATAAACACGGTAAAGTTCATCTTCAACATAACTATCAATGTTCATCTCTCTACTCACCTTTATGTGTTTGTGGTAATTTATTATCTTTGTCCTTTCTGTGAGATAGTAGACTCAGTGTGTACGTATTTAATAGATATTTATGAATAACCTGAGAGTGTGGTACCGTACCCAATACACTGTATACAGTACTTTAGTTTAATTTCTGCAAAGAATGTTGAAATGCTTCTCCCCATCCAATACAGCTAAGCACCTTGTTCTTCCTGGAGCAGTTAAGCCAGGACCACTGTTTTCCCACGTGGACAGATTTTGATGGGAGTGAAACCTCTCGCTTTGGCTCTCTCTCTCTGGGAATACTCATCTATTGGGTCAATAGGATTTCTGTACATAATTTTGAGTTAAATCATGTTGTTATGTGTCTTGTATACCAATCCGTCACCTCAAAGGAAGTCCCCTTAGAAAATGAGTTGTTTAAGTCAAATGATCAAAAACAGTTGTAAATATCACAGAGTGGGCCTTTAACTCTGTTATGTGAATAATAATGTGTGTGTATGCGTATGTGTTTGTCTATCCCACAGCCACCATTGTGCTGAATGAGCTGAACTGGACAGACGCATTAGAGGCCGTGTTTAGAAAGAACAAGGAAGAGGATCCTACTCTACTGTGGCAGGTGTTTGGCAGCGCCACCGGATTGGCTCGCTACTTCCCAGGTGAGTAGCCAGCCAGCCAATTGGCTTACGCCCTCAGCCCATGACCTTAAAGTGGCTATTGATGGAGACGTAATGCGCTGGGCCACTTTGTCACGTTGTATTTACTCAGCACTCACACACACTGAAAAAATACACAGAAAGAGAGAGAAAGTTCACTCTCTCACTCTCACACACTCACACACACACACACACACACACACACACACACACAATAGAGCACTCTCTCACACACACGCGGAGGTTGGGAAAACAGTGAGTCACGGCGATCCCTGTGTTTGTCACCAAGGCCTGGGTAGCTATGGGCTTGTGACACAGGGACGGGGACAGAGACGGGGACAAGGACACGGGGACAGCCATCAATAGCCTCCTTATGCCCTACCTCTGACATGACCGACCTGAAAAGCACTTTGTGAAAATTGTTAATGTAGAACGTTTTTTAAAAATATACAGTACCAGTCAAAAGTTTGGACATCTACTCATTCAAGAGTTCATCTGATGCAGCACTCCATCACTCTCCTTGGTCAAATATCCCTTACACAGCCTGGAGGTGTGTTCCAGGTCATTGGCCAGTCCTCTTCTGGCTGTGCCGGGTGGAGATTATAACAGACCAAGATGTTCAAATGTTCATAGATGACCAGCATGGTCAAATAATAATAATCACAGTTGTTGTCGAGGGTGCAACAGGTCAGCACCTCAGGAGTAAATGTCAGCTGGCTTTTCATAGCCGATCATTCAGAGTATCTCTACCGCTCTTGCTGTCTCTAGAGAGTTGAAAACAGCAGGTCTGAGACAGGTAACACGTCCGGTGAACAGGTCAGGATTCCATAGCCGCAGTCAGAGCAATTGAAACTGGAGCAGCAGCACAGCCAGGTGGACTGGGGACAACAAGGAGTCATCAGGCCAGGTAGTCCTGAGGCATGGTCCTAGGGCTCAGGTCCTCCGAGAGAGAGAAAGAAAGAAAAAAATAAAGAAGGAAAGAGAGAGAGAAAGAGAATTAGAGAGAGCATACTTAAATTCACACAGAACACCGGATAAGACAGGAGAAATACTCCAGATATAACAGACTGGCCCCCCGACTCATAAATACTGGAGGCTGAGACAGGAGGGGACAGGAGACACTGTGGCCCCACCCGACGATACCCCCGGACAGGGCCAAACTGGCAGGATATAAACCCACCCACTTTGCCAAAGCACAGCCCCCACACCACTAGCGGGATATCTTCAACCAGCAACTTACCATCCTGAGACAAGGCCGAGTATAGCCCACAAAGATCTCCGCCACGGCACAACCCAAGGGGGAGCGCCAACCCGGACAGAAAGATCACGTCAGTGACTCAAACCACTCAAGTGACGCACCCCTCCTAGGGACGGCATGGAAGATCACCAGTAAGCCAGTGACTCAGCCCCTGTAATGGGGTTAGAGGCAGAGAATCCCAGGGGAGAGAGGGGAACCGGCCAGGCAGAGACAACAAGGGCGGTTCGTTGCTCCAGTGCCTTTCCGTTCACCTTCACACTCCTGGGCCAGACTACACTCAATCATAGGACCTACTGAAGAGATGAGTCTTCAATAAAGACTAAAAGGTTGAGACCGATTTTGCGTCACTCACATGGGTAGGCAGACCATTCCATAAAAATGGAGCTCTATAGGAGAAAGCCACAGTAAGGTGTCCTGCGTCTTGTGACCGTACCGTACGTGTAGGTATGTATGGCAGGACCAAATCGCAAAGGTAGGTAGGAGCAAGCCCATGTAATGCTTTGTAGGTTAGCAGTAGAACCTTGAAATCAACCCGGGCCTTAACAGGAAGCCAGTGTAGGGAGGCTAGCACTGGAGTAATATGATCAAATATTTTGGTTCTAGTCAGGATTCTAGCAGCCGTGTTTAGCACTAACTGAAGTAAGATCTTAACCAGGCTACAACTTGTCCGTGTAGACTAATGTGGGTTTCCAATGTGGGTTTCCTCTCCAAAAGAATGTGGTGATCGATGGTATCAAAAGCAGCACTAAGGTCTAGGAGCACGAGGACAGATGCAGAGCCTTGGTCTGACGACATTAAAAGGTCATTTACCACCTTCACGAGTGCAGTCTCAGTGCTATGGTGGGGTCTAAAACCAGACTGAAGCGTTTCGTATACATTGTTAGTCTTCAGGAAGGCAGTGAGTTTCTGCGCAACAGTTTTTACTAAACTTTTTGAGAGGAATGGGAGATTTGACGGTTGGAACCAAAAATCTCAAATTTGGACTCCTCAGACCAAAGGACATATTTCCACCAGTCTCATGTCCATTGCTTGTGTTTCTTGGCCCAAGCAAGTCTCTTCTTATTATTGGTGTCCTTTAGTAGTGGTTTCTTTGCAACAATTCGATCATGAAGGCCTGATTCATGCAATCTCCTCTGAAAAGTTCATGTTGAGATGTGTCTGTTACTTGAACTCTGTGGAGCATTTATTTGGGCTGAAATATAAGGTGCAGTTAACTCTAATGAACTTATCCTCTGCAGCAGAGGTAACTCTGGGTCTTCCTTTCCTGTGGCGTTCCTTATAAGAGCCAGTTTCATCATAGCGCTTGATGGTTTTTGCGACTGCACTTGAAGAAACTTTAACAATTCATGACATTTTCCGCATTGACTGACCTTCATATCTTAAATGAATGATGGACTGTCACTTCTCTTTGCTTATTTGAGCTGTTCTTGCCATAATATGAACTTGGTCTTTTACCAAATAAGGCTATCTTCTCTATACCACCCCTACCTTGTCACAACACAACTGATTGGCTCAAACACATTAAGAAGGAAAGACATTCCACAAATTAACTTTTAACTGTTAATTGAAATGCATTCCAGGTGACTACCTCATGAAGATGGCTGAGAGAATGCCAAGAGTGTGCAAAGCTGTCATCAAGGCAAACGGTGGCTACTTTGAAGAATCTAAAATATAAAATATATTTTGACTTGTTTAGCACTTTTTTTGGTTACTACATGATTCCATATGTGTTATTTGATAGTGCTGATGTCTTCACTATTATTCTACAATGTAGAAAATAGTACAAATAAAGAAAAACCCTTGAGTAGGTGTGTCCAAACTTTTGACTGGTACTGTATTTCAGATTTGTTGAATATAATAACATCAGCTGAAACGGTATTAAGTGTGTGCTAAAGCAATCTATTCACTCTTTATGGTAGTAAGTTAAACTGGGATTCAAGTAAGTTTAAGTTGAGAATAAAGAAGAAACCTGCACACTGCTCTTGCTAGTATCACTGCTGTTATTAAGCTTTATGTGTCAGCCTTAAGGCCTTCGTCAGAGCTTTTGTGGGTGTTTTTCATTTGCACCCTTAGGTAGACATGGCTCCACCCACATCTGTTCAATGCAGCGAATGGTGTTGAAGTCAAGGAAAATGAAACGTGTTACCAAATATAACAATGTGCATTTCAGAAGCATTCTATTAAAATGTGTACATAAAACCTATTCAACACGTCTGTAAAACCACATTTATAATACAAGTGAGTTGGATATACGATGCAGTGTTTAAAGTCAAACTGTTATGATGTAACATTCAGCTGGTTAGTAGTCTCTGTCTGGACTCAAATGAAGCATTATGCTTTTACTGTGAAGTGTGTTGTCTTTTCAAATGCACTTCAAATAAAGCTTGATTTGATTTAAATTATCTTTGTTCCCAGCATCCCCTTGGATGGACTCGCGAAAAACGCCCAATAAGATTGACCTCTACGACGTCCGGCGGCGACCGTGGTGAGTGGAGGCATTGAGTCGCCGCCTGTCTCGTTTGTCTCCTCGTTCTCCAACTCTCCAAGTGTTTCTCAGAACGAACATTACCTGCCCTGCTTGAACCTAGCTTTTTGGTCCCCATATTAAACACTGTTTAAGAAACACACACAAATATGTACACACACACACACACACACACACACACACACTAAGATGCATAACCCTGTTACTTTACAATTGACATTTAAAAGTCAGCCTGCTTTTGACAATGTTTTTTTTCTGTTGGTCTATTTGGTAGAATCATTAGACACGAGGTAAACGTCTCACGTGGTTTTTCACCACTGTATTTATTTGCCTGTTTGTTTACCAGGTACATTCAGGGGGCGGCGTCTCCTAAGGACATGCTGATCCTAGTGGATGCGTGAGTGACTCTCTTTTTGTGATTCATATTTACAGTCAGAATCCATTTCATGACCAGTCATAAAAACAAGTTCTGACTTCCCCCCCCACCCCCCCCACCAGCCTGTAATGAGCTTAGAGCTGCATCAGCACTCTCATAACTTGGAGAGACTGAGGAAATAGAATACGTCATGAACTATAGCGAAACCATCATTTGTTTTGCTGTGAATGTACACTACCGTTCAAAAGTTTGGGGTCACTTAGAAATGTCCTTGTTTTTGAAAGAAAAGCCATTTTTTTGTCCATTAAATTAACATCAAATTGATCAGAAATGCAATGTAGACAATGTTAATGTTGTAATATATTTTTATGTTTTGAATTCTTTTAAATGGAATATCTACATAGGCATACAGAGGCCCATTATCAGCAACCATCACTCCTGTGTTCCAACGGCACGTTGTGTTAGCTAATCCAAGTTTATCATTTTAAAAGGCTGAATGATCATTATAAAACCCTTTTGCAATTATTTTAGCACAGCTGAAAACTGTTGTGCTGATTAAAGATGCAATAAAACTGTCCTTCTTTAGACTAGTTGAGTATATGAAGCATCAGCATTTGTGGGTTTGTTTACAGGCTCAAAATGGCCAGAAACAAATAACCTTTCTTCTGAAACTCGTCAGTCTATTCTTTTTCTGAGAAATGAAGGCTATTCCATGAGAGAAATTGCCAAGAAACTGAAAATTCGTACAACGCTGTGTACTACTCCCTTCACAGAACAGCGCAATCTGGATCCAACCAGAATAGAAAGAGGAGTGGGAGGCACAACTGAGCAAGAGGACAAGTATATTAGATTGTCTAGTTTGGGAAACAGACGCCTCACAAGTCCTCATTGGCAGATTCATTAAAAAGTACTCGCAAAACACCAGTCTCCACGTCAACAGTGACGAGGCGACTCCGGGATGCTGGCCTTCTAGTTCTTTCAAAACAGTTTCTAAGTGATCCCAAACTTTTGAACTGTAGTTTACACCTAAGAATTCTCAACCACAATTACACTTTTGTTTAAATGTTTATATTTTAGTAATCTTATACAAAGTGGATTACAGTCAGTGGTTAGTATTACACAGACCTTACACATAGGGTCTAAGACCCTGGTTCGATTCCAGGCTTTATCACAACCGGCCGTGATTGGGAGTCCCATAGGGCAGCACACAATTGGCCCAGTGTCATCCGGGTTTGGCCGGGGTAGGCCGTCGTTGTAAATAAGAATTTGTTCTTAACTGACTTGCCTAGTTATAATATAAAGGTTAAATACAATTTTTTAAAGAAATGAAACAACATCGGATCAAGCTAATAAGTACACCATTTTCATTGTTTTGGACAAAAAAATTAAACAATACAACAATAGGAATTGTCTGTTGAAAAATGGGGAAATCCTGTAGGTGTCGTAATGGTGTGCCAACATTTAGGAACTCACTTATTCGTTTTCATGTAAAACTAAAGTGACAGTGGTTGTGTAAGTGCTGCTACTACCTGTAGCCTGCTTTACACACCTGGTACAAGGCAATTACAAGAGTCCCTATAAACTCCCAAAATACTCCCTGGGTATATGGCTATTTAATGTAAAGTACATCAGAAATCACGTGGAAACTTGGAAACGTAGAGCAAGACAGCCAGACTACTTTCTCTTAAAGCTGAAAGATGTCACTTTTGGGGGGACCCAACCCAGATTCACATAGAGTTATTGATTTGTCATTCTCATTGAAAGCAAGTCTAAGAAGCGGTACATCAACTTCAAACAGTAGAAAATACAATATTTTTGGTAATGGAAAAGATATTTCACAGCGGTTTAGATGGTATAATGATTCTCTACACTATAGTTGCTTGTTTTGTCACCTAAATAGAAATTAGGCCAACTATTACAATTTTAACAACCAGGAAATGGGGGAGCGATTTCTGCATAGTGCATCTTTAATCAAACCACTATATGCTATTGTATCAACTACACACTAGGCTATCAATGTCATGGTTATCTAGTTCATCAGCAAATCCCTGCTGTATACTGTACATAACATACATAACGGTATCATCTTATTATGTGCTAATGAGAATTGCCTGGGGAGTTTTTTGGTTGTCATGGAACTGAAACGATTTGTCTATACTAGATGGGTAAAGCCCCTGCCACCGCGACGCACCCTGATTAATCGGCTGTGCCTGGAATGGAAAGGCTGGCACCGCGCCAGCACCTAAATGAGACCAATAAAAAATATATACATGAAAAATCAATTTCGCCCCCCCTTTGCTCTTGACGCGAGGTAGATAATTGGCGGGCCTGATTGACAGGCTATTTCAACATCAAAGCCGTGCTGCTGCCGTGGTGGGGATGCCGAGCAGAAGGAGTATAAAAGAAACAACCCTTCACTCCTCCTTTTTTCCATTCTGTGCATTTTGTCTTTACCTGCAACCAATTAAACCATGTATTTATATATAGACCATCTGCTCTCAACTTCTCTCACATCCAATTTTAACTTGAGTGGTGCTATGTTCAAGTGTAGGCCTATATCATTAAATGTCCAATTCTCGACGTCGCTACGACAACACGAAATGTCAGAGTTAAAGTGACTCACTCTATGCTAATGTTAGCCTTTCATGTAGCGTTAGCGTCGGCTAGACGAGGCATGGTGATAGCGCTTTAAGTCCACTGCTGGGTTAGCCTAATGACGCTAGCCACTTCCCCTCACATGTTTATCCTGATAGGCCTATATCTAGAGAGCCTATTAGTGTTAGCTAAAAGCCTAGTAGTCACGCAGCCTGTGGTTGTTTTAATGCCTCTTTGTCTCTGCATGTGTCCCAAATGGCACCCTATTCCCTATAGTGCACTACTTTTGACCAGAGTCCCATACGGCGCTAGTCAAAAGTAGTGCACTGTATGGGGAATAGGGTAGCACACCATTTAGCACACGACTCATGTCTCCCACTTCATCACACTCAATGTTAGTTTTATAGCTTCAGCTGTGGCAAATTTAAAGGGCAATGTCTTTCTGGGCCCCTGAATGCTAACAGGCTAGTTAGTGGTCTTATTGCATATGTAATGACGGCACCACACTTAGGCCTAGTGCTAAATATGAATTACAGTATGGTGGTGTTGGTTGAGTCAGATACATTTGTTGTTTGTGTGGTCTGATTCCCCTTGCTCATTACTCTGCTGCGGATATAGATGTGTTCATCGAAGAGATATTCAATTGAAATGTCCTCCACACAAACAAGAGAAATACAACAACATACTATTTTAGCTCTTGGCTGAAGGAAGCAACCCAGTTCAAGTTAAATCCAGAACAAACAAACACATATTTGTCTGGATAACACAGTCCTAGATGTGTAGCATCGGGTAATAACCTGCTCCTGTGGTACTTAATGCCCTTTCTCTCCTTCCTGTAGGTGTCTGAGTTAACGCTCAAACTGATCCACACCTCCAGACCAGACAATGACTGTTTTTCATGGTCATTTTCCCATTACATTATAGTAACAGGCACGTAATAACACAGTCATAGGTATGTAATAACAGGTTATAACGTCTGTCCGTAGGAGTGGCAGTGTCTCTGGTCTCACCCTCAAGCTAATCCACACCTCTGTCAACGAGATGCTGGAGACCCTGTCTGACGATGACTACGTCAATGTGGTCTATGTGAGTATCCAAGACAGTTGGCAGAACGTGGTCTTTACACACAGGCTATTTATCGGACGAATGGAATGACTGTGATCTTTACCCATTGTAATTATAGGACAAATGGAATGACTGTGATCTTTACCCATTATAATATAGGACGAATGCAATGACTTTGTGCTAGTCGTTATTGTGTTTGAGGAATGGGTTCTTGGAATGAAAAGCCAACTGACATTTACTCTTGAGGTGCTGACCTGTTGCACCCTCTACAACCACTGTGATTATTATTTGACCCTGCTGGTCATCTATGAACGTTTGAACATCTTGAAGAACGATCTGGACTTAATGGCCATGTACTCTTATCTCTATCGGCACAGCCAGAAGAGGACTGGCCACCCCTCAGAACCTGGTTCCTCTCTAGGTTTCCTCCTAGGTTCCTGCCTTTCTAGGGAGTTTTTCTTGGCCACCGAGCTTCTACACCTGCATTGCTTGCTGTTTGGGGGTTTAGGCTGGTTTCTGGCCTTTTGGTTAAAGTGATGTGGATAAGTGGATGGATTTGTATGTCTTTAATCAGATATGGGCTTGAATACACACGTGTGTGTGTGTGTGTGTGTGTGTGTGTGTGTGTGTGTGTGTGTGTGTGTGTGTGTGTGTGTGTGTGTGTGTGTGTGTGTGTGTGTGTGTGTTAGAGAGAGACTGGTTGTACAGATGGCGATGCTAATATCATTGTCCCCACAGACCCCTCCCAACCTAGATGTTTGAAACGTGACAGTGACTAATTTCTCAGTCTCCGTGTGCTACACACACACACACACACACACACACACACACACACACACACACACACACACACACACACACACAGAGATGGAGAAGTAGACACCTTTGTTTGCTGTGGTGCGTGACTGTAGCGGTCGTTTGTGCACTGGAGTGCGTGTAGCAGTGATCTCTGTAACTGGAGTGTCTGTAGCAGTTATCTCTGTAGCTGGAGTGTCTGTAGCAGTTATCTCTGTAACTGGAGTGTCTGTAGCAGTGATCTCTGTAACTGGAGTGTCTGTAGCAGTGATCTCTGTAACTGGAGTGTCTGTAGCAGTGATCTCTGTAACTGGAGTGTCTGTAGCAGTTATCTCTGTAACTGGAGTGTCTGTAGCAGTGATCTCTGTAACTGGAGTGTCTGTAGCAGTGATCTCTGTAACTGGAGTGTCTGTAGCAGTGATCTCTGTAACTGGAGTGTCTGTAGCAGTTATCTCTGTAACTGGAGTGTCTGTAGCAGTTATCTCTGTAGCTGGAGTGTCTGTAGCAGTGATCTCTGTAACTGGAGTGTCTGTAGCAGTGATCTCTGTAACTGGAGTGTCTGTAGCAGTGATCTCTGTAACTGGAGTGTCTGTAGCAGTGATCTCTGTAACTGGAGTGTCTGTAGCAGTGATCTCTGTAACTGGAGTGTCTGTAGCAGTTATCTCTGTAACTGGAGTGTCTGTAGCAGTGATCTCTGTAACTGGAGTGTCTGTAGCAGTGATCTCTGTAACTGGAGTGTCTGTAGCAGTGATCTCTGTAGCTGGAGTGTCTGTAGCAGTGATCTCTGTAACTGGAGTGTCTGTAGCAGTGATCTCTGTAACTGGAGTGTCTGTAGCAGTGATCTCTGTAACTGGAGTGTCTGTAGCAGTTATCTCTGTAACTGGAGTGTCTGTAGCAGTGATCTCTGTAGCTGGAGTGTCTATAGCAGTGATCTCTGTAACTGGAGTGTCTGTAGCAGTTATCTTTGTAACTGGAATGTCTGTAGCAGTGATCTCTGTAGCTGGAGTGTCTGTAGCAGTTATCTCTGTAACTGGAGTGTCTGTAGCAGTGATCTCTGTAACTGGAGTGTCTGTAGCAGTGATCTCTGTAGCTGGAGTGTCTGTAGCAGTTATCTCTGTAACTGGAGTGTCTGTAGCAGTGATCTCTAACTGGAGTGTGTGTAGCAGTGATCTCTGTAGCTGGAGTGTCTGTAGCAGTGATCTCTGTAGCTGGAGTGTCTGTAGCAGTCAACTTTTTTTGTGTATGTAAATGTGGACAGAATGATATCACTTCCCATTTGAAATGACTAATATTAGTATTTCTAACCACAGCCTGTACCAAACATCAATGCTTTAAAACACAGAGCCTTATTCCCTGTCGTGTGTGTGGGTGTGTAGGAACGTATATGTATGGCTCATCCTCTGTCTCAGTGGGTGACTTTTCTATTTCTCTTTCTGTCTCTCACTCTCTCACTCAGTTCGATGATAATTCAACAACTCATCCCCCCCCCCCCTCCCTCTGTCTATCTGTCTGGTACAGTTCAATGATAATTCAACAACTCCTCCCCCCCCCCCCCCCCCCCCCTCCCTCTGTCTATCTGTCTGGTACAGTTCAATGATAATTCAACAACCCCCCCCCCCCCCCTCTCTGTCTATCTGTCTGGTACAGTTCAATGATATTTCAACAACTCATCTCCCCCCTCCCTCTGTCTATCTGTCTGGTACAGTTCAATGATAATTCAACAACACCCCCCCCCTCCCTCTGTCTATCTGTCTGGTACAGTTCAATGATAATTCAACAACACCCCCCCCCCCCCTCCCTCTGTCTATCTGTCTGGTACAGTTCAATGATAATTCAACAACTCCTCCCCCCCCTCCCTCTGTCTATCTGTCTGGTACAGTTCAATGATAATTCAACAACCCCCCTCCCTCTGTCTATCTGTCTGGTACAGTTCAATGATAAAGCGATGAAGGCAGCGTGCTTTCAGAACCTGGTACAGGCCAACGTGAGGAACAAGAGGTTCCTGAAGGACGCTGTGCGGAACATCTCAGCCAAGGGCATCACCAACTATAAAGGCGGCTTCGAGTTGGCCTTTGAGCAGCTCTCATCGGTAGGGGATGAGAGTGTGTGTGTGTGTGTGTGCTATAGTTTGATGTGTTTGGATGTATTCACGTGCATGTGTGTGTGCATGAGGTTGAGTGTCAGTTAGGAGGGACTGTGGTGTGGCGTGTGTGAGTGCGTTCAAGAGATTGAGCGAGAAAGCGAGAGGAAAAGAAGAGGCAGGGAGAGAGGCATGGTCTGTGTGTCTACAAAACATTAAACATATCCTTTGTATTTTTCCACTTTGTGTCCCCTGTGTTTTCCCTGTTTTTCATTAGCCCACGTGGTTGATGTAACTCGATGAAATGGAGACATTAGATTAGCTTAAATTATGAGAATAAAAATGGAAACACTAGCTATAGTACTAGTAATCGCCCCACCTGTTATTGTTGTCACGTTTCGCCATCTGCTGGTGATTTTGGACATTTCACTCTTCCATTTGTTTCAATCACTTGGGTCGTAATTCATTTGGGCACACCGTAGCAAAACGTTTGTTATTGGACAAATTCAGGCAGTCTCTCTCCCTGTTTCAGTCCGTTTTCCTCCATTTGGTTCCTTATAAATAGGACTCTGATGGCGATACATTAAACCTTTTCTATCAAACCTTATAGGGTGCCCACATTCATAAATGAAATTAAATGATTTGTAAAAAGGAAAGTCAACACTCTTAGAGTTAAGTTTATTGAAAGTAAAATAAGTGGATTTAGTTGGGAATGGTTTGTCCAGGTCTGACCTTTTCAATTCAATAAATCTTCATTGTCCCATCCTAAAGGTCAATTAGTTTGAGTACAACAAATACAAGACCTGGGGAAATAGTGGTTCAAGATACAATAAAATGATCTTTCAATAACTGATTTATTTTCTGATGGTTTGTAAACACACAGTGCATCGTAAACCTAATCACTGTGCTTTAGTCATTTAAATGACATAAAATGTATGTTGTGTTGTTTCCTCTCACCCCCAAACCCACCCCCCCCCCCGTCTCTGTGTCCCTACTCGTCCTCTCTCTCGTTCTCTCTCTGTGCTGTGTCCCCACTCCCCCCTCTCTCTCTTTCTCTCTCTGTAAACCCACTTCTCTCTCTGTGTCCCCACTCCCCCCTCTCTCTCTTTCTCTCTCTGTAAACCCACTTCTCTCTCTGTGTCCCCACTCCCCCCCCCTCCTCTCGCCACTCTTTCTATCCCCCCTCCGTCATTCCCCTCTCTGTCTCTCTAGTTGAACGTGACCCAGGGCAGGGCGTTGTGTAACAAGATCATCATGCTGTTCACTGACGGAGGAGAGGAGAGGGCCCAGGAGATCTTCCAGAAGTATAACGCTGACAAAAAGGTTGGTTGAGAGATAGAGACGTCTCCTACACACAGACATAAGGAACCCTCAGGAAGAGGAGGTTCTGTGGGTAGTTTACATGATCCTGGGGAAGATCTCCATCAGAGGAGCTGCTACAGGATGCATTCTGTCGTGCATAAATCAAAGCGCTTCAATTACTCAATGATACAGATGTGTGTATCACAGGGGGCTGGTTGCACCTTAATTGGGGAGGACGGACTCATGGTAATGGCTGGAGCAGAATCCATGGAATGGTATTCGAACACATCAAATACATATTTTCCTAGTGTCTGATACCATTACAGTCACTCCATTCCAGTCATTATTATGAGCCGTCCTCCCTTCACCAGCCTCCTGAGGTGTGTATATTTGTTCATAATCGGACGTATACTGTGTAAATGTGTTTGGTAAGCAGAGTGTAGAAATCCCAGGGCAACGGGTGGACTAGTGTTCCCATCTCTTGCTAGATAATACACACCAACATATACATACTGTAGAGATATACAAGGCATATGCATACACTGAAACATACTGTACACAGATACAGACATGTTACATCTATTTATGACCCTTGACCCTATGTTGACCCTTTAGGTGCGGATATTCACGTTCTCAGTGGGCCAACACAACTATGACAAAGGACCAATCCAGTGGATGGCCTGCACCAACAAAGGTACAGAACACACACGCGCGCAAACACACATACGTCACGGCCCTGCCTGAATACTACCTCCTTCCTACCTATCTGATATGATTAGATGAGGGAAAGCAATGTGTCCACCCTAATGCTTTTACAGTAGGACCAGACCATGTCAGATAAGTGACTACTTCCAGGAAGAGAACAAGGATGCATTGTCATGGGATTCAATCAGAGCCCAAGTCTGCCATACTGTGTCCTGGTGTGTTATATTGTAAGTTATGACGTGTAAAGGTGAAATACCTGTGTTCCAGGGTACTATTATGAAATCCCGTCCATCGGTGCTATCAGGATCAACACTCAGGTAAACAGTAATCAAATAGATCTTAAAACACTGGTCTAAACTCAACTATAAGAGGCAAACCTTGCTTTGGTGCAAATGTTCAGTAAATCTGGCACGTTGTAATAATGCAATACAGCGTTTCTACAGTTCTTTCGAGTTTGTGTCTTATGCCCTCTTGTGGTCATATGGTACACCTCTCTATATAGTCATGCTATTCAATGCACAGTAGTGATTGTCTCATTGGTTTGGTCTGATTCCTCTCTCACACACAACAGGAGTATCTGGATGTACTGGGAAGGCCCATGGTCAAAGCAAACAACAAGGCCAAGCAGGTTCAATGGACCAACGTTTACCAGGACGCACTGGTACGTTACACCAACTGATACAATATTGAACGGGGGATCAAATATGAACCAACAGCAGGGGTGTGAATATAGTTACAGCACAGTATCAGAAATAGTGTGAAGTTGTATTCTGGATGGTTACAGTGAAGATGGGTGAAGTGTTTACACTTCAGGATTGGAGTCAATTCCACAAATGCAATTCCAGTTCAATTCTCTCCCTGTAAATTCCATTGAATTAAATTCAAAATACAGGTCAGTCTTTGAATTCAGAGATAATTCAATTCCTTTCAATTCCAAATTCCCTAATTCAATATTGTCCCCAACAATTCCACAAATTCCAACTCAAATTCAATTCCCTCAGACTTTCAGGCTAATCCTGTCACTGTTCAGACAGCCTAGCTATACAGGAAATATAGGAATACAGGCTGTCACTGTTCAGACAGCCTAGCTATACAGGAAATATAGGAATACAGGCTGTCACTGTTCAGACAGACTAGCTATACAGGAAATATAGGAATACAGGCTGTCACTGTTCAGACAGCCTAGCTATACAGGAAATATAGGAATACAGGCTGTCACTGTTCAGACAGACTAGCTATACAGGAAATATAGCAATACAGGCTGTCACTGTTCAGACAGCCTAGCTATACAGGAAATATAGCAATACAGGCTGTCACTGTTCAGACAGCCTAGCTATACAGGAAATATAGGAATACAGGCTGTCACTGTTCAGACAGCCTAGCTATACAGGAAATATAGGAATACAGGCTGTCACTGTTCAGACAGCCTAGCTATACAGGAAATATAGGAATACAGGCTGTCACTGTTCAGACAGCCTAGCTATACAGGAAATATAGCAATACAGGCTGTCACTGTTCAGACAGCCTAGCTATACAGGAAATATAGCAATACAGGCTCTCACTGTTCAGACAGACTAGCTCTACAGGAAATATAGGAATACAGGCTGTCACTGTTCAGACAGCCTAGCTATACAGGAAATATAGCAATACAGGCTGTCACTGTTCAGACAGCCTAGCTATACAGGAAATATAGCAATACAGGCTGTCACTGTTCAGACAGCCTAGCTATACAGGAAATATAGGAATACAGGCTGTCACTGTTCAGACAGACTAGTTATACAGGAAATATAGGAATACAGGCTGTCACTGTTCAGACAGCCTAGCTATACAGGAAATATAGGAATACAGGCTGTCACTGTTCAGACAGCCTAGCTATACAGGAAATATAGGAATACAGGCTGTCACTGTTCAGACAGCCTAGCTATACAGGAAATTTAGGAATACAGGCTGTCACTGTTCAGACAGCCTAGCTATACAGGAAATATAGCAATACAGGCTGTCACTGTTCAGACAGCCTAGCTATACAGGAAATATAGGAATACAGGCTGTCACTGTTCAGACAGACTAGCTCTACAGGAAATATAGCAATACAGGCTGTCACTGTTCAGACAGCCTAGCTATACAGGAAATATAGGAATACAGGCTGTCACTGTTCAGACAGACTAGCTCTACAGGAAATATAGCAATACAGGCTGTCACTGTTCAGACAGACTAGCTCTACTGGAAATATAGGAATACAGGCTGTCACTGTTCAGACAGCCTAGCTATACAGGAAATATAGGAATACAGGCTGTCACTGTTCAGACAGCCTAGCTATACAGGAAATATAGGAATACAGGTTCAAATGGTTCAAAACAAATCCTGCAGTACACTTTTACACTATTACACTATTCATTAACCCTTGTGTTGTGTTCATGTTTTTGTCTGATGGACCCATAACATTATTGGGTTTTTAAAGTGTACCAAAGTTGGGATCGAGTTTACATTAAACTGTACCAGGGTTGGGATCAAGTTTACATTAAACTGTACCAGGGTTGGGATCAAGTTTACATTAAAGTGTACCAGGGTTGGGATCAAGTTTACATTAAAGTGTACCAGGGTTGGAATCAAGTTTATATTAAAGTGTACCAGGGTTGGGATCAAGTTTACATTAAACTGTTCCAGGGTTGGGATCAAGTTTACATTAAACTGTACCAGGGTTGGGATCAAGTTTACATTAAACTGTACCAGGGTTGGGATCGAGTTTACATTAAACTGTACCAGGGTTGGGATCAAGTTTACATTAAACTGTACCAGGGTTGGGATCAAGTTTACATTAAAGTGTACCAGGGTTGGGATCGAGTTTACATTAAACTGTACCAGGGTTGGGATCAAGTTTACATTAAACTGTACCAGGGTTGGGATCAAGTTTACATTAAAGTGTACCAGGGTTGGGATCAAGTTTACATTAAACTGTACCAGGGTTGGGATCAAGTTTACATTAAAGTGTACCAGGGTTGGGATCGAGTTTACATTAAACTGTACCAGGGTTGGGATCAAGTTTACATTAAACTGTACCAGGGTTGGGATCAAGTTTACATTAAAGTGTACCAGGGTTGGGATCAAGTTTACATTAAACTGTACCAGGGTTGGAATCAAGTTTACATTAAAGTGTACCAGGGTTGGGATCAAGTTTACATTAAACTGTACCAGGGTTGGGATCAAGTTTACATTAAAGTGTACCAGGGTTGGGATCAAGTTTACATTAAAGTGTACCAGGGTTGGAATCAAGTTTATATTAAAGTGTACCAGGGTTGGGATCAAGTTTACATTAAAGTGTACCAGGGTTGGGATCAAGTTTACATTAAACTGTACCAGGGTTGGGATCAAGTTTACATTAAAGTGTACCAGGGTTGGGATCAAGTTTACATTAAACTGTACCAGGGTTGGAATCAAGTTTACATTAAACTGTACCAGGGTTGGGATCAAGTTTACATTAAACTGTACCAGGGTTGGGATCAAGTTTACATTAAAGTGTACCAGGGTTGGGATCAAGTTTACATTAAACTGTACCAGGGTTGGGATCAAGTTTACATTAAACTGTACCAGGGTTGGGATCGAGTTTACATTAAACTGTACCAGGGTTGGGATCAAGTTTACATTAAACTATACCAGGGTTGGGATCAAGTTTACATTAAACTGTACCAGGGTTGGGATCAAGTTTACATTAAAGTGTACCAGGGTTGGGATCGAGTTTACATTAAACTGTACCAGGGTTGGGATCAAGTTTATATTAAACTGTACCAGGGTTGGGATCAAGTTTACATTAAAGTGTACCAGGGTTGGAATCAAGTTTACATTAAACTGTACCAGGGTTGGGATCAAGTTTACATTAAACTGTACCAGGGTTGGAATCAAGTTTACATTAAACTGTACCAGGGTTGGGATCAAGTTTACATTAAAGTGTACCAGGGTTGGGATCAAGTTTACATTAAAGTGTACCAGGGTTGGGATCAAGTTTACATTAAAGTGTACCAGGGTTGGAATCAAGTTTATATTAAAGTGTACCAGGGTTGGGATCAAGTTTACATTAAACTGTTCCAGGGTTGGGATCAAGTTTACATTAAACTGTACCAGGGTTGGGATCAAGTTTACATTAAACTGTACCAGGGTTGGGATCGAGTTTACATTAAACTGTACCAGGGTTGGGATCAAGTTTACATTAAACTGTACCAGGGTTGGGATCAAGTTTACATTAAAGTGTACCAGGGTTGGGATCGAGTTTACATTAAACTGTACCAGGGTTGGGATCAAGTTTACATTAAACTGTACCAGGGTTGGGATCAAGTTTACATTAAAGTGTACCAGGGTTGGGATCAAGTTTACATTAAACTGTACCAGGGTTGGGATCAAGTTTACATTAAAGTGTACCAGGGTTGGGATCGAGTTTACATTAAACTGTACCAGGGTTGGGATCAAGTTTACATTAAACTGTACCAGGGTTGGGATCAAGTTTACATTAAAGTGTACCAGGGTTGGGATCAAGTTTACATTAAACTGTACCAGGGTTGGAATCAAGTTTACATTAAAGTGTACCAGGGTTGGGATCAAGTTTACATTAAACTGTACCAGGGTTGGGATCAAGTTTACATTAAACTGTACCAGGGTTGGGATCAAGTTTACATTAAAGTGTACCAGGGTTGGGATCAAGTTTACATTAAAGTGTACCAGGGTTGGAATCAAGTTTATATTAAAGTGTACCAGGGTTGGGATCAAGTTTACATTAAAGTGTACCAGGGTTGGGATCAAGTTTACATTAAACTGTACCAGGGTTGGGATCAAGTTTACATTAAAGTGTACCAGGGTTGGGATCAAGTTTACATTAAACTGTACCAGGGTTGGAATCAAGTTTACTTTAAACTGTACCAGGGTTGGGATAAAGTTTACATTAAACTGTACCAGGGTTGGGATCAAGTTTACATTAAAGTGTACCAGGGTTGGGATCAAGTTTACATTAAACTGTACCAGGGTTGGGATCAAGTTTACATTAAAGTGTACCAGGGTTGGGATCGAGTTTACATTAAACTGTACCAGGGTTGGGATCAAGTTTACATTAAACTGTACCAGGGTTGGGATCAAGTTTACATTAAACTGTACCAGGGTTGGGATCAAGTTTACATTAAAGTGTACCAGGGTTGGGATCGAGTTTACATTAAACTGTACCAGGGTTGGGATCAAGTTTATATTAAACTGTACCAGGGTTGGGATCAAGTTTACATTAAAGTGTACCAGGGTTGGAATCAAGTTTACATTAAACTGTACCAGGGTTGGGATCAAGTTTACATTAAAGTGTACCAGGGTTGGGATCAAGTTTACATTAAAGTGTACCAGGGTTGGAATCAAGTTTATATTAAAGTGTACCAGGGTTGGGATCAAGTTTACATTAAAGTGTACCAGGGTTGGGATCAAGTTTACATTAAACTGTACCAGGGTTGGGATCAAGTTTACATTAAAGTGTACCAGGGTTGGGATCAAGTTTACATTAAACTGTACCAGGGTTGGAATCAAGTTTACTTTAAACTGTACCAGGGTTGGGATCAAGTTTACATTAAACTGTACCAGGGTTGGGATCAAGTTTACATTAAAGTGTACCAGGGTTGGGATCAAGTTTACATTAAACTGTACCAGGGTTGGGATCAAGTTTACATTAAAGTGTACCAGGGTTGGGATCGAGTTTACATTAAACTGTACCAGGGTTGGGATCAAGTTTACATTAAACTGTACCAGGGTTGGGATCAAGTTTACATTAAACTGTACCAGGGTTGGGATCAAGTTTACATTAAAGTGTACCAGGGTTGGGATCGAGTTTACATTAAACTGTACCAGGGTTGGGATCAAGTTTATATTAAACTGTACCAGGGTTGGGATCAAGTTTACATTAAAGTGTACCAGGGTTGGAATCAAGTTTACATTAAACTGTACCAGGGTTGGGATCAAGTTTACATTAAACTGTACCAGGGTTGGAATCAAGTTTACATTAAACTGTACCAGGGTTGGAATCAAGTTTACATTAAACTGTACCAGGGTCGGAATCAAGTTTACATTAAAGTGTACCAGAATTGGGGTAATTTCCAATTTAAACTGAAATTCCAATTCAATTCTTGAATTCACTCGTAGAGAATTTACTTTGAAATAAATTTGAATGACATTTTTTCAAGTTATGTAATTGGAATATTTGTACTTTTTTAGTGGAATTGAATTGGAAATGTAAAAACATTTACTTCTTTTGGAATTTAATTGGAATTCAATATTTGTACATATTTGTACAACTTTACCCCAACACTGGAGGGTAGAACTAATACAAACTTGGGTGTCAAATGCTTCTAATAGTGAAGAAAATGTACTTCCAAATACTACAGTACCATCAGCCAAGACACTGTTGACTATGGTTAATGCACATACTGTATATAAACTTGCTAAGGGTGTCTGAGATTCCAACTAGTGACGCAAATACAATTTTCCAATACAAACACCAGATATCTAGTTCTAAAAATATCACGTATTGAGTTCATATTTTACATGAACACACACTTTCTGGTTCTGGAAATAGCTCATATCAAGTTCAAGTTTTGTATGAACTTCAACAGTAGATAAGGCAAGGACCCAGTGCACTGAAACAAGTTGTCAAAAAATATGTGTAATTTAAATCAGCCAGTTATTGATTTATGTTGAACAGCAGCGGAGCCAAGTTAGAAACAACCCAGCACACACGGTGGTACGTTGACTTCAGAACAATATTCATACTGAACAAAAATATAAACGCGACGTGCACCAAGTTCAAAGATTTTACTGAGTTACAGTTCATATAAGAAAATCAATCAATAAAAAAAAATTGCTAGGCCCTAATCTATGGATTTCACATGACTAGGAATACAGATATGCGTCTGTTGGTCACAGATACTGTACCTTAAAAAAAGGTAGGGGCGTGGTTCAGAAACGAGTCAGTATCTGGTGTGACCACCATCTGCGTCATGCAGTGCGCAACACATCTCCTTCACATAGAGTTGATCAGGCTGTTAATTGTGGCCTGTGGAATGTTGTCCCACTCTTCAATGGTTGTGCGAAGTTGCTGGATATTGGCGGGAACAGGAACACGCTGTCGTACACATCAATCCAGAGCATCCCAAACATGCTCAATGGGTAACATGTCTGGTAAGTATGCAGGCCATGGAAGACCTGGGAAATGTTCAGCTTCCAGGAATTGTGCACAGATCTTTGCAATATGGGGCTGTGCATTAATATGCTGAAACAGGAGGTGATGGTGTGAATGAATGGCACGACAATGGGCCTCAGGATCTCGTCACGGTATCTCTGTGCATTCAAATTGCCATCGATAAAATGCAATTGTGTTCATTGTCCGAAGTTTATGCCTGCCCATACTATAACCCCACCGCCACCATGGGGCACTCTGTTCACACAACGTTGACATCAGCAAACCGCTCGCCCACACAACGTTGACATCAGCAAACCGCTCGCCCACACAATGTTGACATCAGCAAACCGCTCGCCCACACAACGTTGACATCAGCAAACCGCTCGCCCACACAACGTTGACATCAGCAAACCGCTCGCCCACACAACGTTGACATCAGCAAACCGCTCGCCCACACAACGTTGACATCAGCAAACCGCTCGCCCACACAACGTTGACATCAGCAAACCGCTCGCCCACACAACGCCATACACACATATATTTTTGTTTAGTATATAATGTGAAGTGGGAGACATAGCAAGATGGATGTATAGTGTCAAATCCAACAGCATGACACAGTCTCAGTGCAATAAGGAAATCTGATTACAGATTCAGAGGTCATCGCACATTTCCAGCAAGCACACATAACACCATGAAGACCATCCAGACGCACTAGAGAGATGGTGTCTTCCCTGTCGTGGTGATGGAGGCTGTCCACCTCATTACTGGAAACAGATGCTTCTCCAGCCACACGTCACAATAGCGGCCCACTGTGTGTTCTCTCACACACACACACAAGCAAAGCGGCACACCACATGGCCCTGTGTCTGGTTACCTGCAAAGACGTGTCATTTTGAGTCTTTCTTTCTTTCTCATTCCATAGTAAACAATGTTATATGATTGAACATGGAAACGTGACGTTTTCTCTATCGGATGCACTTTCATCCCTTATCCACTGTTTAAGTCAGGACGCCGCTTGACTTTGATAGGAGCTACTTTTAGATCTAGACAGCTGGTGTTTGTATTAAAAGGGTGTTTGCGTCACTAGTTGCACTCTGACACACATAGCAAGTTTATAATACAGTATCTACACTTACCATAGTCAACAGCCTGACACCCTGTGTAAGCCTTGTTGTCCCCAAATTCACACTGTAAATACTACCCTGCACAGCTTCCCATTATTTCTGCTATTTGTATTTATAACTAGGTAGCTGGTGTTTGTATTGGAAAGTGTATTTGCGTCATTAATTACCCTCTCTGACACCAATGGAAAGTTAGTATTATGGACTCTCACTATAATCTGCCTTGTGGTCTTGCTCCACAGGGCTAGTACATTAGCCTGTTCTCATATCTGCTTGTGCTTGAGTTTACAACACAAACAGATACGGGACCAGGCTACTATTTCATTTCAAGTACTATTCTTACCTATAGACTATAGTACATGAACACAACCTACACCAGTATACAGTACATGTGCATAGAGAATGCATAGCAGAGGAGGCTGGTGGGAGGAGTTATAGGAGGATGGGCTCATTGTAATGGTAGGAATGGATTCAATGGAACGGTATTAAACGCATCAAACATATTGAAACCACATGTTTGTCTCCGTTCCATTGATTCCATTCCAGCCATTACAATGATCCCATCCTCCTATAGCTCCCCCCACCAGCTTCAACTGGTGCATATTATACCTGTTGTTATCAGTCTGATAAGACCAGTAGGGGTGTTGACATGCTGTTCTAAAGGAGACGGACTGAAAATACATGTGATCTGGTTGACAGGAGCTGGGTCTGGTGATCACAGGAACACTTCCAGTCTTCAACAAGACCAACACCAAAGCTGACAAAGAGAGGGGACTACAGGTACAGCGCTGACTGACTGGCTGGATGGCTGGCTGGTTGACTGGCTGGCTGGTTGACTGGCTGGATGGCTGGCTGGCTGGTTGACTGGCTGGCTGGTTGACTGACTGGTTGGTTGACTGGCTGGCTGACTGGCTGGTTGACTGACTGGTTGACGGACTGGTTGACTGACTGACTGACTGACTGGCTGGCTGACTGCTTACTTGCTTACTTACTAATTTACTTGCATTCCCGCAATGAGCTTTCAGAAGTGTGTTTGATTTGCACAGTAGTATGTCCCAGAAGCAGGGCGTTGATGATCTCTCAGCCAGGTTCACCTCCAGAACTGAACACTGGGTCACACCACAGGACTGGGAACAGTGGGTTAACTGCCTTGCTCAGGGGCAGAACGACAGATTTTTACCTTGTCTGCTCGGCAGTCAATTACGATGTGGGTCCTTTCTTCCTCTACTATCTCCTTGTTGAGGTACTTGTCAGCCATTTTATAGTGTCACTCTTCAAAGCCTGCCCACTCTGTGCCACAGGAAGCAACGACATCTGATAACAGTAGCTAACTGCGTCAAGATCATGCTATTTGGTATTTCGGTATTTTAGTAGGATCCTCATTAGTTGTTGTGAAAGCCTCAGCTACTCTTGCTGGGATCCACACAAAATATATAGACAATTAGTGGACAAGATCAGCTCAAGAACAGATCTACATACCTTTAAACACAGCACACATAGCCTACGTATCAATACATGGATGGTGTTTGATGGACCTGTAATGACTAAAGCCAGGCTGAGAATGACTCGTTAATGAGTCACAGTAACAACAAGGATTTCTAAAGGACATGTTTTATCTCCACTGTGCTCTTTACTTTGGAAATGTTTTTTAAAGTCGCCAAGGGACTTGAGTCATCGGAGTAAAATTGTTTTTGTGAATGCCTGTGTGTGAAGCACTAAGGGTCCCTCTGAGTGATATACTACTGTGTGTGTGAAGCACTAGGGGTCCGTCTGAGTGAGGTACTATATAATGCTTTGTTTTGGTCTCATACCACTTTTCCTTGTTTGTTTTTTCTCCCAGAGGCCCCAAAACCAGCTGATCCTGGGAGTGATGGCTATCGATGTGTCTCTGGACGACATCAAAAGATTAACACCGAGATTTACAGTAAGACACACTCGCCTGTGTGCTACACACACACACTAACACATACCCACATAGCCTATGTTAAGTATCCAGAACACCATCAATACCATCGACACACACACTAACTGTCCTGTCTCTTTCTATCTCTTGTAGTTTGGACCAAATGGTTATTACTTTGCCATTGACCCCAACGGTTACGTCTTGCTGCATCCCAACCTCTGCCCAAAGGTATAGTACACACACACACACACACACACACACACACACACACACACACACACACACAAAACTACAACACTCATCTGTTCCTTTAATCACAGTATGCTGCACAACCTTGTTAAGCAAAGCCCCAATATACCTGTTAGCAAGGCATGGGAGATTTAGCAGCCTGGCGTTAGCCTACCGTTAGCCTAGCATAACATTACCCTAGCGTAGCCTAGCCACACTTAGCACTAGGGGAAGCTAGCCAAACAAAGCTATCTCGGAAAAGGTCACCATATGGGTTTGTGTAGAGAAGGTTTGCGAGGGACACTTCATGATTTCCACACAACAAACACAGGGAGAACATGGAGCTTACACCCACATAGCCATGTGTTTCACATCAGTCTTTAGTGTAATGTCCGCCTCACAGCTTTCCCGTAAACTGCCCTGAGGAAATATGTCACTGGTGTTCTTGTATCAAAACATCATTACTGTGCATTAAGTAAATACACAAGTATGGGTAAAGACTTCAGATAAATGCTGTGGTTTGGTGATATTAACTGACTTATAAAGGTCAAATTAAATATATATATATATATATAGCTCCACATTGATCTGGTACTGCCTGTATATAGCTCCATTCTTGTGTATTTTGTTTTATTCCTCGTGTTAGTTACCATTTTATATATATATATTTTTTAAACTCTGCATTGTTGAGAAAGCTTCGTTAGCAAGCATTTCACTGTAAAGTCTACACAAGTTGTTTTCATCACGTGATGAATACAATTTTATTTGATATTTGAAGGTGAAAACTTGTGGTTTTCCCAACAATCTTTCAATTGAATCCAAGTCACTTTAAGAAAAAAATCTTATTTACAATGGGTTAACTGCCTTGTTCAGGGGCAGAACAACCCATTTTTAACTTGTCAGCTCAGGGATTCAATCTAGCAACCTTTCGGTTACTGGCCCAATGCTCTTACCACTAGGCTACCTGCCACCCTATATGTACCAGTACCAGATCAATGTAGAGCTATAAACAGGGAGTACCAGTACCAGACCAATGTGGAGCTATATACAGGGAGTACCAGTACCAGATCAATGTGGAGCTATATACAGGGAGTACCAGTACCAGATCAATGTAGAGCTATATACAGGGAGTACCAGTACCAGATCAATGTGGAGCTATATACAGGGAGTACCAGTACCAGATCAATGTGGAGCTAAATACAGGGAGTAACAGTACCAGATCAATGTGCAGAGGTATGAGGTATTTGAGTTAGATATGTACATGAAGCCAGGGTAAAGTGACTAGGCATCAGGATAGATAATAATAAGGTACCTGCGCCAAATACAACATGAGCCAGACCTTACAGTGAAATGCTTACTTACAAGCCCTTAAAACTTCTTAGGGATCAAATCCCTTTAACAGGATCGATTTGACAACATCCGGTGAAATGGCAGAGCACCAAATTCAAATTAAATTACTAGAAATATTAAACTTTCATGAAATCACACATGCAATACACCAAATTAAAGTTACACTTGTTGTTAATCCAGCCAACGTGTCAGATTTCAAAAAGGCTTTACGGCGAAAGCAAACCATGCGATTATCTGAGGATAGCACCCCGTCAAACAAACACAGACAATCATAATTCAACCCGCCAGGCGCGACACAAAACTCAGAAATAAAGATATAATTCATGCCTTACCTTTGACGAGCTTCTTCTGTTGGCACTCCAATATGTCCCATAAACATGACAAATGGTCCTTTTGTTCGATTAATTCCGTGATTATATCTCCAAAATGTCCATTTATTTGGCGCATTTGATCCAGAAAAACACCGGTTCCAACTCACGCAACATGACTACAAAATATCTCACAAGTTACCTGTAATCTTTGTCCAAACATTTCAAACAACTTTCCTAATACAACTTTAGGTATTTTTTTACGTAAATAATCACTCAAATTTAAGACGGGATGAACTGCGTTCAATACCAGACGAAAACAAAGTGGAGCGTGCTTTCATGTCACACGACTCTAGCAAACAACAACACACTTCACTCGACCCTCGTTCTGAACAGGGTTACTTCTTCATTACTCAAAGGAAAAACATCAACCAATTTGTGAGTGCCTGTGTGTGTGAATGCCTGTGTGTGAAGCACTAGGGGTCCCTCTGAGTGATATACTACTGTGTGTGTGAAGCACTAGGGGTCCGTCTGAGTGAGGTACTATACAATTTCTAAAGACTGTTGACATCCAGTGGAAGCGATAGGAATTGCAAGCAAGTGATTTAGAAAACAAGATCCCCATAGAAAACCCATTGAAAAGAGCATGACCTCAACAACAACAAAAAATCCTGGATGGTTTGTCCTCAGAGTTTTGCCTGCCAAATAAGTTCTGTTATACTCACAGACATCATTCAAACAGTTTTCGAAACTTCCAAGTGTTTTCTATCCAAATCTACTAATAATATGCATATCTTAGCTTCTGGGCCTGAGTAGCAAGCAGTTTACTTTAGGCATGCTTTTCATCCGGATGTGAAAATACCGCCCCCTAGCCTAGAGAGGTTTTAACCAACAATGCAGTTTTAAGAAAAATAAGTGTTAAGAAAGTATATACTAAAATAAACTGAAGTAAAAAAAAATTAAAAATTAAATAACAAAATAGAAAAATAACAAATAATTAAAGAGCAACAATAAAATAACAGTAGCGAGGCTGTCTACAGGGGGTACCGGTACAGAGTCAATGTGCGGTGGCACAGGTTAGTTGAGGTAATATGTACATGTAGGTAGAGGAAAGGTTGGCACATAGCTTATCTTTGTATGTTTGTGTTTGTACCTTATCTGTATTAAATGGTTTGGTTTAGCTCCTGTTAATATCTCAACTCCTATTTCATAAAGTTTGTTTTGGAGTTTTGGTGCTGTATCTGTCTAGGCTCATGAGGAAGGGTTCACAGACAAAGATTGAGACAAATCCTGACTGGAAATCATTTTAATCTGGACATAGGGTAATTTTTGCATGACTAATTTGCAGTAAGCAAAATACCCATAATATTTCAAATAGACAGGTTTTTTCACAGGTCTGTTGTCTTTTGCATTACTAACGCCTCTTTCCTGGGTTGATTCAATCTATAAAACAGTAAATGTTGTATTAAATCTCTCACGCGCGCATGCGTGCACTCTCTGTCTCTCTCTCTCTCTCTCTCTCTCTCACTCTCTCTTACTCTGTTTCGCACTTTCTCTCTCTGACTTTCTCTCACACTTTCTCTCTCGCTCTCTGTCTCTCTCTCTCTCTCTCTCTCTCTCTCTCTCTCTCTCTCTCTCTCTCTCTCTCTCTCTCACTCTCTCTTACTCTGTTTCGCACTTTCTCTCTCGCACTTTCTCTCTCGCTCTCTGTCTCTCGCACTCTAGAATCCTAAATTTCAGGAGCCTGTAACTCTGGACTTCCTGGACGCTGAGCTGGAGGATGAGATTAAAGTAGAGGTAAGATGGAGGCCACTGACGGTCTTCTTTAATGCTTCCACCTTTGTGTCCACATTCTATCCTGTTGTGGGTTGAACTTGCTCCTAAGAGCTAAGTGTTTTTTGTCCTCAGATAAGAACAAACATGATTCATGGAGAAACCGGCCACCGCACCGTACACACACTAGTGAAGTCCCAGGATGAGGTAAACTAAAACATGATGGAAAACCAAAAAACACATTTTTAGACTATTTCGGGGTGAGCTGTCCCTTTGATGACAAATGTGTGTTCTGCTCCACAGCGGTACATAGACCGAAGCGAAAGATCGTACACATATGCCCCTGTAAAGGGTACAGATTACAGGTAACAGCTACATGTACTGTATTTGTACCCCTACCTGAGTATACCATGTACACTATTCATTTTTAGGGCCTTGAGTTTTTATTCTGACCACGTGACTTGACCAAGAAAACTCTCCTGGGTCAAGAGTCTGGAGTTTTACCTGGTCAAGGCATATAACTAGGTTCCGTAAACACTCCGGGCCCTATCTAGAAGAACAATAGGAGTCACTGTTTTCATCTCTTATGACTACGAGTAGTGCACTGACACCTGATCAATGCAACCGCTTGAAAGGTCGTGGCCATAGAGAATAATAGGGGCTTCTAGTGGCCAAAAGGCAGTTTTAGCACAGGTACCACCATTCAGGGCTTCCAACATTTTAATGCAAATAGAACAATGAGCCAGATGTTTCACCGGAAGTGTAAATTTGAAGCTTCCTGGTGGCATTTCCACTCGCCACCAAAAATGGTGATGAGAGGAAGCCCAGTGGCAGGCAGTGGGAGAAGATGGAGCTGGATGGATTTTGGCCCGACATTCTGCTAATTTCTCATCGAAATTAGCGGTTTTCTGTCCCCAAGACTAGAATATTTTACAGAGTGGATTATGTTTTGTAGACTTTACCCTTTGCCAAAGTTTCAAAATGTTTTGTTGTTTAGAAGGGGTGTAAGGGCGAATTGAGCTATTGCACATGTACACTTCAGAGTAGGCGTTCCCTACGGGAAATATGCTAGAACACGCCAATAGGATCTCGCTAACTCGTGCTTGTCTCTGTCCACCTCCTTGCTTGTTCTGCCCACTATAATGAATTTGCTCCCATTGGAAATGACAGTCTGTGGTCTATCTTGGGTTAGTTGTGCAAATCTCAGATCTAAATTCATTGGCTGATCCCTCCTGGTGACCCTGTTGGAGTCATGTCCAACCGGGTCATCAGGAGGAATCAGCCAATTGTGAAGAAGAAAATGTACTACTTCAAAATGGAGATTGCCTCAATGACGCTGCCCATGCTGGAACAGGCGCAATAATGGCACAGATACAAAGATGAGTCCTCTATCTATCTCTATGGTTGTGACTAGGCGGAGTACAGATACGCCCGGAGTTGACATTTCGTAGCAAGTTAGGAGAGCGTTTTAACTAATCCTAACCTTACCCCAATTCTCCTAACCTGTTAAGTGAATTCTCCTAACCTGCTGCGTAAGTTCTCCTAACCTGCTACAAACAAAGTAACTTCTGGTTGTAGCTGTGTACCACCTAGTCAAACCCTCTTGAGACAGTCCTAAATGTGTGTGTACCACCTAGTCAAAACTATTTTGAGACTGTCCTAAATGTGTGTGTACCACCTAGTCAAAACCCTCTTGAGACTGTCCTAAATGTGTGTGTACCACCTAGTCCAAACCCTTTTGAGGCAGTCCTAAATGTGTGTGTACCACCTAGTCCAAACCCTTTTGAGACTGTCCTAAATGTGTGTGTACCACCTAGTCAAAACCCTCTTGAGACTGTCCTAAATGTGTGCACTAAACTGGAGCATGCAGATATCTGGAGCAAAATAAGAAATATTGTATTTGAATGGGGAACGATGACTTTTACAAAGTTGCGAGGAGTGAACTGTACATATGATAAATGTACTTATAAAAAATAAGTTACAAAGCTCAGCAGAATATGTCTGTGTGAAAGTTTTAGCTCCAGAGGTGACAAGTTTTTGAAAATTTTTTGTTTTGATGTGTGGATCAAGTTTATGTGGAGATGATCTGTGATTCTTGCAAATTTGTTCTTTGTTAGAACTGTGCAAAATATGAAAATGTAGTGTGCATGTGTGTGTGTGTGTGCACCTATTCATCTCTGTGCGTGTGCACCTATTCGTGTGTGCCTATTATTCTGTGTGTGTGTGTGTGCGTGTGCGTGTGTGTGTGTGTGTGTGTGTGCGTGCGTGCGTGCGTGCTCCCAGTCTAGCCTTGGTCCTTCCAGTGTACAGCCTGCATTACATCCACACTACTATCGGAGACACCATCACCCAGGCCAAATGTAAGTAGCATTCTCCTGACCTATTTCAAGGCATGATCTTATACGCAGTAAACATTTCCTTTGCATATAGACAGAATGACAAAACACATTTGTAAGATGGCAATGACATTTAAATGTATACCACATAGGGGTTAAGGGAAGCCTCACTGTGAGCACACACAAACACACTCCCTCTCTCATTCGCTCTCTCTCACACACTACACTTATTTCCACATGTGTTCAAACTCCCCTCTCATGTCCCCTTCAAGCTGCGAGATTCCCATTAGTCAAATCATTGTGTGTTGTTAGTCAGTCATTGGGTTAGGATGATGGGTCTTCCATAGGAAGGTCTGTGTTTCTGTCTTTGTAGTCTGGGTATCTCCTGTGGGTCTGTTTTATTCCCCTCTCCACACTCTACTGTCCCTTACCACTGGGATACACATACACACACATACATGCACATATACACACAGGTCTTCCTGGGAAGTTCAGTTTGTCTGGGTACCTCCTGTGGGTCTGTTCGGTCCCCCAAGCACACACACACACACACAGACACACAATCTGTCTTACTTTCCTACCAGTCAGTCCCTTAGCTGATTGGGACGGTTGATCATCTGTTTTCTGCAGTAAAACGGGAAACCCATTTCTCATACATCCTGTTCAAGCTGCAATGTTCTTATTCAACACTCAGAGGAATAAAATATTGTGTACCCCTGTTTGCTTCGTTCCTGTCCCCTTCTCTTTCCCGCTCCTCCTTCCCTCCTTCCTGTCCTCACCTGCTGACCTTCTCACCCCTGTCTTCTCCGTGTGTTGGAACCCCCTCAGTGGAATTGGGCAAGTATTCTCCTCCTGTATCTTACCTCACACCTTCCCTGTACTACAGTACCCATAATGCTCTGTTTTATCTTAGTGAAGAAGTTCCTGCAACCAACATAATTGTGTTCCATCTCCTTACCAATACAACACCATTCCTCTAGGCACACCATCTCTCTTCAACACTAGATTTGCAACTTTTCTGTTTACACTAACCTTGATGTGGTGTTGCCAAAGCCACATTCCTGCTTCCTGTGTAAGTGCAACTATTAGCATACCGTAAATACCGTAGTATATAGGCAAACAAAATGCCATCTACTGGTATTAGGGTAATGAAAGTCATTCTTGCAGGGACATGTGGTGTGGGAGGGAGGTATGTGGTGTAGCTGTCTCCCTCACTTCCTCTGGAGGTAGTATGGGAGACATCTTCTAAAGAGAAAATCTAGATCTGTCTCTTTACACTACAGTATCTCTCCTGGACCTAGAATGTGTTGTCAAAGTAGTGTAGTGTAAAGAGGTCCATAGTAGTGTAATGATGTCGTGACATACAAGAATCTGAGTCATTTAGATATAGGTCTTATAACTGATTTAGATAGTGTTTGATCACACTGATTCAGTCCCTAGTCTGACCACACACAAGGAGAGCCTTGCATGCGATGCTGCTGCCCCATAGTGAGTGTGTGTATGAGTGTGTATTTTCACGAGCCTCTGTATGCATGTTGTTTATCCCACCTGCCCCAATGGCACTCAGATGTGGCTTTGGCACTAACCTTCCAGAGTCTAGCTAGCAGGAAGGACAGAGGGGAGGATGTTTGCATTATTTTAAGGTGAACCCATAAAAGAGAAAGCGATGAGTGTTCGCCCAAAACATGACTGGACAGTTTCTCCCTTTTTTAGTTTCTCTTTTTTAATCATTCAGAGGTTTACAGGCTCGTAAAATAGTCTTAATGAAAGACAGAAACCACCTCATCCCCACAGAGCATCACCTCTCTCTCTCTCTCTCTCCCTCTCTCTCTCTCTCTCTCTCTCTCTCTCTCTCTCTCCCTCTCCCTCTCCCTCTGTCTCTCTGTGTCTCTCTCTTTGTCTCTCTCTCTCCTTTTGTGTGCACCAGTATCCCCTGTGTGTGAGTGTGTCTCATGTGGTCGCTGAGTCACATAACACACTAACAGTCTAGAGAGTGGCCATTGTTGTTTTATCCAAAACATTTGGTTGGGGTAGGCTCCATTTAAATTCAGCCAGAACCAGAAGTGATTTGAAATTCCTATTCAAGAATCTAAAAATCCTTATTGACAATAATGACTCTGATTCGATTTCAATTCACTTCCTGGTTTGACTGTATTGTAATGGTATCGGCTTGCCCAGCCATGTAACTAAACTCTCCAACCTTTCAACTTTCACCCCTAATTGTACAAATACTGTACAATTGAATATCAGTCTAGGTTGCATGTTTACATTCTAAAGTGTATGTGATTGCCATGGAACGTTTGCTTTCAGCATGGTATCCACATCTTTCAGTGGGGTTCCCTAAAACATGTCTCTGGTTCATTGAAAATCTGTGTATCTGTGTGTGTCTTTCGTGTTTGTATACATTCATTCACTTTCTTAAAGACACTGTAGGTGGAGGCAATCTATGATTTCAAAAAAAGTGACAAAATAAACATTGGGCTGTCATTAATGTCTTTTAAATTAGACTTCATGTAATTGAAGTATTGACGATGTACCAAGAATCTACACATGGACATCATTATTTTCTAACAATTACTACCAAAGACCTCACGTACTAGTCTGAAGTCTAGCCCATGAGGTCATGACGAATACCGCACCACAATATAATAATAATAAGCCCCATATTTTAAACAATATCAAGGTAATATCCAAGCAATACAACAGGATTATGTTCCATGATGAATGTCTCTTCTATTCCTTTCCATGGCATTGTCATATGAATACATTACTCAACACTAATAACCCCATGGATTCATCATTACCACTGTATTACAGTACAGACAATATGATGATAATGGTCATTGAAATCAATGCATTGAAAGCAATGCAATGTTATCGCTAGAATGCTCATTTTAAACCACATTGAAGGCCTCTCGTTGCGTGCTCCTTGTAGCTTGATCTGTCAACATTTGCATTTTGAGAAGAAACCTTTTGATGGGAGTGCAATATTTTTATTCAAGGCCTCGCTCTGTGAATAAAATATATTGTTGACCTTTGACCCTTGTGGTTTTACCCTGTTTTTTCTACTTTCCTTCCCTCCTTCCTTCCCTCATTCACCCATGGGGATGCATCTATCTTTCACATACTCTCTCTGCGGGGATTTTGTCCACTCCAGGGGACGAGGGCAAGTATTTTTTCTCCTCTTGTCTCTCTCCTCCTGTTCGAAGAGTCGTGTCTGTCTGCTGTTTTTCCCAGCATGCATACGGAAGTCATTCCCACGCCAAGGTTCCATGTCGTCCACACAACCTGATTTACATCTGTTCATTAGAGATTGTCTCATACTTTATTTTTCTCTGCTGTACACTGCTGTCCGTAGATTTTTCTAGACCTAGTTCTAGTCACAGTCAACTAAGTATAAACCCTTTACATAGAGCATATTTCCTGCATTGTCTTCTATGCTACCAAACCTAGTCTTTACCATAGTATTTACCACCTTTAAGATACAAACTTCTATGAGCCAAGCTCCTTGGGTGGAGGGGGTGGTACGGTCACCCTGTGACGATGGACAGAGGAATGTATACCCCCACCATGCTTTAAAATGAGGAGTTGACAGACAACACTTAACTTACATTCATCAAAGCTGTATCTCTCTATCAGACATGGAGTCATGTGTCTATACAAACTGTGGACCGTCTAGGACTGGGGATTGTCTTCATGATGTCTGAATCACCATGGCCCATCAGTTGACAGTCTACAGTCTCTGACAGAAGTCATTTGATCCATCAGCCATGAATCTCATCAGCATCTGTATCAATCAATGGTCATCATGTTAACTTGACATGAGTTAGGTGTGATACACTTCTTCCGGTTCCAAGGTCTGTGTATATGAATAGCACAGAGAGATGTTTGTAGGACTCACAGCTTTCTGCTCTTCTACAGTCTCTGAAAGCCTGCAGGAAGACAAGTTTGAGGAGTATGGATACACTCTCATTGCACCAAGGTAAGAAGATTGACTGTTATTTGTAGAAAGGTTTTACATACAGGTAACTGATAAAATAAAGGAAACGCCTGAGTAAATGAGGGATAACAAAGTATATTGAAAGCAAGTTCTTCCAAACAGGTGTGGTTCCTGAGTTAATTAACATCCCATCATGCTTAGGGTCATGTATAAAAAATGCTGGGCAGGCCATTATTTTGGCTACCATGGCTATGCTCCCATAGGATGACAATGCCCCCATCCACAGGGTACGAGTGGTCACTCAATTGTTTGTTGAGCATGTAAACCATATGCCCTTGCTGTCTCAGTCACCAGATCTCAACCTAATTGAACACTTATGGGAGATTCTAGAGCGGTGCCTGAGACAGCTTTTTCCACCATCAACAAAACACCAAATGATGGAATTTCTTGTGGAAGAATGGTGTCGCATCCCTCCAATAGAGTTCCAGACACTTGTAGAATCTATGACAAGGCACATTGAAGTTGTTCTGGCCTGTGGTGGCCCAACATCCTATTAAGACACTTTATGTTGGTGTTTCCTTTATTTTGGCAGTTACCTGTACATATACATGTATAGGATTTGAGTTAGTTTTTTTTTTATCCCATAGGGAGTACTGTAAGGATCTGAAGCCGTCTAAAAACAACACAGAGTTCCTGATGGACTTCAACGAGTACATCGACAGGAAGACTCCCAACAACCCACTGTGTGAGTAGCTAAGACCAGGGACAACCAAACACCTTCCTTGGGTTTCTCCCTTCCAACAAAGAGTAGCTAAGACCAGGGACAACCAAACACCTTCCTTGGGTTTCTCCCTTCCAACAAAGAGTAGAGCTAATACCAGGGAAAATCAGACGCCTTACCTGGGTTTCTCCCTTCCAAAGAAGAGTAGCTAATACCAGGGACAACCAGAGACCTTCCCTGGGTTTCTCCCTTCCAACAAAGAGTAGCTGAGATCACGAACAACCAGACACCTTCCCTGGGTTTCTCCCTTCCAACAAAGAGTAGCTAAGACCAGGAACAACCAAACAACTTCCCTTGGTTTCTCACTTCCAACAAAGAGTGGCTAACACCAGGGACAATTAAACACCTTTCCTATGTTCCCTCTTCCAGCCACTAACCAACAACCATCCGTGGGTTAACACTCGCTGCTCAGAACTGGTGGTGAATAGATTGAGACATCAGTTACATTTGTACATTATTTTTTAACATATACATTACACGTAATGAAGCACTCTGAAATATATTTTATGATGATCCTTTAATAATGATAATTTAGGCTCAACAAGTCACGTGAAACATTTTGGTTGTTAGACCGTTGTTCCGTGGGCACTAGAACAACATGGGTCTTGGACAGTATTGATGTCTTCATAGGAGGGCCAACTGAACCTGTTCCCTGGGGTGTCTATAGTGACCCATAGATCTGGAAGTCTGGAGTGGCTGCTATGCAGTCTACTGTATACAGAATAAAGACAGTCAGGCCTCTCCGTCTGTAGAACCCCTCCATCCTTGTGTTGGCCTGTTTGATCCTAAATCTAAAAGTCTGACCATCATATGCCTCAGGACACACGTGTTAGATGCCTCGCCTTTGCCGCAACACACACACACAAACACAAACACGCACACTCCACCAAGTTATATACCCCCACATACCCCACCTACTGGTCCAATTACTGTGTGTTTGTGAGAAAGACCAGAACCCCGTCGAGGTGAGAGTGCGAGCGGAGCAATAAAATGGGCCAAATCATGCCTGCGTGCCGAAGCTTTCAGACTGATGGAGACCGAGTCTCCGACATCTGACCAATGCATTAGCAGTACATCACTCTCTGATATAATAGTAGACTTAATTACTCACCCCATTCCTTTCTTTTCCCTCTCAAGTGTTTCCTAGAAATGTAGCAATGTCACTCAAAGCTCATGTTTATTGGTCTGATGTGTTGGTTTGAAAAGTAGTACTCCTCCATCTCAATTGAAAAGATACTCAGTTCTTTTTTCTCATTCAAGTTTGTCCTAGAAATGCAACGATGTCTCTCAAAAGTAACGTTTATAAGCTTGATGTGTGGTCTAGTCAGATTTTTAGGTTTGAAAAAGTCACTTGAAACAATCAATTGTAAATACCCCTGTAGTATAATTGGGATATTAGTTCCCGTAATTAGGATATTAGTTCCCTTAATTGTCCATTTCTGCTTGGGAGATTGATGGGCGTTCTCTGCAGGACTATAGACTGCTGTGTATACAGACCTTGTGGGATGTTTGGATGGGTGGAGAGTGGGACATTTCATGCTTTACTTGTTTAAGCCACTGCAGTGGCGGTGAAGTACATTAGAATTCCTGGCCTGCCTTCAATCAGAGGCCCCTAATGAAAACCACTGGGGCAGGTGGAGGGAACGGAGGGGGGGGGGATAAAGTGTTACACCAGCTGTTTTCTCTGATGTGTGTGCGGTGTGTTGTAAATGGAGGGTTACCGAGTCTCAACATTAATGGACTGGAGCAGCAAAGGCAACGGGTTCAAAGTGCGGCTCGCGACAGAAAGAAAACGGTCCCCCTTTGATCGCGTAGTAGTCTGTGTTCAGTTGAGTGCGTTTGTGTTGTATTGGTCATGTCAGACGTCTCTGAAATAACTTGTTGCATTCCCCCAAACACACTCCAAGTGCACTTCTTTATTAAGTACTAGTTAATGACTTTACTTCATAGTAATATGGTTGCTAACGTTACAGGCTCACGTTACAGAAGATTCAGAGAATGTGCTTGTTCTGCTATCATGACAGCATTGGATGACAGCATTGGATGACAGCATTGGATGACAGCATTGGATGACAGCCCACACAACTTGGAAAACAAGATGGGAATGTGTTTTCCCATTCTACTCTTTCTATCCATCTTCTGATCCATCATCTCTTTATTTGATCCCTTTCTTCCTTACTCTCTCTCTCTCTCTCTCTCTCTCTCTCTCTCTCTCTATCTCTCTCTCTCACATTACTCTCTCTACCGCTCTCTTATCTTGACCTCCCTCGCTCTTTCTCTCTCTCTCTCTCTCTCTCTCTCTCTCTCACACACATTACTCTCTCTACCTCTCTCATCTTGACCTCCTTCGCTCTCTCTCTTTCTCTTGGTCTCCCCCTCTCTTCCAACTCCTCCCACATTACTCTATCTCTCTGCCCCTTCCTCTTTCTTCCCTCCATCCCCCTCCTCCTATTATATAGATTGAGTCACAGCTTGTGTCAGTGGCTCTCTGACTCACGGTAGGCCTCTTGGTCAGCGTCTGAGCAATATCCACTAGCTGGGCTAGCTGCATAAGTCCAAATGTGTGCTTTTTAAAATGTAAGGTTAGGATTAGGCATTAAGGTTAGCAGTGTGGTTAGGGTTAGGTTTAAAATCGGATTTGGCTGTGACAGCTAGTGACCACTCTGCAGCGATGCCTCCAGGTCAAGATTCCTGACAATAAATTCCAACCTGCAGACCAAACACACTGCTCTTATTAAGATGACTCAGTTTCATGGCCACTGTCTGAAGGTCAAAGAATAAAGCTAAATTGAATTGAAGAAGAAGGAAAATCCTCTATACCGACAAAGACCAGATACTGATCACTCAGCAGGCAGGTCAATGGGTTTCAGCCTTCTGTTATTATTGAATCAAGCCAAGTGATGTTGGTTCCTTGTCTTTCAGGCAACGTGGATCTGGTGAACAGATTGTTGCTGGACGCTGGCATCACATCAGACCTTGTTAAGCAGTGGAGGGATCAGATGCCGTGAGTCAACCAAACTATGCGCACGAAAGCACACAATCCACACACAAAAGCATCATTCTTGTTTTAATCAAGTAGATTTAACTAAAAGGTTGTGGTTTGTGAAAGTTTATTCCACCTAGCTATGAACACAAACAAGGAAAAACAGATACACATTGTCAGCTTGCATGATTTAAACATACATTTTTGTGTTGTAACATGATGCACTGAAGGACTGGATACTTTTGTCATTGAATTTTCCTATTCCTTTCAGAAATGGAGTCCTGGCCAGGTTTGTGGCCACTGATGGAGGAATCACTCGCATTTATCCCAAGAGGTATTCCTCAAGTTGATATGTGATGTTTTATCTGTCTATCTCCTTTTCTCTCTCTTCTCTCTCTCAGCTCTCTCTCTCCTCTCTCTCTCTTCTCTCTCTCTCTCGTCTCTCTCTTGCCTCTCTCTCTATCATCTCTCTCTCAGCTCTCTTCCTCTCTCTCTCTCTCTCTCTCTCTCTCTTTCTGACTCTCTCAGCTATCTCTCGTCTCTCTCTCTCTCTCTCTCTCTCAGCTCTGTCTCTCTCGGCTCTCTCTCTCTTTCAGCTCTCTATCTCTCTCTCTATCCATTGTTCTAATGATGATAACTACCTATAAAGCTTCATGTAGAGCAGTTCAACCTGATCAGTAATTTACATTCAGTATATTATGTTCTGTAGGAATGTTTGCTCACTTGATAAGTCTGTAGTATTCATGTTGATGCAGCTGAGTATGTGTGTGTTTTTCAGTGCTGGACTAGACTGGACAGAGGACCCAGAGACATACGAGTCAAGCTTCTATAAGAGAAGTCTGGACAATGACATCTACATCTTCACACCAACACCCTACCAGGAGGACACCAACAGTAAGTCAAGGGAGTGTGTGTCTGTCTGTCTGTCTGTCTGTCTGTCCGTCTGTCCGTCTTTCCGTCTGTCCGTCTTTCCGTCTGTCCGTCTTTCTCTCCTTCCTTCCTAACTGACCATTTCTGTTCCCTCTCTTGTCTCAGTGACTGAGGACTCAGTCCTGGTGAGCAGAGCAGTGAACCTGGACATTGATGGAGTCAGACTCAAACCAGCAGGTAAGGACTCTACATACCAGGGTCATGTTTAATTGGGCGCACAACCGTACATTTAAAAAAAACATTTGCAACGGAAAACATCAAAATAATGTCCATGTAGTCCCCCTTCAGGGACTTGTTTCTGTCCAGAGCATAAAAGGTTGTGGTGGATGTTTAGTTCACACCATAATGGAACTGTAATGCTGTGGTGGTTGTTTAGTTCACACCATAATGGAACTGTAATGCTGTGGTGGTTGTTTAGTTCACACCATAATGGAACTGTAATGTTGTGGTGGATGTTTAGTTCACACCATAATGGAACTGTAATGTTGTGGTGGTTGATTAGGAACTGTAATGTTGTGGTGGTTGTTTAGTTCACACCATAATGGAACTGTAATGTTGTGGTGGATGTTTAGTTCACACCATAATGGAACTGTAATGTTGTGGTGGTTGTTTAGTTCACACCATAATGGAACTGTAATGTTGTGGTGGATGTTTAGTTCACACCATAATGGAACTGTAATGTTGTGGTGGATGTTTAGTTCACACCATAATGGAACTGTAATGTTGTGGTGGATGTTTAGTTCACACCATAATGGAACTGTAATGTTGTTTAGTTCACACCATAATGGAACTGTAATGTTGTGGTGGATGTTTAGTTCACACCATAATGGAACTGTAATGTTGTGGTGGATGTTTAGTTCACACCATAATGGAACTGTAATGTTGTTTAGTTCACACCATAATGGAACTGTAATGCTGTGGTGGTTGTTTAGTTCACACCATAATGGAACTGTAATGTTGTGGTGGTTGTTTAGTTCACACCATAATGGAACTGTAATGTTGTTTAGTTCACACCATAATGGAACTGTAATGCTGTGGTGGTTGTTTAGTTCACACCATAATGGAACTGTAATGTTGTGGTGGTTGTTTAGTTCACACCATAATGGAACTGTAATGTTGTGGTGGTTGTTTAGTTCACACCATACTGGAACTGTAATGTGGTGGTTGTTTAGTTCACACCATAATGGAACTGTAATGTTGTGGTGGTTGTTTAGTTCACACCATACTGGAACTGTAATGTGGTGGTTGTTTAGTTCACACCATAATGGAACTGTAATGTTGTGGTGGTTGTTTAGTTCACACCATACTGGAACTGTAATGTGGTGGTTGTTTAGTTCACACCATAATGGAACTGTAATGTGGTGGATGTTTAGTTCACACCATAATGGAACTGTAATGTTGTGGTGGTTGTTTAGTTCACACCATAATGGAACTGTAATGTTGTGGTGGTTGTTTAGTTCATACCATAATGGAACTGTAATGTTGTGGTGGTTGTTTAGTTCACACCATAATGGAACTGTAATGTTGTGCTGGTTGTTTAGTTCACACCATAATGGAACTGTAATGTTGTTTAGTTCACACCACAATGGAACTGTAATGTTGTGGTGGTTATTTAGTTCACACCATAATGGAACTGTAATGTTGTGGTGGTTGTTTAGTTCACACCATAATGGAACTGTAATGTTGTGGTGGTTGTTTAGTTCACACCATAATGGAACTGTAATGTTGTTTAGTTCACACCATAATGGAACTGTAATGTTGTGGTGGTTGTTTAGTTCACACCATAATGGAACTGTAATGTTGTGGTGGTTGTTTAGTTCACACCATAATGGAACTGTAATGTTGTGGTGGTTGTTTAGTTCACACCATAATGGAACTGTAATGTTGTGGTGGTTGTTTAGTTCACACCATAATGGAACTGTAATGTTGTGGTGGTTGTTTAGTTCACACCATAATGGAACTGTAAATTTGTGGTGGTTGTTTAGTTCACACCATAATGTAACTGTAATGTTGTTTAGTTCACACCATAATGGAACTGTAATGTTGTTTAGTTCACACCATAATGGAACTGTAATGTTGTGGTGGATGTTTAGTTCACACCAGAATGGAACTGTAATGTTGTGGTGGTTGTTTAGTTCACACCATAATGGAACTGTAATGTTGTTGTGGTTGTGTGGTTGATTGCAGTTGTGGGAGTGAAACTGGACATCAATACCTGGATGACCAACTTCATCAATGCTACTCTGAAGATGAACGTAAGTAGAGTGACGTTATTTCATAATGACTCTTAATTAACTCTTTGTGTCTGAAATGAAAACTGTTTCTTGTCTCTACAGTGTAAGGACGAGATCTGTGGTTGTCAGAGGAATGATGAGGTAAGATAATTTGATTGATTATACAGTTATATTAAATATGACTATTTGATTGGCGATAGAATTTTAAGACAAATAGAACTATTGAATTAAGATGACTTGATTAAGCCTGCAAATAGTGATTGAGAATTATCCAATACTACCTCCCCTTATATGATGATGGTTTATCCCATTATCTCTATATGATTCCAGCATGTGGACTGTGTCATCCTGGATGATGGGGGATTCCTAGTCATGGCCAATCGGGATGAATACATCGGTCAGGTGAGTCACTCTCATCCGACTCTTATTCCATTGATATTACCTTGTTCAGCCGTACTCAACCCATAGTCAACACTGGCCCAACTCAAATCAACCTGATCCCGACTAAGTTTACCCAACATGTTCCAACCTTATACAACCTAACCCCATGTGCACTTCAACCCACTCAAACCCTATCTGAACCTATCTGAACACACACACACACACACACTACACCCAGTGTGGGCCCCTCACCCTACCACTTGAATAAATGTTTTTCAGGCTGCAGGCCCCAATCAGGGTGTGCGCTGGAAAAATCAGTCCCCTTTAGATGTTTGGCAGGAGCACTAAAAAAACGAGGGTTCCTTGTTTGGAGAAGGCCGCTCGACCCTAAATCATGTTTCCTACAGGAAGTACGGCTCTCCCTCTCCAGGGGGTCCTGGCGGGTCCCAGCCGACAGATCTGTGACTGTTAATTCATTATTTGTGTTTTTCTACAGGGAAAGGGGAGACAGGTTTTTATAGAAGCATTGATTTATATTTCCTTATGACAGACGTGGTGAGCCATAACCAACTCTTTCTCAGAATCTTGGGGTTTCAGGGTCCAAAATGAGGGGAGTGGTGTGATTTTGGGGTTGCTCACCGCGACCTTGCATAGCGGAAGAGGAGGGCATTTTTTGGGTTCTAGCAGACACACACACACACACACACACACACAAACTCACACACTATCACGTACGCTTGCTCTGACGTACGCACATACACCCGCACACACACATAAGGTGCTATCACACCGAAAGGGTGTCTAGACGTGCCATGACCACTTCCTCTATGCTCATTTAGGCTTCCTGGTATACTGTGTTAATTTGATTCAACTGAATCCCACTGCTACATATTAGCTGGGTGAGCCATGGGTGATTTACTGATTGTGTGTGATTGTGTGCGTGCGCGGGAGTACATGTGCGGGAGTGTGTGTGTGAGAGAGCACATTCATGTGTGCGTGTGTTTTAAAAATGTGTGTGTGTCCGAGTGCTCATGAGAGCTGAGATGACTTCACCAAGATTAAAGCGTTTGGGTTTTTAATCCTATCAACAAAAAAAATGCTAAGGAAAACCTTTTTGAAATGGTTAGCCACACTAGCCTATCAGCGAGGGTTATTTCTGGACTGGTCAGTCCTGGACAGGATTTTTACTCAAATCACCTGGGTTATACTCTGAGTGTACAAAACATGACATAGACTGACCAGGTCAATCCAGTTGAAAGCTATGATCCCTTATTGATGTCACCTGTTAAATCCACTTCAATCAGTGTAGATGAAGGGGAGGAGACAGGTTAAATGTGTGCCATTCAGAGGGTGAATGGGCAAGTCAAAATATTTAAGTGCCTTTGAATGGGGTATGGTAGTAGGTGCCAGACGCACCGATTTGAGTGTCCCGTGTGTATCAACGATGGTCCAACACCCAAAGGACATCCAGCCCACTTGACACAACTGTGGGAAGCATTGGCGTCAACGTGGGCCAGCATCCCTGTGGAATGCATGCGGCACCTTATAATCCATGCCCCCGACGAATTGAGGCTGTTCTGAGGGCAAAAGGAGGTGCAATTCAATATTAGGAAGTTGCTCTTAATGTTTTGTACACTCAGTGTATATCCGTCAATTATAAAGAGTGGCAGGTAGCCTAGTGGTTAGAGCTTTGGGCCAGTAAACAAAAGGTGGCTGGTTCAAATACCTGAACCAATAAGGTGAAAAACCTGTCGATGTGCCCTTGAGCAAGGCACTTAACCCTAATTTCTCCAGGGGCGCCGTACTACTATAGCCGACCCTTTAGAACAACACATTTCACTGCACCTATCTGTTTTATTTGTATTTATTTTCATAAATGTTATTATAAATGTTTATATGGGCACTGGGAACTCACAGGTGGTCGCAGATGTGTGGTGTGTGTGTGTGTGTGTTGTGTGTGTGTGTACGTCCAATGTATCTGCGTCAATCTGTGTGTGTTCATGTGCATAAGTGTCTGTTCTGCGTCCACTGGATCTTACATGTGCAATGCGCTTGCACATCCCCCCCCCCCCCTACAGATCGGCCAGTTCTTCGGGATGATCGACCCTATCCTCATGGTCAACCTGGTCAACATGTCTCTGTTCACGCTCAACAAGACGTACGACTACCAGTCGGTCTGCGACCCCAAGAGGGAGAGCAAAGGGTCCGCGGCGGGCCTGCGCTCAGTCTACGTGGTGAGTTACATAAGCCAGAGACACACACACATACACACATACACACACACCGTCACCAAAGGACCATAAATAACCATAAATACAGATTAGATGGACACCAGGGGAAATGCGGGATAACGAGTAAGAGCCGTTTGAGCAGTCAAAGGCCTCCTGAAAATAATGGATTAGTCAGAGTAATGACTTTGGGTAACACTTGGAGTGGACTGAGTGTTAGGTGGCGCTAAGACTATTTTGAAGCTGTTGTAATATGGGATCTTAAAGGGGTATTGAACATTTGGAATAACAAGCCACAGAATTGTAGTTTAAAGTGATGGTTCACTCTAAAATCAAAACTCGTCAGATGTTTTTAGACGTCAAACGTAGTCCACGATCAAGGTGACATGTCTCAAGACATTTGTTGTGTAGATCTGGCTATTTGATAAGGTGATATGTCTCAAGACATTTGTTGTGTAGATCTGGCTATTTGATAAGGTGATATGTCTCAAGACATTTGTTGTGTAGATCTGGCTATTTGATAAGGTGATATGTCTCAAGACATTTGTTGTGTAGATCTGGCTATTTGATAAGGTGATATGTCTCAAGCTATTTGTTGTGTAGATCTGGCTATTTGATAAGGTGACATGTCTCAAGACATTTGTTGTGTAGATCTGGCTATTTGATAAGGTGATATGTCTCAAGACATTTGTTGTGTAGATCTGGCTATTTGATAAGGTGATATGTCTCAAGACATTTGTTGTGTAGATCTGGCTATTTGATAAGGTGATATGTCTCAAGCTATTTGTTGTGTAGATCTGGCTATTTGATAAGGTGACATGTCTCAAGACATTTGTTGTGTAGATCTGGCTATTTGATAAGGTGATATGTCTCAAGACATTTGTTGTGTAGATCTGGCTATTTGATAAGGTGACATGTCTCAAGCCATTTGTTGTGTAGATCTGGCTATTTGATAAGGTGACATGTCTCAAGACATTTGTTGTGTAGATCTGGCTATTTGATAAGGTGATATGTCTCAAGACATTTGTTGTGTAGATCTGGCTATTTGATAAGGTGACATGTCTCAAGCCATTTGTTGTGTAGATCTGGCTATTTGATAAGGTGACATGTCTCAAGCCATTTGTTGTGTAGATCTGGCTATTTGATAAGGTGATAAGTCCATGTTTAAAGCTATTTGTTGTGTAGATCTGGCTATTTGATAAGGTGACATGTCTCAAGACATTTGTTGTGTAGATCTGGCTATTTGATAAGGTGACATGTCTCAAGACATTTGTTGTGTAGATCTGGCTATTTGATAAGGTGACATGTCTCAAGCCATTTGTTGTGTAGTTCTGGCTATTTGATAAGGTGATAAGTCCATGTTTAAAGCTATTTGTTGTGTAGATCTGGCTATTTGATAAGGTGATAAGTCCATGTTTAAAGCTATTTGTTGTGTAGATCTGGCTATTTGATAAGGTGACATGTCTCAAGACATTTGTTGTGTAGATCTGGCTATTTGATAAGGTGACATGTCTCAAGACATTTGTTGTGTAGATCTGGCTATTTGATAAGGTGACATGTCTCAAGCCATTTGTTGTGTAGATCTGGCTATTTGATAAGGTGATAAGTCCATGTTTAAAGCTATTTGTTGTGTAGATCTGGCTATTTGATAAGGTGACATGTCTCAAGACATTTGTTGTGTAGATCTGGCTATTTGATAAGGTGATAAGTCCATGTTTAAAGCTATTTGTTGTGTAGATCTGGCTATTTGTGCGCGTCTTTCCCATTGGTTTGAGGCAATCTAATTTAAGGTATATACACATGCATCTTCATTTGGACAGTTTCTTGCAGCAGGAAAAAAAATCATGTATTTTTTTTATTTCACCTTTATTTAATTAACCAGGTAGGCTAGTTGGGGCTAGTTGAGAACAACTGCGACCTGGCCAAGATAAAGCTAAGCAGTTCGACACATACAACAACACAGAGTTACACATGGAATAAACAAACATACAGTCAATAAGACAATAGGAAAAAAGTATATATACAGTGTGTGCAAATGAGGTGGGATAAGGGAGGTAAGGCAATAAAATAGGCCATAGTGGTGAGGTAATTACAATATAGCAATTAAACACTGGAATGGTAGATGTGCAGAAAATGAATGTGCAAGTAGAGATACTGGGGTGCAAAGGAGCAAGATAAATGAATAAATACAGTATGGGGATGAGGTAGTTAGATGGACTATTTACACATGGGCTATGTACAGGTGCAGTGATCTGTGAGCTGCTCTGACAGCTGGTGCTATTAAGCTAGTGAGGGAGATATGAGTCTCCAGCTTCAGTGATTTTTGCAGTTAGTTCCAGTCATTGGCAGCAGACAACTGGAAGGAAAGGAGGCCAAAGGAAGAATTGGCTTTGGGGGTGACCAGTGACAAGACAATTTTAGATTTAATTTTGGATTGGAGATGCTTAATGTGAGTCTGGAAGGAGAGTTTATTTGTTAACCCTGCAGCAACAGGAAATGTGGATTAAAGTTCATGCACATTTTTGTAGTGGTTGATACATTTTTTGTTAGGACATAGTCTCACATTTTGAAAAATAAATTACAAACTTTAGAGGCCTTTTTAAACCTACCTAATTTGCAATGGAAAATTCTCTGCAACAAAATATTGATAAAATTAAGATAGCACATCTAAAGCTGGATCTACACAACCAACAACGTTTGTGGTCTGTAGTCTTCTGACACACTTTTTGAGTGATCTATCACTTTAATTTAAAGTCATTTACAGAATTATTTAGGTCAATGTTGGGTCTAGATTTTTATCATACGTTTGTTAATTAACATACAGAATCTTTGTAGACTTTGATCTACATTTTCATTGTTACTGACAAATAGATTTTGACTACAAAAGTAGATCAAAGATGTAGATAATAGCTTTTGATTGGAATTTGATATGACTTTTAACATGGTTAGTTAGCTCCCCTTGATGACCAAACTCTATCAACCTGGAAAGAAAGGACACAGGCCTGAGTCACTAGACCAGAGCATTGCATGCTAATCATAATCAAAACAACATGGTTGTTTTTTCAGTCAAACCGGGAAACTACTTGTTGTTCCTTTTCACTTTGTAGATTTACACTAGCATCTGTTGTGGTGGGCTCTGTGCTAATTCCCTTCCAAAATCTTGTCTGGCTTGTCTGAGTCGGTGTCCGCGCACTTGGCAAATGCCTCGGCTCGAGACTCGCTTTGCCAGCACAATCAGGATGTTTAGAAAAGGTATAAGCCCAAGTTTAAAATGTGCTGTTTTACATGGAATGTTTAGTTATTGGGAGTTGTTTCGATTACCTGAAGTTACGCTTGGGCTTCACCATGTGAAAATATGTTTTTGTAATGTGTTTTGTAATACCCAATCTTTTTGTCCCTTGCAGCCCACCATAGCAGACATTTTGAACGTTGGATGGTTAGCATCAGCAGCAGCCTGGTGAGACCCAACTCTTGGTTCTTTAACACTGTTCCCAATGCAGATGTAAAAATACAGAGGCAGTCTGTGGGCCATCTGTGTAAGCATTCTACAGGTCCCAGAGCACTTTGTTTACACTAGCTCGCCTTCTGTCCTGATTTCATTCGCTGTGTGTCTTACAATATGTCCAATAAAATTAGATTTGTTTACAGGGAGGCTAACACATTGTCATATTTTTCCACACAAAGGCTTTTTGATTATGACATTTGCGGTTCTTTCGCTAAAAGCCAATAAACTCGCCATCTGAATGAAAATCTGTAAGAAATGTGGGTTGTGATGATACAGTATGTGAGTATTTTTCCTGTCACGGACAGAAGATTTGTTGGATGTTCTGTCAAGAGGTATTAATTTGTGTACTTTGATTCCCTACAGGTCGATACTACAGCAATTATTGGTTAGCATAGCATTCCCTAATTTCCTGCACGCAGGTGAGATTTCCGACTCTTCTAAAACATTTGTTTGAATTAGGTTGTTAAGTATGATCTCATAAAAAATCACGTTGTTATAAAATGCCCCTTTTCTATTTAGCTTGATGGGCCCTTAATAAAAGTATTGGCGCTGTTGTTATGAAAGCAATGACGGTATTCTCAGAGCATAGAAAGTTATTCATCAAGCAATGATGAGCTATGCCAGGAATATTCATTGAGAAATAACATTGTTCAAATGTAGATGGATTTCTGTATGTTTTGGCTACCAGAGCAACTGAACAGTAATTTGTCTTCTCAGAACTTGAGAATGTACACGGTGTGTTCTATGGACATAACCCCTACCTTGCTGGATCCTTGACAATCTGTTTGTTTGTTTGTGTGCGTGTCTGTTGTGCGCGTGCGTGTGTGCTGCGTTTGTGTGCGCGTGCTGTGTGTTCCACAGCAGACACTGATGACGAAATACCTGACATGTCCAAGGAGAGCTGTATCACGGAGCAGACTCAATACTTCTATGACAACGAGGAAAAGTCCTTCAGAGGAACACTAGACTGTGAAAACTGCTCCAGGTGAGAGCTGTCATTCACTGCAACCTATTTTACACACTCCAGGGTCCTTTACAGTAGGGAGATTTTTTTTTTAATGGGTAGGCACTACCTAAACTTGTCCAATAACAACATAGTATTCCATTTTCCATTGCAAAACATTTTGGTATTGCGTACCCAACTGAACATAACCTTGGTAAAACCTCATCAACAATCCTCTGGAACTGCCACACAGAGCACGAGATGGAACTTCACTCAACATTCTAGTTCTCTCCTTTAGTTAATACTATCAAAATGTCCCTTTAATTTGGGAATTGTGATCAAATAAAACAATATTACCCACTTTCAATGCAACATACCGAAACAAAACGAATTATGCAAGAAATTTTCTTGTAGGAAGAGCGCATTGGAGTACGATTCTATTGCATTGACATGCACGACTCAGGTCCACACTCTATTCTACGGTGCGGCATAACCAATCAGAACTGCAGTAGAATCAGACATATGCAAATAGACCTTTGCCATATATGGATCTGTGCCGTTCACTTTCGACTGGACTGTGCTTACAGCATGAGAGGTTGGGAGTAGATACGCTTGTTTTGAGATCAAAGCATCATTTGTCTGATTCTCTGTAATAATGGTATGGAAATAAAAAAGCATTTTATTTTGTTAAGTGGTTTCTTGCATCAAACAATACATTTTCAGTCACCTTGTATGAAGGGCAAGTGGATAAACAGGTTCATGTCAAGTCCTGCGTGTTTTTTTACAAAAGTCTTATGGAATGTAGACCTACATTGAACACCACACATTGGCTGCTACTGTAGGCTGAATGATAGAACAGCTATTTCCATGTTAAAATGTTATGGGGTGCATTTTCTCCATTGTTTTTGATGGTAGACCACTCTGATAGGCCTACATTATGATCAAATAGCCACAGTAGCCTACTTGGCCACTGATGAAACTGTAACTTAAAGCGAGTTCAGCCTCAGTGTTCACAATAAACACACACCAGATGTTGCACAGAAAGTTTGCGCTCAGCAGACCTGAAATTTGCTCAGTGCCGAAAGAAATTAGAGGGATCATTGCTCGTCACACTTATTATATATGAACCCACCAAGAGCCAAGTACAACTCTACCTCAATAGAATACATTATTCTATGTGGCTCAGTGGGGAAAAGGCACTGGCTGATTGCTATCAGGCCTGCTCTAAACCAGCTGTGCAGATTCAAGACAGTGGAATGTGCTTGACCCATATTACCTCTGACAGTTTAGTTCCAATAATAGGGCATAGGATCCTATCTAAAGATGGTGCTGCCATACAATTGGTTTTAATGACTGTGTATACATCTGAAATGGCAATGTGGTAGTACACTACTTTTGGCTGTAGTACACTACTTTTGGCCAGGCTGGAAGGCACAGTGGGTTTAATGTTGGACGCAAAGAATCTTGGGAATCAGAACCCCTCAATTGACTACAAGCACCTTCATTCCCTCCACCCCACCACATAGCTAAATCACTGAGACTACAAACAACTTCTTCACACAGGTTATGTGCGATTTCATTCTAAAGTACTCTTGTTATATATTCTTGGTGTGCTCTGCTTGTGGTCTGCTAGTACTCTGCTAGTGGTCTGCTAGTGGCCTGCTAGTGCTCTGCTAGTGGTCTGCTAGTGCTCTGCTAGTGGTCTGCTAGTGCTGCTAGTGGTCTGCTAGTGCTCTGCTTGTGGTCTGCTAGTGCTCTGCTAGTGCTCTGCTAGTGGTCTGCTAGTGGTCTGCCAGTGGTCTGCTAGTGCTCTGCTTGTGGTCTGCTAGTGGTCTGCTAGTGCTGCTAGTAGTCTGCTAGTGGTCTGCTAGTGCTCTGCTAGTGCTCTGCTAGTGCGCTGCTAGTGCGCTGCTAGTGGTCTGCTAGTGCTCTGCTAGTGCTGCTAGTGGTCTGCTAGTGCTGCTAGTGGTCTGCTAGTGCTGCTAGTGGTCTGCTAGTGGTCTGCTAGTGCTGCTAGTGGTCTGCTAGTGCTGCTAGTGGTCTGCTAGTGCTCTGCTAGTGGTCTGCTAGTGCTGCTAGTGGTCTGCTAGTGCTCTGCTTGTGGTCTGTTAGTGGTCTGCTAGTGCTGCTAGTGGTCTGCTAGGGCTGCTAGTGGTCTGCTAGTGGTCTGCTAGTGCTCTGCTAGTGCTCTGCTAGTGGTCTGCTAGTGCTGCTAGTGGTCTGCTAGTGCTGCTAGTGGTCTGCTAGTGGTCTGCTAGTGCTGCTAGTGGTCTGCTAGTGCTGCTAGTGGTCTGCTAGTGGTCTGCTAGTGCTCTGCTAGTGCTCTGCTAGTGGTCTGCTAGTGCTGCTAGTGGTCTGCTAGTGCTCTGCTTGTGGTCTGCTAGTGGTCTGCTAGTGCTGCTAGTGGTCTGCTAGGGCTGCTAGTGGTCTGCTAGTGCTCTGCTTGTGGTCTGCTAGTGGTCTGCTAGTGGTCTGCTAGTGCTGCTAGTGGTCTGCTGTGCTGCCAGTGCAATTGCACTCAACCAAATAAATCCGTCACTCTAATGACAAAGTGGAGTTCCCTGGGCCGAGGAGGTAGTAAACTCCACATGCCTTGAAGGTGAGGTAGAGTCAGTATGCTGCAAGGCAGACCACAATCTTGGCGGTGCGTTTGCTGTTTTAAGGCTCCCTCGTGCTGTCTAATGGGGTGCCTGCCGCACTGTGTTGCTGTGCATTAGCTTCGCATACGTCGCCAGTTAACAACCACCATAAAGAAGGTCAATTTTTGTCTAAACTCAAAACTGCCGGCCTGTGTTTCCGCTATGGTCTGCTATGGTCTGAGGCCGGTGTAATTTAGGACTAGAGCTTGGACCATATATAAGCAGACAGTGTTGCCCTCACACCGACCCTTCAAGGTTGGATGCAGCTTATGTTTGGTAGGTCGACTCAACTCAACCCATTCAGACAATTATGTTCTCATTGGAACATACGGGTGTTTCACTTGAAATATAATTAGATTCCGGGAATCTTCCAACCGGGATTTCTGGAAAACATGTGAACATTAGGGAAAGTTTCAGGAATTTTTCAACCCTAGTCTTGTAGTAAGTACCCTGTCTTTCCCAATGCCATGTCTCATGGCATCTCCCCTGTGTCTTGTTTCTGTCTCGATCCAGGATGTTCCATGCTGAGAAGCTGTGGAAGACCAACCTGGTGTTCGTCATCGCCGACGCCAAGCTCACCTGCATGTCATGTGACCACAAGCCCTTAATACAGGCCGAGCAGCCTTGTATCCTTTAAACATACAGTCAATAGAGCACTAATGTTTAATATTGTAATACAGTAGTAATATATTCATGTCTAATGTAGTTGTGTAGTTCATCTGTACTACTTACAGTCTGTTAGTTCTAGTTTACTGGTCTTTGTATATACAGTGACTCTTCTTAAAATAATCACATCTAACTAGATTATTATTTGTTTAATTATTAAAAGGTGTACAGTTGTACAGGTTTTTTCTTTTATCCTACTGGTCCCTATATTCTTGACTTTTACAAGCAGAGTACAATATTTTTCATATTCCTCAATGGATCAGAACTTCCTCTATGGCTAAGTGAAACTCAGACCTGTACTGACTGACTGGCTTCTCTCTCTGTTACAGATGAACCAAACTCAGACCTGTACTGACTCAGTCTCCTGTCTCTCTCTCTGTGTTGCTGTTGAACCAAACTCAGACCTGTACTGACTCAGTCTCCTGTCTCTCTCTCTGTGTTGCTGTTGAACCAAATTCAGACCTGTACTGACTCAGTCTCCTGTCTCTCTCTGTGGCTGTTGAACCAAACTCAGACCTGTACTGACTCAGTCTCCTGTCTCTCTCTGTGGATGTTGAACCAAACTCAGACCTGTACTGACTCAGTCTCCTGTCTCTCTCTGTGGCTGTTGAACCAAACTCAGACCTGTACTGACTCAGTCTCCTGTCTCTCTCTGTGGATGTTGAACCAAACTCAGACCTGTACTGACTCAGTCTCCTGTCTCTCTCTGTGGCTGTTGAACCAAACTCAGACCTGTACTGACTCAGTCTCCTGTCTCTCTCTGTGGCTGTTGAACCAAACTCAGACCTGTAATGACTCAGTCTCCTGTCTCTCTCTGTGGCTGTTGAACCAAACTCAGACCTGTAATGACTCAGTCTCCTGTCTCTCTCTGTGGCTGTTGAACCAAACTCAGACCTGTACTGACTCAGTCTCCTGTCTCTCTCTGTGGCTGTTGAACCAAACTCAGACCTGTACTGACTCAGTCTCCTGTCTCTCTCTGTGGCTGTTGAACCAAACTCAGACCTGTAATGACTCAGTCTCCTGTCTCTCTCTGTGGCTGTTGAACCAAACTCAGACCTGTACTGACTCAGTCTCCTGTCTCTCTCTGTGGCAGATGATAGCGAAGGCTAATCCACTCTGAAAGGCTTACAATAAAATCCATCATATCCCCTCCAACACACCAGGGCTGTAGCCAATTATACAAGGAGCCTAATGAAAATTCACATAAATTCAAAATGGCAGCCAAAAGGGTTTCAGGGGAGACTATTTGATTTGCTCCAAAAATGACGTGGTTTTTCCATGTCTTTCTGAAAGCATCTGTTCCGATTGTTCTTTCACATTTCGATTAGTGTTATAGCTTGATATTTAATTTGATATGGTAATTTACTTCAATCCAAAGTGGATAGTGATACAGATTGGGTATGTGTGGCCACAAAGTGGGTTACATACAGCCATAGAGATACAATATAATAGTGTTCCATTTAATTCTGTGCCCACAATATCTGGTGATGCAAGTACTACACTGAACAAAAATATAAACGCAACATGCAAACATTTAAAATATTTTACTGAGTTATAAGAGCCCTAATCTATGGATTTCACATGACTGAGAATACAGATATGCATCTGTTGGTCACAAATACCTGTGGGGTGGATCAAAAAACCAGTCAGTATCTGGTGTGACCACTGTTTGCCTCATGCAGCATGACACATCTCCTTCGCATAGAGTTGATCAGGCTGTTGATTGTGGCCTGTGGAATGTTGTCCCACTCCTCTTCAATGACTGTGCAAAGTTGCTAGATGTTGGCGGGAACTGTAATACACTGTCACACACGTCGATCCAGAGCATCTCAAACATGCTCAATGGGTGACATGTATGGTGAGTATGCAGGCCATGGAAAAGCTAGGACATTTTCAGCTTCCAGTTATTGTGTACAGATCCTTGTGATGTGGGGCCGTGCATTTTCATACTGAAACATGAGGTGATGGCAGGTGATGAATGGCACGACAATGGGCCTCAGGATCTCGTCACCGTATCTCTGTGTATTCAAATTGCCATCGATAAAATGCAATTGTGCTCATTGTCCATAGCTTGAGCCTTCCCATACCATAACCCCACCTCCACCATTGGGCACTCTGTTCACAACGTTGACATCAACAAACATCAGTCTGCTATCTTTCCGGAACAGTTGAAACCGGTATTCATCTGTGAAGAACCCACTTCTCCAGTGTGCCAGTGACCATCGAAGGTGAACCTTTGCCCACTGAAGTCAGTTACAATGCTGAACTGCAGTCAGGTCAAGACCCTGGTGAGGATGACGAGCACGCAGATGACATTCCTGCAGTCATCATGACAGTTGCACGCTCCCTCAAAACTTGAGACATCAGTGGCATTGTGTTGTGTGGCAAAACTGCACATATTAGAGTGCCCCCAGCACTAAGTGCACCTGGATAATGATCATGCTGTTTAGTCAGCTTCTTGATATGCCACACCTGTCAGATGAATAGATTATCTTGGCAGAGGAGAAATGCTCACTAACAGGGATCTAAACAAATTTGTGCACACAGTTTGAGAGAAATAAGCTTTTTGTTGGAACATTTATGGGATAACTTAATTCAGTTTATGAAACATGGGACCAACACTTGTTGCGTGTCTATTTTTGTTCAGTAGATATATTCTAGCCAATTGAGCTACCAGAACCAATGGTTTATTTCCTAAATGGGTTGATGTAGCTGAGGGACCAGACCCATGTGAAATGGCTGAGAAACCAAGGTTCCGAAAAGGTCCAGATGCCTGTTTCGACAACAACGAGAGGGTAGGTCACGTCATTATTTTGTCATCCTCTGTGTTTAAAAATGGCAACCGTCAAATGTAACGTCACAATGTCAAAACTCACAATACACTAATATGTTTTCACAATGCATGTGCTTTTCTCAATGTGCATAGTTCTCTTGTTAATGTTCCATCTTTTACTCAAAATGGCTGCCTCTTTCTCTATTCTTGTCTTTGGATTACTGTATGTGCAGAGATTTCCCACACAAATACAAGTTATTGCCAGGTATTGACATACTGCACTGTATGGTTCAACAGTAAGCAAATATGTAGTGTAAATGACTAAAATCCTTTGTGTGTGAAATCTCTGCACTTGAATGCTTTGGTTTGTTTTTCAGACTCGTCTTATCCCAGTGGCAAACCTTTTGGTTTCTCAAAGTTTCATGATGGTGTTAACATCTTCTGCTTGCACTCTTTCTATTTATTACACACACACACACACACACACACACACACACACACACACACACACACACACCTAGATGCTTCTCTCTGTTTCTCTCTCTTCACCTTTCCACAAAGTGTTCTGTTTTCTCCGTTCTTCTGCCCATTCACTTTGCACATGGACTTTCTAACTGCTAACTGTGGAATGTTTGCTGCATGACTTTCTCTTTCTCTCTGTTTCTGTTTCTTTCCTGCTCTTTGATTGGCTGTTGATGGTTAGGATGAGCACATGTGCCCGACGAGCGCAGGCTCTCCATTGGCCTCCTCTCTGCTCATGTTACTGCCGCCACTGTTCATGTGCTGTCTCGGGTCAGTCCCATCAAGCACTCTCTCTCTCTCTCTCTCTCTCTCTCTCTCTCTCTCTCTCTCTCTCTCTCTCTCTCTCTCTCTCTCTCTCTCTCTCTCTCTCTCTCTCTCTCTCTCTCTCTCTCTCTCTCTCTCTCTCTCTCTCTCTCTCTCTCTCTCTCTCTCTCTCTCTCTCTCTCTCTCTCTCTCTCTCTCTCTCTCTCTCTCTCTCTCTCTCTCTCTCTCTTTCTCTGTATCATACTATGTATTTATTTCCATCTCTCTTTATCGGTCTGTTTGTCTACTGACGTGTTTACTAATCAAGATGCTAGCTAACGCAGGCCCTTGCTTCCTAATTTAACTCTAACAAATTCTTATTTATTTTATGATGTAGAAAATGATACATGTCTGAAAATGTTTTGCTATTACGCTCCACTCTATAGAGCTGTACAGATTATCAGACATCAGAGAATCCGACATGGATTATTCCATACTCAGATTACAATTATTCCATACATACCCCAATCTCTATTCAATGTGGATATGCAGTCTAGTACCATTATACCTTGCTATTATGTCATCAAACATACAGTAGCTTTATGAATATGTAAGACATACTGGGCTGTTGTACCCCTACTGAACCAATTATCTTTTAGTCAGCAGGGTTGTGTCTGTCACTAACTTGTCCCCCTGCCACCTTCCTCCCTGCCACCTTCCTCCTCCCCTCTTGTTGCCGTGGTCACAGGAGGAGGACTTTGACTGTGGTGGGGCGTCCGCTCTGAGCCCGTCCCTGTTGGCCATGGTGGCGCTGCAGCTGGCCCTGCTCTGGCTCCTGGCCGGCTCAACTCACCACGCCGTCCCCTCGTGACCTCTGAAGACCTCGGTTGCCCCCGGCAACCGGCATGCAACGCCGCCTCAAAACGCCGAACGCTAAAACAAAAAAACATCTGAAACCACTTCCTGACAGATCTTCTTTTTGGGATATTTGCGTTTTTCAAGGGTTTCGTTACATTTCTTCACCCAGGGGTGGGAGAAAGTGAGGAAAGTTAACATCGGCGGGATGTAAAATAAATTCTAAGCGAGAACTTTCATCCCTGACCCCTGACCCCTGGCTTTTCCCCTCCAGCCATCTGAGCTTCCAGCCATCTGAGCTAGGGAGATCGAGGTGATTGAGTGGTGAACTTTGACCTTTGTTTGGCTCGACGATGACAACCCTGCAAATGCTACAGGTTGGACTGCCTTACAGTGCCAGGGGGAAAGTGAAAGGACTGCCTCTTCATTTTGGGTTCCTTTTAGTTTTTTTTTTTTTTTTTGTGATGTTCTAAAAGAGATCCCCGTTGATTTGTATTCAACACTGCCAGAAACAGTGCTGCCCTTCACAACAGTCCCGTTGTGTTTGTCACAAAGTTATTTATTTATTTCTAAACCTTTTGCAGTGGCTTGTTACTCAGTATTGAAATGTGTGTTTGTTTTGTTCAAGTTGCAATAAGTTGTTTAATAGGAAGTCAGAAATCAGAATGTTTTTTATTTTACACTGGGGTGCTGTTGGCATTATTCTGTTCGTTTCAACTCCCATTTAAAAGTAGCAACACGTTTACATTCACGCTGCTGTCCTTGTATAGATGTGGTGTACAACGATCATATTCATTCACATACATGTGGTCACATATGAACCCTTTTGCCCCAACTTACTATCTCCTGTTTGAAGTGATTGATCCCTTTCTGTTTGCGGTCAACCACTTCTCCCTCAACCTTGACCACAAATGGTCAATGTCGGGTCCTACCATCTTGGTATCTGGTCCCTCTGAACTAACCATCATTGCCAAAGTGCAATTGACCAATCAGGGCACCCCGGCTGGCCTCTAGTGCGCTCATTGGTCTAATCTCTAGTGCCATGTTGATTCTTAGTCAGACAAACCCTTTAGCTTTATTTATTTGACTGTGTGGCTACTGACCTGAAGGAAACTTGATGTGTTTGGTATTTATTTGACTGTGTGGCTACTGACCTGAAGGAAACTTGATGTGTTTGGTATTTATTTGAATATATAAGTTTGTTTTTGTTTTTTATTAGGATGAAGGGCATAGCTGCATGCTAGTGTGTAATGTTGGCTTTAATGCCATTATTTTTCTGATTGATTTCAATGCGTCAATGCAATGGATATAAAATGAAGAGAAAGAGTAGGAGGGATGTAGGAAATGTAGACTTGGTACATGACAGTTTATTTGTGCTTGCTCATGTCTCACTTCTTGATTTAAGTATTGTTGAATACGTGACTTGCAACTTCAAGGATCTGTCTTTCTCACAATGTTCTGCCCGCTATTGAAGAGAACATTTCCCCAAATCAAAAACCATTGCACCTCGTTGCAAAGTCAATTTCCCCCTCAAAACGTAAATTGCTTTAAGACCTATTGGAAATGTCGATCAATACACTCCAATCTAAATTCATTCATATCAGTGTGGATATCAGTCCTGTTGTACTTTCTTAGTTTTTGTGTGCCTTGTGGTTCTGGTACTTTAATAACTTTATGAATTAGAGATTCAAGACAGATTGACAATAGGATACTGTCTTTCTGAGTGTACTATACTATGGTATACACCTGCTAACTCATTTCCCCACAAGAACAGCTACCAACATACTACATGAGAAATAACAGAAATGTGCCTCGTTTTATTCAGGACCAAATCTGGACCCGTCAATCATCCTGGCCAAACGATGCAGTGGAATAACTTTGAGTGAAAGAGACATAAGGTTAAGTTTCTTTATTCAGCGTTGTGGAAAAACGGTTTTATTAAAACGCGGTTTTATTATCATGTCAGAATATCAACAATTCCTCTCTAAATGGATTGTATTCGTTTAATTTTTGAACATGGTTCACAAGAGGAACATGGTAGACATGCTGTGCTTTAAAAAAACGTTTTTTTTCTTTGTGATGCAATTCAGCTCGACTGGGACGTGATCTGATGGTCGATTTAGTGTTACTGATCTGTTGTAGAGAAAATATAGAGGTGTTCCTGGCACTGAATTGACCTCTTAAGCACTAAACAAGATCATTTCAGACAATCGATTCGATAACAATTGACAATCATTGTTTCCGATAACTTGCTTAAGACTAGTATTAGTAATACTTCATTGAATTAATTGCTGTAAATGAAAACGCAAACAACTGCCAAAACAGGGACTTTAAAGGAGCCTTTGGGTAATGTCAGAAACATTCACGCATTGTTTCCTTTGAAAACCGAGGCATATGGACTCAGGAAACCACATAGTCTATTCAGTGTAGAGTTTGGAAACTACATGATTACGCTGTGTGGTCTCTAGTGCCATTCAAATACTTCTCCCACACCTCATTATCATTGCTTAAATTATAATTACAAAGCGTTCTTACGTCAACCAGAATAAAATCCATCTGGACTTTTTCAATTTCTCTGAAACACTGAAGAGGAAGGGGACTTTTGTTATGATCCCAGTCTTAAGCTATGATTATTTGCCAATATGTTATGTGGCGAAACTCGAGTACCATCACCAAAGGCGAACTGCTGTCATGTCCGAAACTATACGAGGGGTCTGAGGTGACATTTAGGGTCCCGTATTGGTTGTTTCAATGTTCTGTGGGGAAACTAACTAACATCCTGTATTTAAGACCCTCAATATCTAAGAACATTCAAGAATATCAAGTGCCATAGGACTCTCTTTCTCTGTTTACCGGGAAACCTATTACTAACGTTTATGCAACGTTTAGGATTGAATAAGTGCAAATCTCATCTATTTTCCCTGTGTTGCATGATAATGCCATGATACTGTATCAGTGGCAGGCAATGAGATAAAGTACCCTCTTTCTTCTCCTGCTTTGGTGTGTATTGTTGGGATGGGAAGCATAATACCGTGGGTTTGTTGGGTGTTTGTTTATGATATGATAACGATACAGCTTCTACTGCCTTTCTCTTGAGGAGACAGCATTTGGTACCGCCCTGGTCTGAGTGAGCGCAGTGGCCTAGCGGTTAGAGCGTTGGGCCAGTAACCGAAATGTCACTGGTTCGAGCAAGGCACTTAACCCTAATTTGCTCCAGGGGCGCTGTACTACTATGGCTGACCCTGTAAAACAACACAATTCACTGCAGCTCTCCGGTGTATGTGACAATACATATCTTTTCCTCTGTCACAGGTTGTCACATTCAAGACCAGGCTAGACCCTTGGGAAATGGTGTCTGGTTATTTCATGCCACTCTAAGGGCTAAAATCAGATGCTGTCACCTCAGGAATAACATATTAGCAGAGTGATTGGATGTGTTTTTTGATGCTGTGGTGCTCTCTGTGTGGATTGTGTGGGTTATGCTTTTTCTGGACTCTTTTTTTGTTATCATGAACTCTCAGTGTGTTTTAAGGGGAGTGTTCCATGCCTGCAACACTATGTCAGGCTATTGGTGGGACCGCCCCCCAATCTTTCTCTGCCAGCGTTTTCATGGCAGACCATTGGTGGACATGTCCACTAATATCCCCTTGTCAGACTCCTTTTTGACAGGCTATTGGTGGGCCTCCGCGTCAATCTCCCTTGATTGTGCTTTTAAGATGTTACACTTTTGTGGAACTTGATTCACCTGAATCAGTCATGTATAAATTTGTACGATACTGTTATTATTCTCGGACGAAAGAAAGAAAATAGTAATGTTTATAATCCTGGAAAATGCTTATTCATGTGCAAATACAGTATATTCAGAATAAAACTTTCTCATTAGCTATTGAATGGTGTCCTCTTGCAGTTCTGGGCCCTTTCCTCCCCAATCCAGATTGACTTACTGTTACTGTAACATTGCCAAAACACATTTCCCACTTTTCCCCACAATGTGTGTGAGAAACTGAAAGAAGCTGCAGTCTGCTATCCCAGTGTCCCCCAGTGACTCCCACCGGCCAATCAGCGATGAGAATTGAGGCCGGGCCAACAACAACATCCAGGAAGTGAAAGTGAAGAATATCTATATCTCTCTGTGGTTATGACACTGAATTTGCTTAACGGACACATTTACAGTTGAAGTTGGAAGTTTACATACACATAAGCCAAATACATTTAAACTCAGTTTTTCACAATTCCTGACATTTAATCCTAGTAATAATTACCTAAATTAGATCAGTTAGGATCACCACTTTATTTTAAGAATGTGAAATGTCAGAATAATAGTAGAGAGAGTGATTTTATTTCAGCTTTTATTTCTTTCATCACATTCCCAGTGGGTCAGAAGTTTACAATAAACAGAATTAGTATTTGGTAGCATTGCCTTTAAATTGTTTAACTTGAGTCAAACGTTTCGGGTAGCCTTCCACAAGATTCCCACAATAAGTTGTGTGAATTTTGGCCCCTTCCTCTTGAACAGAGCTGGTGTAACTGAGTCAGGTTTGCCTCCTTGCTCGCACATGTTTTTTCAGTTCTGCCCACAAATTCTCTATGAGATTGAAGTCAGGGCTTTGTGATTGCCATTGTCCTTAAGCCATTTTGCCACAACTTTGGAAGTATGCTTGGGGTAATTGTCCATTTGGAAGACCCATTTGCGACCAAGCTTTAACTTCCTGACTGATGTCTTGAGATGTTGCTTCAATATATCCACATAATTGTCCTGCCTCGTGATACCATCTATTTTGTGAAGTGCACCAGTCCCTCCTGCAGAAAAAGCACCACACAACATGACGCTGCCACCCCCGTGCTTCACGGTTGGGATGGTGTTCTTCGGCTTGCAAGCCTCGCCCTTTTTCCTCTAAACATAACGATGGTCATTATGGCCAAACAGTTCTATTTTTGTTTCATCAGAACAGAGGACATTTCTCCAAAAAGTACGATCTTTGTCCCCATGTGCAGTTGCAAACTGTAGTCTGGCTTTTTTATGGCGGTTTTGGAGCAGTGGCCTCTTCCTTGCTGAGTGACCTTTCAGGTTATGTCGATATAGGACTCGTTTTAATGTGGATATAGATACTTTTGTACCTGTTTCCTCCAGCATCTTCACAAGGTCCTTTGGCTGTTCTTCTGGGATTGATTTGCACTTTTCGCACCAAAGTATGTATATCTCTTGGAGACAGAATGTGTCTCCTTCCTGAGTGGTATGACGGCTGCGTGGTCCCATGGTGTTTATACTTGCGTACTATTGTTTGTACAAATGAACATGGTACCTTCAGGCATTTGGAAATTGCTCCCAAGGATGAACCAGACTTGTGGAGGTCTACAAAAAAAATCTGAGGTCTTGGCTGATTTATTTAGATTTTTCCCATGATGTTAAGTAAAGAGGCACCGAGTTTGAAGGTAGGCCTTGAAATACATCCACAGGTACACCTCCAATTGACTCAAATTATGTCAATTAGCCTATCAGAAGCTTCTAAAGCCATTACATAATTTTCTGGAATTTTCCAAGCTGTTTCAAGGCACAGTCAACTTAGTTCATGTAAACTTCTGATCCACTGGAATTGTGATACAGTGAAATAATCTGTCTGTAAACAATTGTTGGAAGAATTACTTGTGTCATGCACAAAGTAGATGTACTAACCGACTTGCCAAAACTGTAGTTTGTTAACAAGACATTTGTGGAGTGGTTGAAAAGCGAGTTTTAATTACTCCAACATAAGTGTATGTAAACTTCCGACTTCAACTGTATGAAGATGCACTTATTAATAAAGAGAGCTTTTTCATGCACAGTGTAATCCCCCCTTCTCCGACAGTATGTTTATCGAATGTAAATTGATTTAGTCGGTAGCAGAGATCCTTCTCAGACTTGAACCTGAAACCAGCTGCTGTCAAGTCTACATCCATAGCCACATACTCCTTCACAGCCCCCCAAAGACAGACTACATGCTCATTTTACCCCTTACGATCAACATTAAAATTGTCCCTTATACTGTATGATATACTGCAGGCCCCAAGAAGGAACGCGTAAGTCTCTCTGGTGCTAAGGGACATTTTAATGAGTCCAATTACAATGCCTTTTAGTATTTATGATTAATAAAACATTCTTTATTACTGGTAGCACAGCTGTGGAAATGACTAAGCAGAGAGCAATAATATGAAATTACATATTTTACAGACCCCAAGCAGGAAATTGACCATAACAATTACGACCAAAGCACTATGGAACGGCTCAGTCGTTCCCTCACTATCTCTTTGTAAGAACTTGTAATAATATCATAAACTACAAAGAAAAACCATAAACATTGTATAGAGTCTGTAGTAGGGCGTAGTGAAGGTCAAACTCAGCAGTGAAATGTCATAGCTTTCAGCAGCAAATGGTAGAGCTGAGCAGAGTCCCATAAGGTTTGTTGGCAAACGTTCATTGGGCATATCACTTCACATTTTGGCTGACCTTTTGACACGTGACACATCCAATCCCTTGACCTATATTTCAAACTAGACTGCATGCTCAGTCTGCAGTCTCTACTCTTTCTCTGGAATATGTTTTAATAAATATATGCTTGTGTACCTTGCTAAAAAAATGGGTAACACTTAACCTAAATCACCCGGTTATAATGCATTATAATGCATTGTAGGACTTGTTATGAGCATGTATGAGCCCTTTTATAATGTCAGTTTAAGACCGTTGAAAATGTAACTTATAGAGCAGGGGTAGGCAAATAGATACAGCCCCATTCCATTTTTGTCAGAGCAGATGGTCGGAGAGTCAGAACATAATTATAAAAAGGTTATTTTTTAAAATAATAATTTCATGCCAGGATTACATTGAGACACAATCACATACAGTGGGGCAAAAAAGTATTTAGTCAGCCACCAATTGTGCAAGTTCTCCCACTTAAAAATATGAGAGAGGCCTGTCATTTTCATCATAGGTACACTTCAACTATGCCAGACAAAATGAGAAAGAAAATTCCAGAAATTGACATTGTAGGATTTTTTATTTATTTATTTGCAAATTATGGTGGAAAATAAGTATTTGGTCAATAACAAAAGTTTATCTCAATACTTTGTTATATACCCTTTGTTGGCAAAGACAGAGGTCAAACGTTTTCTGTCAGTCTTCACAAGGTTTCCACACACTGTTGCTGGTATTTTGGCCCATTCCTCCATGCAGATCTCCTCTAGAGCAGTGATGTTTTGGGGCTGTTGCTGGGCAACACAGACTTTCAACTCCCTCCAAAGATTTTCTATGGGATTGAGATCTGGAGACTGGCTAGGCCACTCCAGGACCTTGAAATGCTTCTTACGAAGACACTCCTTCGTTGCCCGGGCGGTGTGTTTGGGATCATTGTCATGCTGAAAGACCCAGCCACGTTTCATCTTCAATGCACTTGCTGATGGAAGGAGGTTTTCACTCAAAATCTCACGATACATGGCCCATTCATTCTTTCCTTTACACGTATCAGTCGTCCTGGTCCCTTTGCAGAAAAACAGCCCCAAAAGCATGATGTTTCCACCCCCATGCTTCACAGTAGGTATGGTGTTCTTTGGATGCAACCAAAAAGTTATATTTTGGTTTCATCTGACCATATAACATTCTCCCAATCTTCTTCTGGGTCATCCAAATGCACTCTAGCAAACTTCAGACGGGCCTGGACATGTACTGGCTTAAGCAGGGGGACACGTCTGGCACTGCAGGATTTGAGTCCCTGGCGGCGTAGTGTGTTACTGATGGTAGGCTTTGTTACTTTGGTCCCAGCTCTCTGCAGGTCATTCACTAGGTCCCCCCGTGTGGTTCTGGGATTTCTGCTCACCGTTCTTGTGATCATTTTGACCCCCCCGGGGTGAGATCTTGCGTGGAGCCCCAGATCGAGGGAGATTATCAGTGGTCTTGTATGTCTTCCATTTCCTAATAATTGCTCCCACAGTTGATTTCTTCAAACCAAGCTGCTTACCTATTGCAGATTCAGTCTTCCCAGCCTGGTGCAGGTCTACAATTTTGTTTCTGGTGTCCTTTGACAGCTCTTTGGTCTTGGCCATAGTGGAGTTTGGAGTGTGACTGTTTGAGGTTGTGGACAGGTGTCTTTTATACTGATAACAAGTTCAAACAGGTGCAATTAATACAGGTAACGAGTGGAGGACAGAGGATCCTATTAAAGAAGAAGTTACAGGTCTGTGAGAGCCAGAAATCTTGCTTGTTTGTAGGTGACCAAATACTTATGTTCCACCATAATTTGCAAATAAATTCATTAAAAATCCTACAATGCGATTTTCGGCATTTTATTCCCTAATTTTGTCTGTCATAGTTGAAGTGTGCCTATGATGAAAATTACAGGCCTCTCTCATCTTTTTAAGTGGGAGAACTTGCACAATTGGTGGCTGACTAAATACTTTTTTGCCCCACTGTACATCTCTTTTGTGGGAATATATGGGAATACATTTTCTAAATTAAACAAATGTTTAGCTGAATTCCTGGTGATTTTAGTCTTTTTTGACCCAAAACTAAACCCTGCGGGCCGGTTTTGGCCTGCGGGGCAGCCTATTACCGACTCCTGATATAGAGAGACATATTATAAGCCTTGTTATAAGATACGGTTCACATGTGCTTACACAAAGTTATAAAGCATTACAGCTGGATGAGTAAGTGTTACCAAAACTTGCTTCTGGGTATGCTGCCTCTGCATGTCAGGGGTTTTCTACTTCTATTTGGACTCCACTTCACCAATAGAGATTCTTCAGAAAGTGTTTTCTAAGCCAGATATGGATGAGTGGTCTGTATCCTCCTGCCGGTGGTTCTTTTTTTAAAGAAACAAAATAAAAAACCTCTCTGCTAAGATCTGGGTAAAATAATGAAAGGAATGTGAGTCTTATTCAGTACATTTAGTTATTGCTTACTTTTATAAATTCTACCAACCTTGCCAGCAGGCAGGCCAGCTATAATACAGGTAACTACCAAAATAATGGAAATGCTTGAGTAAATGAGGGATACAAAGTATATCGAAAGTTAATTAAGCAATTAACATATCATTATGCATACGGTCATGTATAAAAAGGCTGGGCAGGCCATCATTTTGGCTACCATCCACAGGGCACGAGTGGTCACTGAATGGTTTGATGAGCATGAAAACGATGTAAGCCATATGTCATCAGTGTCTCAGTTATCAGATTTCAACACACTTGAACACTTATGGGAGATTCTGGAGCTGTGCCTGAGACAGCATTTTTCACCAACATCAAAACACTAGATGATGGAATTTCTCTTGGAAGAATGGTGTCGCATCCCTCCAATAGAGTTCCAGACACTTGTAGAATCTATGACAAGGCACATTGAAGCTGTTCTGGCCTGTGGTGGCCCAACGCCTTATTAAGACACTTTATGTTGGTGTTGCCTTTATTTTGGCAGTTACAGTGCCTTGCGAAAGTATTCGGCCCCCTTGAACTTTGCGACCTTTTGCCACATTTCAGGCTTCAAACATAAAGATATAAAACTGTATTTTTTTGTGAAGAATCAACAACAAGTGGGACACAATCATGAAGTGGAACGACATTTATTGGATATTTCAAACTTTTTTAACAAATCAAAAACTGAAAAATTGGGCGTGCAAAATTATTCAGCCCCCTTAAGTTAATACTTTGTAGCGCCACCTTTTGCTGCGATTACAGCTGTAAGTCGATTGGGGTATGTCTCTATCAGTTTTGCACATCGAAGAGACTGAAATGTTTTCCCATTCCTCCTTGCAAAACAGCTCGAGCTCAGTGAGGTTGGATGGAGAGCATTTGTGAACAGCAGTTTTCAGTTCTTTCCACAGATTCTCGATTGGATTCAGGTTTGGACTTTGACTTTGCCATTCTAACACCTGGATATGTTTATTTTTGAACCCTTCCATTGTAGATTTTGCTTTATGTTTTGGATCATTGTCTTGTTGGAAGACAAATCTCCGTCCCAGTCTCAGGTCTTTTGCAGACTCCATCAGGTTTTCTTCCAGAATGGTCCTGTATTTGGCTCCATCCATCTTCCCATCAATTTTAACCATCTTAACCACCTGTCCCTGCTGAAGAAAAGCAGGCCCAAACCATGATGCTGCCACCACCATGTTTGACAGTGGGGATGGTGTGTTCAGCTGTGTTGCTTTTACGCCAAACATAACGTTTTGCATTGTTGCCAAAAAGTTCAATTTTGGTTTCATCTGACCAGAGCACCTTCTTCCACATGTTTGGTGTGTCTCCCAGGTGGCTTGTGGCAAACTTTAAACTACACTTTTTATGGATATCTTTAAGAAATGGCTTTCTTCTTGCCACTCTTCCATAAAGGCCAGATTTGTGCAATATACGACTGATTGTTGTCCTATGGACAGAGTCTCCCACCTCAGCTGTAGATCTCTGCAGTTCATCCAGAGTGATCATGGGCCTCTTGGCTGCATCTCTGATCAGTCTTCTCCTTGTATGAGCTGAAAGTTTAGAGGGACGGCCAGGTCTTGGTAGATTTGCAGTGGTCTGATACTCCTTCCATTTCAATATTATCGCTTGCACAGTGCTCCTTGGGATGTTTAAAGCTTGGGAAATCTTTTTGTATCCAAATCCGGCTTTAAACTACTTCACAACAGTATCTCGGACTTGCCTGGTGTGTTCCTTGTTCTTCATGATGCTCTCTGCGCTTTTAACGGACCTCTGAGACTATCATAATGCAGGTGCATTTATACAGAGACTTGATTACACACAGGTGGATTGTATTTATCATCATTAGTCATTTAGGTCAACATTGGATCATTCAGAGAACCTCACTGAACTTCTGGAGAGAGTTTGCTGCACTGAAAGTAAAGGGGCTGAATAATTTTGCACGCCCAATTTTTCAGTTTTTGATTTGTTAAAAAAGTTTGAAATATCCAATAAATGTTGTTCCACTTCATGATTGTGTCCCACTTGTTGTTGATTCTTCACAAAAAAATACAGTTTTATATCTTTATGTTTGAAGCCTGAAATGTGGCAAAAGGTCGCAAAGTTCAAGGGGGCCGAATACTTTCGCAAGGCACTGTACCTGTAGTTACACAAGCTAGCTACTCTAACTTGATTGATAGCCTGAAATGGCATCTGATTAGCATATTATGAGTTTGGGATATGGGGTAACTAAAGAAAACTTCCTAAAATTGTGGCTAGTAATATCAGAGGGAAACAACAACAAAAATATATGGCCATGACACCTCTGGTCACCTCGACATGACACTAAATACTCGGTGCCACAGGCTCTGCTTTCTGTGTCTGGTTTCCAAGATGGCCTCTCCTGTTTATGTTCTGGCTCGGTCATGTTGTGTTTTGATTGTTATCCGAGTTTCGGCTTGCAGCTTTGTGTTGATCCATATCTGACGGAAACTGCAGTCACTGGATGCACCACGATATGTTCGCATAAATACATGTATTTCATTACTAGTGAACAGAAATACAGATACAAAATGGGCGCCAAGCATCACAGAGATGGTGGAACTGCACATTGGTGGTGGTTTAGGTGAGTTAACCCTAATGCACTGTTTAAATGGAGTCTATTAGTTGCACTTCACTGGTGAGAAGGAATCTTGGCACAATATTTACATGCTGATAGGCTGTTACGTAATCCCTTTAGAATGAGCTAATGCATTCACCTTAACATTCACTCTTAATAACTGTAACACTGGCTTATGGGGATATGGTCAATCGTTTAAGACTATGTCATTTGAAATATGTCTATAATTGAGAAATGTGTTAAACTATATGTGTTGATGGTGATGACATGGACACAACCAAAGACTTAAGTACCCACAGTGAAAACCTACTGAGCCCCCAAAACTAACACAGAGTTACATGAAGATACATGTGGTCCAGTGGGGATAGATGATGAGAGAACAGCTTTGTGGGAAGCTGTCGAGAGCTGCAGGAAAAGCAACATTCTAAACCTCAACCAACAAAAGACAGAAAAGATCAGACCACCTAGACTTTGATGAGATTTTGGTTGAGCCCATTTCAAAACTCTGAGTCTCCAGGCTTCTCAGTGCAACTTCAGTGCAACTTCAACATCCCTATTGAAGTCCATTGTGTTTCTATAGAACCGTATTTGTTTGCAGATCTCCTGACTTGACATAGCTTTGGATTTCCTTTTCTAAAGGCCTCGTAAGCAGGTTTCACTTGCCTTTTGTCGGGACGGCCATTACGGTCTTGTGACGGTGGTCAACATCTTAATCCTATGAGATTTGAACGGGAATGGGGATTGGGACCCCAATTTAGGACAGCTGAGACGTTTATATTTAGATTGTTTGTTTTTCCCAGGGTCTGTTAATACAGCACCTCTCTCATGTACTGTAGCTGGCCAGTGACCTCAAGGTCCTTGGTCTCCAGCTCGCAGCTCCGCAGCTCACTCTTCCAGTCATCATTAGAGATTAGATGACATGTAAAAGAGAGAAGATTACAGTAAACGTTTACACAGGGTTCCTGCGTCAGGGGGCCCATTGGGGTAGCATACAGGGGCCAGGCAGCCTTTTTAGAACAGGCACTGCCTATTGAATACAGTGGAGGCTGGTAAGAGGAGGAAGGCTCATAGAAATGACTGGAATGGAATGGCTGAAATGGTATTAATACCATTCCATTTATTCCATTCCATCCATTGAGCCTGTCCTCCGATTTAAAGAGATACCAGCTAGGGCTGTGGCGGTCATAACATTTTGTCAGTCTGTGATTTTCAAGCAAATAACTGCCGTTCTCACGGTAATTGACTGTTAATTAACATAAACACATTTAGCATCTCCTGGCTTCCACACACAACCTACAAATAGCGAATGGAGGATGCTTTTCCCGTGGTTCATTTTCATGCCAGCCAGGTAGGCTATACTCCTGTTGTAAAGCAAAGCAATGTGTTTAATATTAGGAAAGTTAATAAATATAGTAGTTCTAGCCTATAGAAAGCTGATGGGATCCTCTTTATAATCGAGTCCCTCACACTGTTTTCTCACTCAAAATGTATAGCCTATAGAAATGTTGCGTAATGTGAGCTCATGGGCTCCCATGAATTGTTTGATTAGATTTTTAATTAAATTTGCATTGATGTCAGAGTGATTAGAGGGACAATAGAGTGCTGGGTACCAGGCAGTTAGTAAGTTTGGTAGGCTACTATGGTCCATCAGCGGCTATAGAGCTGGGAGAAGCCTAATGACAGTGACGACGCGGTCACGTGGAATTTGACTGCCATCATGACTCGTGACCGCCGGTGTGGTGGTAATACGGTCACGTAACAGCCCTAGTACCTGCCACCACTGACAGGGAGAAACCTTGAGGACATCATATCCATGCCAGAATACTTCTGTTTATGGAAGTGGGCCTCCGAGTTAGCCACAGAATTGGAGACCAGTTATATTTACCTATAATGATTACAAGTCATGTTTTAAGCTATAGGGCACAGATGCTTTGTAGCAGCCCCTTATTTCGGGCCACCTTCCACAGTAGGTAACCTGCCAAGGGCCATGTGCTTTAGTTAGTGTTTAGAAGTTTTGTGGCGTGCGGTGTGTGTTTGGTGGTAACCACAAGCCCCCCATCCCCCTTGGTGCAGCCCCCCACCTTCCCTCCAATATGACTTCCAATCCAAACTCCCCTCCACCTGTGCAACCACTCCCCGATCTCTGCACTGAAGTAGTTCTACCTTCAGCTGTCACTAACTCTCGCTGGGTGACTCGTCTGCTGGTTGTTTCAGCACACTCTTGGCTGTAAATTGCTGTAGTCTGGTAGCACTCCCTTTTCATGTTCCTTTCATGTTCTGGCCGTCGTGAAAGTGAATCGCCCTCCATAATGTATCGTACCCCCAGGCAGATGTGGTCCAGCCTGGCCCAGTACCGCCTCATTGAGCAGCATGACCAGCGCTGATAGTTTGATGTGGTTCTCATTACACTGACAAAACCACCGGCGTGACTGGCGCTCGCACGTCAACTCTCTTAGCTGGAATAATGACTGGAGGCCAGCCGGTCATAGAGACCAGGAAAGAAGAAGTGGTTTGTGTACAGACGTAAAGGAAAGGGGAAATACCCATTGTGTTGTGAAAGAGTCTGATATGTGTGTTAAACTGCTGAACCACTGATAAACAGCAAGACACAATCATATACCTTTACTATGTGGATGGGTAAACAGAGAGAGATGGATGGGTGGGTGGCACAGGAGGTTGGTGGCACCTTAATTGGGGAGAACAGGCTGTTGGTAACGACTAGAGCGGGATCAGTGGATTGGTATCAAATACATCAAACACATGGTTTCCATGGTTTCCATGTGTTTGATGCTGTTCCATTTGCTCTGTTCCGGTCATTATTTAGATCCTTTCTCCCGTCAGCAGCCTCCACTGGTGGGTAGGTGGCTGGGTGGGTGGGTAGGTGGCTGGGTGGGTGGGTGGGTAGGTGGCTGGGTGGGTGGGTAGGTGGCTGGGTGGATGTCGGGATTGAAGGATGGATGGACAATCATACAGGCAGAAGACAAACAAGACCAATAGAAAAGACAGACAGATTATGTACAGTATATATTACAAAATACCCGACATTATACCTAAAGCGGACACGGCCATTGGCTGCACAGAGTCGCATTAAGAGAAATGACATGCAGCCTTGTTTACAAGTTCAACCACTGGAATGTGAGATTTAATTACAGCTCCATTAGGCTGATAGAAATCATTTTTTGTTTAATGATTTTCAATTTGAGTGTCATTATTTCTATATAGCCTACACTTTGTCGTTGTGAACTTCTAACGCGAGTGGGACGGGTGTGGCTTCTTGACAATAACCAGAAGAGCAGCTTCTCACCGATTTGACCGTTCTAACGCAGTGACAGCTTGTACACCGCCAAAACAACAGCGATGCGGGTGTCGGCTATCGCAGGTTAACGCTTGATCTGCATGCATCTAGGACTTAGACACTGACATAACACAGGCAGACAAAGAACAGACATCCAGACATCTTTGTGATCAAGCAGAGTGAGTTATTTCCTCAGCTGTGAGGGCCAGGTGTGTGTGACTGTGAATTGGGCTGAGTTGCAGCAGTTCTGGGGGGCGTAGATCGTAATAACGTGCCTGTGATGAAGAGGCAGAGACTGGGGCATACAGGGAGCTGCCTGCTCATTCAGATAAACATCTTCTGACACGATAGCCCTGTATACCATGTTTGTGTGTGTGACTCCCAGAGAGGGCCCACAGCTGCTTGTTTTGGAGAGAAGATGCCACACACACACACACTGTCTCCCCTGCTTTAGGTCACTTAGTGCTCTGACTCATACGCACAGTCCCAATGCCAGACCCCCCCCCCCCCCCCTGCCTGGACCCCTCACACAAACATAAACCCCACAGACTCACACACACAGACTCACACACAAAGACTCACACACAAAGACTTACAGACATAGACTCACACACATGAGGGGAGGGAAACAAACACACGCAAGTCTGCCTCCCTCACAGCAGCTCTCCCCAGGTTGGCTAGTTTTGAAACGTGACTGTTTGCACATCAGGTGTTAATGTGTTTGTTTGGTTAGCAGGAGGTGTACAGACATGCGTGTGGAGAGAGTTGCATTTTTTTTGTGTATGTCTTTTGAGGGTGGGTGGCTGAGGGTGGGCGGAGTTAAGGAATAGAGGAAAGGTGTGTAGGCGTGTATTTCTGGGTGTGTGTTTTCACATCTGTCCGGGTGTGTGTGTCAGTCCAGGAGTGTGTGTCTGGGCCAGGAGTGTTGCAGGGAGGTCAAACCCTGGTCCAGGTAATTTGCCACAGATGAAACCCTACGCCATTCCAGGGGACCCACACAAACAAACGTTTCAAAGCTGCAGGAAATCTATTAGCACCTGGTGGGACTCTCTCCTCCCTGTCCCCCTCCCCAATCTCCCCTCCCCAATCTCACCTCTCCATGCCCCAACCCAGTTAATAAAGCCACACAAGACCACAGCAGTCCCGCTGTGCCACTAAAAGGGCCTTGCGCCAAGGGCAGGCGTGGATGTGGGTCTATGGTGGCAGGGGGGGAATGGGAGGCTAATTTATTTAGGCTTGTCCCCCTACACACGTGGAGCCAGTTAGCAGTGAATGAGGTGCCAGACAACCTTGCAGCTGCGGCCACACCAACTAAGAGCTGTTTTATCCCAGTGATGGTCTCCCAGCTTAGCCTTGCATTGTTGATAGACGTTGCCCATAACTACTGGTCCATGGTCAGATTTTTGTGTTCAATATAGGTGTTAGGGTTTGGGTGATCTTAAACTAGATCTATGATTAGAGGTAAAGTATTGGATCTTCATCCAGACTTTCTGCTGCCCCAAGAGAAAAGGATGCTCACCCTCGTTTAGTCAGCCAGCATGTGTTCAACACCCTGGGTTTTACAACTCAAGTGACCACCAGCTACAAATGTGTCTGTCTCATGCTTTGACAACTTCCAGATAAACCAAAACAGTGACGCGTGTGAATAACCACGGCAGTTTACTTTAGCTTACCTCAGCTTCAGCGTGCTAAAACAATTAGCCTTTAGCCTTGACGTAGGCACAACGCAGACTGTCTATATCTTTCCATCCTCTGTTGTTCATCCTTCTAACTACATTACCTAAGTCAACTGGATTTGGAGCGGGCGGTCGCCTGCCTGCGTCCAGTTTTTAAGTTAATTGGATTTATGTGCAGGAATGTTTTCCGAAGCCACACTTGTGAAATACCTCCACATCTGCTCCCCATTAGCTAGTTGACGAAACACACCACCATATGGAGAGGAGAGCCCCTAAAACACCTTGATTCACTGGGTTAAGACTCTGAGATTGTGGTTTTATTATGGAGAGGTTAGGGGAAAGACTTGGTTTCTGCTCAGTGAGCAAAGCTTTATCGCTTTCTGTCTGTACGCTCTCCTCCTGTCTGTCTCGTGCTCTCTAGCTGTGCCATATGAACAGTGGTCCCTCCTTCTAAAACTCTCCATCTCCCTGTCACTCTTCATCTGTGTGTCCCATTGGTTTCAACTCAGTGAGCACAAAGCTTTATCGCTATCTATCTCCCTCTCAATTCAATTCAAGGCATTGGAAACATATGTTAACATCAGAAACAACAGTGAAATAGACAATACAAATGAACAGTAAACATTACACTCACAGAAGTTCCAAAAGAATAAAGACATTCAAATGTCATTATGTCTATATACAGTGTGGTAACGATGTGCAAATAGTTCAAGAACAAAAGGGGAAATAAGTACACATAAATATGGGTTGTATTTATAATGGTGTTTGTTCTTCACTGGTTGACCTTTTCTTGTGGCAACAGTTCACAAATAATGCTGCTGTGATGACACACTGTGGTATTTCACCCAGTAGATATGGGAGTTTTTCAAAATGAGGTTTCTTTTCAAATTATTTGTGGATATGTGTAATCTGGGGGAAACAGGTGGCTCTAATATGATCATACATTTGACAGGAGGTTAGGGAGTGCAGCTCAGTTTCCACCTCATTTTGTGGGCAGTGTGCACATAGCCTGTCTTCTCTTGAGAGCCAGGTCTGCCTTCTCAATAGCAAGGCTATGCTCACTGAGTCTGGACATAGTCAAAGTTTTCCTTAAATGTGGGTCAGTCACAGTGGTCAGGTATTCTGACATTGTGTACTCTCTGGTTAGGGCCAAATAGAATTCTAGTTGGCTCTGTTTCTTTGTCATTCTTTCCAATGTGTCTTTTTGTTTTCTCATGATTTGGTTGGGTCTAATTGTGTTGCTGTCCCAGGACCAGCTTGGACTATAATTCTGCTCTGCATGCATTATTTGGTGTTTTACGTTGTACACTGGGGATATTTTTGCAGAATTATGCATGCAGAGTCTCAATTTGTTGTTTGTCCCATTTTGTGAATTAGTGGTTGGTGAGCGGACCCCAGACCCTACAACCATAAAGGGCAATGGGTTCTATAACTGATTCAAGTATTTTTAGCCAGATCCTAATTTGTATGTCAAATTGTATGTTCCTTTTGATTGCATAGAAGGCCCTTCTTGCCTTGTCTGTCAGCTCGTTCACAACTTCGTGGAAGTTACCAGTGACGCTGATGTTTAGGCCGAGGCATGTATCGTTTTTTTGTGTGCTCTAGGGCAATGGTGTCTAGATGGAATTTGTATTTGTGGTCCTGGCAACTGGACCTTTTTTGGAACACCATTATTTTTGTCTTACTGAGATTTACTGTCAGGGCCCAGGTCTGCCAGAATCTGTGCAGATGATCTAGATGCTGCTGTAGGCCCTCCTTGGTTGGTGACAGAAGCACCAGATCATCAGCAAACAGTAGACATTTGACTTCAGATTCTCGTAGGGTGCTGCAGACTGTTCTAGTGCCCTCGCCTATTTGTTGATATATCTGTTAAAGGGGCTTAAGCTGCATCCTCTCTCTCACTCTCTCTTCCTCACTGTTCTCCCATTTTTGCTCTCTAACACATTCTCATTATTCCTTTTGCCCTTTTGCTGTTTCCCTACATTCCTGTACCTCTCTCTGGAATGTGTTCTTTCTCCTCACCCCTTCCTGCTTTTCCACCTGTCACTATTTTCCTCAAAGTCAATACTACTTTCTATTTTAAGTCAATACTACTTTCTATTTTAAGTCAACACTACTTTCTATGTTAAGTCAATACTACTTTCTATTTTAAGTCAACACTACTTTCTATGTTAAGTCAACACTACTTTCTGTTTAACCTTTGATATCCTCACTGCTAAAGCTGTTTATGTTGTCCAGTTACTTTCCATGCTTCACTGGACCCAGAGAGGGAAAACTAACATGTGGGTCCTCCAACCCCCGTGACCTCTCATCTGTAACTGGAGAGGGGAAACAGGACCCACCTAATTGGGGCGAAGCGTTGGGGGTGGAGGGGGTTGTTAGGGGTGGAGGAGGATTGTCATTCTAGCATCAGGGGGTCAGAGGTGGAAAAAAGGAGATCACACAGACCAATTAGCCCCCCTCTGGGGTGTGAGTGGAGGAATGGGGTGAGGGTGGTGAGATGAGGTGAGGGAAGTGGGATTATGTGAGGGGAGGGGAGTGGGATAGGGTGAGGGTAAATGAGGTGTAAAGGGGTGGGACGGGTATGGCAATATTACCCAGGTGGCCTAGAGGCGGGGTGGTGTGTGTGTGTGTGTGTGTGTGTGTGTGTGTGTGTGTGTGTGTGTGTGTGTGTGTGTGTGTGTGTGTGTGTGTGTGTGTGTGTGTGTGTGTGTGTGTGTGTGTGTGTGTGTGCGCCCATGCGTGTGCTCATGTGTGTATTTCCAAACATATTTATGTACAGTAGGCGCATACATGTTCACATACAACATATATACTGTATATGACTGTGTGTGAATAAATGCATAAGCATGTACAGTACCAGTCAAAAGTTTGGACACACCTACTCATTCCAGGGTTTTTCTTTATTTTTACTATTTTATACATTGTAGAATAATAGTGAAGACATCAAAACTATGAAATAACACATATGGAATCATGTAGTAACCAAAAAGTGTTAAACAAATCAAACTATTTTAGATTTGAGATTCTTCCAATAGCCACCCTTTACCTTGACGACAGCTTTGCTCAGCCCGGCTCCTCGTTCAGCCCGGCTCCTCGTTCAGCCCGGCTCTAATTGTCTCTAATTGGGGATCATACTTAAGGTGTCATTTGTTCCCACCTGCTTTGTGGGATATTGTTTGTTAGTGCATTGTGCTCTGCGGTTTCACGTTTTTATTCTTTGTTGTTTTGTGTAGTTTCACTTAAATAAATATGTGGAACTCTAATCATGCTGTGCCTTGTCCGTCCTTGTAAACAATCGTGACAGCACACTTGGCATTCTCTCAACCAGCTTCATGAGGTAGTCACCTGGAATACATTTCAATTATCAGGTGTGCCTTAAAAGTTAATTTGTGGAATTTCTTTCCTCCTTAATGCATTTCAGCCAATCAGTTGTGTTGTGACAAGGTAGGGGTGGTATACAGAAGATATCCCTATTTGGTAAAAGACTAAGTCCATATTATGGCAAGAACAGCTCAAATAAGCAAAGAGAAATGACAGTCCTTCATTACTTTAAGACATGAAGTTCAGTCAATCTGGAAAATGTCAAGAGCTTTGAAAGTTTTTGAGATTGCACTTGAAGAAACAATCTAAATCTATGATGAAACTGGGTTTCAAAAGGACCGCCACAGGACCGGAAGACCCAGGGTTAACTTTGCTGCAGAGCATAAGTTCATTAGAGTTAACTGCACCTCAGATTACAGCCCAAATAAATGTTTCACAGAGTTCAAGTAACAGACACATCTCAACAACTGTTCAGAGGAGACTGTGTGGATCAGGCCTTCATGGTCAAATTGCTGCAAAGAAACCACTACTAAAGGACACCAATAAGAAGAAGAGACTTGATTGGGCCAATAAACATGAGCAATGGACATTAGACCGGTGGAAATCTGTCCTTTGGTCTAATGAGTCCAAATATGAGATGTTTGGTTACAACCGCTGTGAGACACAGAGTAGGTGAACAAATGATCTCTGCATGTGTGGATCCCACCATGAAGCATGGAGGAGATTTAATGGTGTGAGGGTGCTTTGCTGGTGACACTCAGTGATTTATTTAGAATTCAAGGCCCACTTAACCATCATGGAGATACGCCATCCCATCTGGTTTGCGCTTAGTGGGACAATCATTTGTTTTTCAAGAGGACAATGACCCAAAACACACCTCCAGGCTGTGTAAGGGCTATGTGACCAAGAAGGAGAACGATGGTACTGCATAAGATAACCTGGCCTCCACAATCACCCGACCTCAACCTAATTGAGATGGTTTGGGATGAGTTGGACTGCAGAGTGAAGGGAAAAAAGCCAACAAGAGCTCAGCATATGGGAAACTCCTTCAAGACTGTTGTAAAAGTATTCCTCATGAAGCTGGTTGAGAGAATGCCAAGCTGTCATAAAGACAAAGGGTGGCTACTTTGAAGAATCTAAAATATAAAATATATTTTTATTTATTTAACACGTTTTTGGTTACTACATGATTCCAGAAATGTTATTTCATAGTTTTGATGTCTTCACTATTATTCTACAATGTATAAAATAGTAAAAATAAAGAAAAACCCTGGAATGAGTAGCTGTGTCCAGACTTTTGACTGGTAGTGTATGTGGTCATTTCAGGGGAGAATGACTGCTCCCTAGTATTGAAGCCACAGATGTTCAAGACAGAAAACAGGATCCCCATTATAATGACTGGAAAAATTGCATACTTTTTACCAATCATTTATTCTAATACACCAGATATATGTCCTTGAAGCGACTATTAAAAAATCAGACAAAGAAGTTATCAGGATAATTTACTGTATTTGCTAATGGTAGCCTGCAGTACCCCGGCCGGCCTTCAACTTGAGTTACACAATGAGAGGGGACAGCACTGAGCTTGCCTGCAACATCACTTCCTGGAGTAGCTCAAATTGATCATGTTGTCTCTATGAGACGCCCTCTTAACCAACTCCATTTGGCTTCAATGTTCTATTGAGTCATCACATAGGAATGAATGGGGTCACGTGATCAATGACTTTGTCTGGCTGGTGCTGACAAGGTCTGTCCTTGTGGAGTCCAAGGTCCACCCTCCTTTTATCCTCCTGGTGAGGAACACCACCCATCCCTCCGGCTCTCTCCCTTCCTCCTCTCCTCACCTCTCCTGTCCACACCTCTCTGCTTAGCTCAGCACTCCTGTCCACTGGGCACTGTGTGTGTTGGTGCATGTCAGAGAGTGAGGGGGAGATGAATAGAGAGAGAAAGGGAGTGAAAGAGATAGCAGCAGGAAGGATATAGACAGTGTCGCCAGAAAGAGAAAGGAAGGAGGTGGAAAGGGAAGATGGGGCCGAGAGAGAGAGAGAAAGGGGAAATATGTGGAGAGAATCGGAGCGAGAGGTGAGTAGATGTGGGTAGAATGAGAGAAATATTGACGGAAGTTGTTTTCCGGCCAGACAACCCACTGGGCACAGACATCAGTTTAACGTCTAGGTGAAAACATTGTTATAATTATTTTTGGAACTCAGCCATGGTCTCAACTTAGTATTGAGGGTAAGAATAGTAGAATAGACTAGATGCAATTTGCATCCACAGTGTTTATCCTATGTCAGTCACCCACAGTCACTCAATTAGCAATGTCAGCTAACAATTTTTTGATTGGTTGTTAGCTGGCTAGACTATGTATACTTGTAGTAATCATGTCTGAATACCGATTGGGCATGCAGGGCATGTGCCCAGGGCCCTGACCTCCAGGGGGGCCCATTGATTTTGTTAGTCTTTCTCACTCAGATATCATAATTTCATGGCATACATTACTACAGAATGTGTAGAATGGCATGAAATGATCTGTAAAACTGCAACAACAAAAAATATTTCTGCCTCATAAAAATGCAGTTTTCTCTCCGCTCTATGGCAAAATGTGTAGAACTGCAGAAAACTTGCTTTAAAGGTTCAATGAAGACATTTTTTTCTTATCTTAATATCAAATCATTTCTGGGTAACAGAATGTTTTCCATTCAAATGGTCAAAAAGAAACAAAAATTGCCCCTTGGCAAAATGTGTAGAATTGCAGAAAATTCACTTTAAAACATACATTTTTCTCTCCACCATCAAGAGGGGGCCACTAAAATGTTTTTCTGTGAGGTGGGGGGCTCAAACAAATCTCTCTTAGGGCCCCCAAAAGGCTACAGTCTGCCCTGTCTCCATGTCTCATTTGACAGGTCCACTCATTATGTTGTATTGCATTTTAATGTTTTGAGCTTTTAGCCTCCCTCTCCGGGCCTAGAACACACGGACACTGTCACTGACTATGTCCTGATGAGGAGAGAGTGAGCCTAGGCAGTGGTAGGTGGGCCTATAGCAGGGAGAGCTTTGGCTCTGGGGCTGAGAGAGTTAGCTATGGGAGGGGAGTGAAGGACTGACTGATGGGGTTTTAATGGGGTGGTATATAACAGAACCCGATCTCGCGAGCTGAAAGGATATCACACACATGGTCCCGGTCTAGCTCTTCCCGCCAAATGAACCGTAGTGTATCATAGCCAGGAGGCCGCATCTAACCGTGAGGTCATCCCAATTTAGGGAAATGGAGTGGGGAATGATGCTTTGTTTTCAGATGTTGATGTGATTCCGAAACCTGGCCCCATTCCAATTTATGTGGAGTAGGTAGCCTGCAGAAGTGGATACTGGAACATACAATTAGAGGTCGACCGACTAATCGGAATGACCGATTAATTAGGGAAGATTTCAAGTTTTCATAACAATCGGTAATCTGTATTTTTGGACACAGATTGTGTCCGATTTCTTTTTTTAAATTTATTTATTTATTTAATATATATATTTTATTTTATTTTACATCGTTATTTAACTAGGCAAGTCAATTAAGAACACATTCTTATTTTCAATGACGGCCTAGGAATGGTGGGTTAACTGCCTTGTTCAGGGGCAGAACGACAGATTTTTACCTTGCCTGCTCTGGGATTTGTTTTTGTAACTAGTCCAGCACTCTAACCACCTGCCTTACATTGCACTCCACGAGGAGACTGCGTGGCAGGTTGACTACCTGTTACGCGAGGGCAGCAAGAAGCCAAGGTAAGTTGCTAGCTAGCATTAAACTTATCTTATCAAAAACAATCAATCTTAACATAATCACTAGTTAACTACATATGATATTACTAGCTTATCTAGTGTGTCCTGCGTTGCATATAATCAATGCGGTGCCTGTTAATTTCTCATCGAATCACAGCCTACTTTCCCAAACGGGTGATGATTTAACAAGCGCATTCGCGAAAAAAGCACTGTCGTTGCACCAATGTGTACCCAACCATAATCATCAATGCCTTTCTTTAAAATCAATACACAAGTATATATTTTTAAACCTGCATATTTAGTTAATATTGCCTGCTAACATGAATTTCTTTTAACTAGGGAAATTGTGTCACTTCTCTTTCTTTCCGTTCAAGCAGCAGTTTGGGCCGCCTAGCTCGTTGCGAACTGTGTGAAGTCCATTTATTCCTAACAAAGACCATAATTAATTTGCCAGAATTGTACAACATTATGTCATAACATTGAAGGTTGTACAATGTAACAGCAATATTTAGACTTAGGGATGCCACCCGTTAGATAAAATACGGAACGGTTCTGTATTTCACTGAAAAAATAAACATCTTATTTTCGAAATGATAGTTTCCGGATGTGACCACATTAATGACCAAAGGCTCGTATTTCAGTGTGTTATTATGTTATAATTAAGTCTATGATTTGATATTTGATAGAGCAATCTGACTGAGCGATGGTAGGCAACAGCAAGCTTGTAAGCATTCATTCAAACAGCACTTTCGTGCGTTTGCCAGCAGCTCTTTGCTATGCTTCAAGCCTATCAACTCCCGAGATTAGGCTTGTGTAACCGATGTGAAATGGCTAGCTAGTTAGCGGGGTGCGCGCTAATAGCGTTTCAATCGGTGACGTCACTCGCTCTGAGACCTTGAAGTAGTTGTTCCCCTTGCTCTGCAAGGGCCGCAGCTTTTTTGGAGCGATGGGTAACGATGCTTCAAGGGTGGCTGTTGTCGATGTGTTCCTGGTTCGAGCCCAGGTAGGGGCGAGGAGAGGGACGGAAGCTATACTGTTACACTGGCAATACACTGGCCTATAAGAACATCCAATAGTCAATGGTATATGAAATACAAATGGTATTGAGAGAAATAGTGCTATAATTCCTATAATAACTACAACCTAAAACGTCTTACCTCGAAATATTGAAGACTCATGTTAAAAGGAACCAGCAGCTTTCATATGTCCTCATGTTCTGAGAAAGGAACTTAAATGTTAGCTTTTTTAAATGGCACATATTGCACTTTTACTTTCTTCTCCAACACTTTGTTTTTGCATTATTTAAACCAAATTGAATTTTTTTATTGATGAACTATATTAAGTTAAAATAAGTGTTAATTCAGTATTGTTGTAATTGTCATTATTACAAATAAATTTAAAAAATCAGCCGATTAATCAGTATCAACTTTTTGGTCCTCCAATAATCGGTATCGGTATCGGCGTTGAAAAATCATAATCGGTCGACCTCTACACACTATAGTAATGATAGACCTAAAGTGTTTCAAATGTGTTTTGGGAAAATGTTGCTCTGACAGCAGGCTGAGTGAAAGAAGAGTTTGCAAGCTCACCTGCCTCCACCCATAATGAGATGTCAAAACAAACTTGAGGCAAAGTGTATGAAATCATTGGAGACAAGGCTGCCAGTGCTTCACATGTACCAACCTACAGCAATTTGCTCCCTGGCATGTTTTCAGAGCATTTCAGGAATCTGGATTTCTCCTTTTTCTGACATTGATTGACCTTGCCAGTGTGACATGTGCCCTTAAAGGCACACCTCCACTCCTGGCCTCCCCAGATCCCCCTGGCTAAGGTGCACGCATGCACGCACACACAAACACACACACACATACCTGCTGGCGCTTTTCAGTGCTGCATTAAACAAACGCATACAGTAAGTCTACAGGCCCCAAGAAATGGGACCCCAAAAAAGAATGAACCTGCACATGACTTAATGAGAGCAGACCAGGCTTCTGGCTTTTACCTAAGCCCCTTAATCCTTCTCTCTCTCACTCTCTCCCCACTTCCTTCCATTCTGCTAGCAAACGTGCAATCTATGGAGAATAAAATCGATGACCTAAACTCAAGATTAATCTGCCAATGGGACATTCAAAACTGTAATATTGTCACAACTTCCGCAGAAGTTGTTCCCTCTCCTTGTTCGCGCGGCATTCGGCGGTCGATGTCACCGGTCTTCTAGCCATCGCTGCTCCATCTTTCATTTTTCCATTTGTTTTGTCTTGTTTTCCACACACCTGGTTTACATCTCATGATTACTATGTGTATTTAGCCCTCTGTTCCCTCCATGTCTGTGTGGGGTATTGTTTATTGTCTAGGTTGGCACGCTTCCGGCTGGGTTGCGCCGGGTTTCATTTGTACCTGTGATTTGTGACAGCCGGTACTTTGTACTTGGTTGTTGTACTTTGTGCTGCCTCACTTGTTCTTTGGGTATTTGTTTTTGTGACACGGTTGAGTTCTGTTCTTTCAATTGCCTCAATAAAGTACCTCTTTGTTCACTCATTCTCTGCTCTCCTGTGCCTGACTTCCATGCACCAGCTACACCCACCGTATGACAAATATCTTATGCTTCACGGCATTGTGGCTGAACCACGACACTATCAACATACAGCTGGCTGGTTATACGCTGTACCGGATAGAACAGCGGTGTCTGGTAAGACAAGGGGCGGCGGACTATGTATTTTTGTAAATAACAGCTGGTGCACTATATCTAAGGAAGTCTCAAGCTATTGCTCGCCTGAGGTAGACGCTTTCGCTGACAACTGGCAAGTGTCTTCACTGACATTTTCAACCTCTCCCCTCCCCTCCCATGTAATACCAACATGTTTTAAGCAGACCACCATAGTGCCTGTGCCCAAGAACACTAAGGTAACCTGCCTAAATGACTACCGACCCGTAGCACTCACGTTTGTAGCCATGAAGTGCTTTGAAAGGCTGGTCATGGCTCACATCAACACAATCATCCCAGAAACTCTAGACCCACTCCAGAAACCCTAGACCCACTCCAATGATGCAATCTCTATTGCACTCGACACTGCCCTTTCCCACCTGGACAAAAGGAACACCTATGTGAGAATGCTATTCATTGACTACAACTCAGCGTTCAACACCATAGAGCCCTCAAAGCTCATCAATAAGCTAAGGACCCTGGGACTAAACATCTCCCTCTGCAACTGGATCCTGGACTTCCTGACGGGCCGCCCCCAGGTGGTGAGGGTAGGTAACAACACATTCACCACGCTGATCCTCAACACAGGGGCCCCTCAGGGATGTGTGCTCAGTCTCCCCCTGTACTCCCGGTTCACTCATGACTGCACGGTCAGGCATGACTCCAACACCATCAATAAGTTTGGGCGGCAGGTAGCCTAGTGGTTAGAGCGTTGGGCTGGTAACCAAAAAGTTGTTAGATCGAATCCCCGGTAAAAATCTATCGTTCTACCCCTGAACAAGGCAGTTAACCCACTGTTCCTAGGCCATTATTGTAAATAAGAATGTGTTCTTATGTGACACATATTAATGCCAAAATAACATGCAAAACAGGCTAAACTGGCGGGACTAAACAGGTGCCCTGCCCTGAATGAAGGGTTGCCAGTACCTCTCTCCTTCTCTCTCTAGAGCTCTTTCTCTCTCTTTCTCTCTTTCTTACGGGCTGCCCATTAATGGTCGAAGTATGGATAAAAGAAGGCGCCCCCTCCACGGGTTTGTTTTGTGCCCAAAACTCAGGAACACTTACTGGTTAAACAAAATGTCCGACTGGCTGGTACCTAAAAATGGGAAGGTTTCCAGCTGTGTTTGCCCCCCTCCCACTCGCTCGCCACACCAAGAGCAAAACGCCTTACTGTAAGACTGTAGATCCTGTCACTGTCACCCAAAACCGCTCCCGATGGGATGCCGCCATGAAACCCGAAAGGCAGCCTGAAGCTACTGTCTATGATGTGGGTCTGGGACCGAAATAACTGGCATGGCATTTTATTACTGTCCCAGAAATCTGATGGCAAGCCATTGCTTTGGGGGCAGCGTTCCAAGTTAAAGGTGGCCTGCCTCCAACATTCCTGCGTTCTCAACTTCTCAGTTCTTACTATGTTCAGTTTTTTTCATATTTTGGAGCTATTCTGCTGATTATTTTAGTACATGCTGCGATTTAGAATGTAAGCAAATAAACTAAATGATTATTTTCCCCCACTCATATTTTGTCTAAAATATTGCTTTAGTTTGGACATATATATTTGTCTCGTGGCATCTGTGGCATTTGCTGCAATATTCTCCAGTAGGCCTATATTTTGTTTCTCTCGTTTTTGAATTATCACTCATCTATACCATTCATGAGCCTACCCTATGAGCAGACTTTAAAAACGTTGAAAAGAGGTTACGTCGTTAAAATACATATTTCAACCAATTTTGCTCACTGGGTACATTCATTTAACACAACCTATAGCCAACTACTTTATGGAACTTGCATTCCACAAATTCTCAATTTCATTTTGGGGAAGATAACTGAATCCATGTGTTCAGGAATTTAAAAAAATGCACTGTCTTTGTTATGGGTCACAGGAGTTACCTAGGCTAATCCCGATGCGTTTTATGTGCAATGCGTTTTTTTTGCGCATTTTGCCAGCATTTAGGTCATTAGGGGGCTTAATCAATGCGCTGCATAAAGTTTCTACATGCATGTGCAAATCATCCCAGTTTCTTCTGCATCTTCAGCCAAAAGTCGGAAAAGTGTGTGTGGGGGGGGCATGCATAAACTTCTACATATTAGCTCTCAGTCTATTACAAGGGAAATTGCATGTATCCGGTTTGGCATCACCCCCAGCTGCTTAAGATAAACAAGTTGACGAACGTACTTTGCGTGAGGCTGTGGAAACTGGCTGAAGAAGGGACGAGAGTGCGGTTAAAGTGCTGGTTAATTGCCGCGCAGCTGGGGGAGGGGAACCGGTTTGATAAAGCGGACTGGGGGGGTTGAACCAGGGACGGCTTCTTTCCAGTAAAGGGGGGCATCGCTGGCTGCACTGTGGGCTCTTCCTGTTAATCCCAGATCGGACCATATAAACAGGTATAACGCGGAGAGGACGTTCAATCAATCCACGCCGCAAACCTTGGATTAGGATAATACACTCTACTCCATCAAAAATGAAGGCAGATATCATCTGGATTTACAAACTTTTCTTGTGTGTTGTGCTCGCTGTGAATTCAGGTAAATCTTACTAGGCAATATGACCTAACGGTAAACTATGTATAGCCTACATAGCCCGTCATTGATATTCGGTTTAGTGGCTGTGCGTATAGGCTATATCATTTTCATAGGCGTGAAAGGGAACGAGTTCTCTAAATATATCACACAGATCCGAAGACTTGTAAGTGAAATGGAATGAAGTGTAGCACTTCCATACACCAATCATTTATAACCTACGTTTAACTGGCCTGCAGACTTTTACTTTTGCGCAGAAATATTGCATATGTCATGAAGACTAAAATGTTTATTTGTATTGGTAGCCTAAACGTAAAACATTATTAAATTAGTGGTTGATACATTGATACGCTGCAACATCTATTAAAATCCACATTGGTGATCAATGGCCTTCAATTATTTAGAGGTATTTGATAATGGTTGATATTGTAATTGGAATGTGGCGAGGTGGCCATGTCTTTAGTTTGTCCCTATGTGTGCATTAGCTGGCTGGTGCGGCAGGGAATGTGCTTAGCGCTTTAGCATGTAGGCTAAGGTGAAACGATGATGCTGCTTAGTAGAGAGGATCATTTGTGAAACACTGATTTTTGGTCAAAACTTAACAGATATTCTCAGTTTCAAAGATTTTCTTTTAAAAAGAGGCATATGTTGAATTTAACAGATATTCTCGGTTTCAAATCTTTTTTAAATTAAAAGAGGCCTATATTGATCGTTGCCTATATCAGTGTTAGGCTATATTCATGAATTGGGCCGAGTGGTTCAATTGACTCGTAAGAAAATGTGAGTGATGTCAGTGAGAAATTACTTTATGTTTTCACTGTCATAAATACCTAGTGTATGTAGGCCTAATGCATGCGTTACGCGCGGCCATCTGCGTAAAGGTAACTATAGTACACATCATAGATCCTCTGCGCTGCAGTCATGTTTTTGAAATGCGTCTGCTGGCGATATAACTGCTTTGTCATTAACATTTTTTTATAAGTCAGGTTCATTAATATAATAGGCCCTTTACTGTCCCTGGAACGATAAATGCATAGCTACTGAAATAATTTCGTGCAGTTATCCACGCAACTGATATGTTGATATAATCAAGCTAGATTGAAAACACCTAAATAGACCTCTAACTAACTGCTCAGGGAAAATTACAAATGAACTTAATTTTAATTCCTGAGCTCAGTCAAGGTACATTTAATTGCTCTGGTTAAACCCAGTGGATGTTGTGCGAATGCCCGAATAGTCAGATTGTGAATCCTGCGTGTGCGCGCAGAGGTGAGCTGCGCTATAGCCACATCTGGACGCAGAGCCGAGTTCCATTAACTTCCTCGCAAATGTTCACTTACACAGATTGAATGCGTATGCAAATTAGATAACGAGACGCACCTTTAACCGGTTCCTTTGCTGTTTAAAGAGGAGATGCGTTTTATTGGATACAGGTCCTCTCCACTTTGGAAAAAGGAACGGTACCCGTCTTCCCACATTGACATGTTTAACGTTAATGCCAAGATAGTGGACTAAAACCTAATCCGCTAATACCAAACCGAAGTTTGTCTTTTGGCATCACTACCAAAAAAAACTCGGACTATATCTGACCAACGTTGGTCAATTTAAAAAACGAATACGCCTAAATCTACTATTGCGTCGGTGAGATAACGGAATGTCTCTTTCTCTCTGTCTGAGGGAGAGGAAGAGTCTGAGTGAAGTGTAATTGTGCGGCGTGAGGAGAGATGCATGTTAGAACAACAGGGTGATGAGTCCCAGATCTAGTACTAATGCCGCCCAGGCATTGTGTCCTCCCAGAAACCATTCCGACCACGAAGAGTCTCACAGACATCACAGTGAGCTGCAGAGTACAGACGCAACGAATTGTCTCTGATGTGGGCGCATTAACATGTTTCTTACATTCAAAACTCCTAAGCACTTTTCAATTGAGAATGTTTCACTCTGGTCACAAATGAGGAAGGACAGACTGCACCACTAAAGTAAATGCTCTTTAAATACTTTATTTATGGATTTTCAATAAGGAGAACTCTGAGAGACCATGTGATGACAAGTTTAATATCTTCAGTCCTATAAACTCCTTCACACCAAAAGTATGTCTAGTTGTAACTTCTCACATGTTCAATTGAGGTCCCTGTAGCTTTCTTATATGTAACTTAATATCTGCCAGGAGACACTAACAACCCTTAAAAGTCTAAGCCGTTGGGGAGGTCTACTAAGCTAACATATGGAATTGTTTTAAGATGGTCATACCATGGATCATTTAGCTATTTGATTTACAGTTTTAGGACCCCTGTAGGTATCAACAACCTATATTAAAATATTTAATTTGGCCTTTACTACTATAGCCCATAGAAACATTGAATAACACATTCATAAATGGCAAAACCAACAGTCAAATAATACAAACAATGATGGTTCATTGGTTCTTGACCTATAAACAGCTGACTTCACTGTTTTAACGTTTAATGATGGTGCAGCTCTGGGCTTCATACACATTGATTGAGGGAAGCGGAGTTAGTGTTGTGTGTGTGTGCGTGCGTGCGTGCGTGGGTGTGTGTGTGTGTGTGAGATTGATAGCCGAGATTCTGTGTGTGCATGTCTGTCTGTCTACTCTCTTTCTGTTCACCGTCTGTCAGTCTGTTCCATCGGTCTGTTCACCGTCTCTGTCCTGTCTCAGAGTGCAGGAAGCAGTCGTTACAGGAGTATCATCTCTGTCCTGTCTCAGAGTGCAGGAAGCAGTCGTTGCAGAAGTACAGTCTCTGTCCCGTCTCAGAGTGCAGGAAGCAGTCGTTACAGAAGTACAGTCTCTGTCCTGTCTCAGAGTGCAGGAAGCAGTCATTACAGAAGTATCATCTCTGTCCTGTCTCAGAGTGCAGGACGCAGTCGTTACAGAAGTATCATCTCTGTCCTGTCTCAGAGTGCAGGAAGCAGTCGTTATAGAAGTACCATCTCTGTCCCGTCTCAGAGTGCAGGAAGCAGTCGTTACAGAAGTATCATCTCTGTCCTATCTCAGAGTGCAGGAAGCAGTCGTTACAGAAGTACAGTCTCTGTCCTGTCTCAGAGTGCAGGAAGCAGTCGTTACAGAAGTACCATCTCTGTCCCGTCTCAAACTGCAGGAAGCAGTCGTTACAGAAGTATCATCTCTGTCCTGTCTCAGAGTGCAGGAAGCAGTCGTTACAGAAGTACAGTCTCTGTCCTGTCTCAGAGTGCAGGAAGCAGTCGTTACAGAAGTACCATCTCTGTCCCGTCTCAGAGTGCAGGAAGCAGTCGTTACAGAAGTATCATCTCTGTCCTGTCTCAGAGTGCAGGAAGCAGTCGTTACAGAAGTACCATCTCTGTCCCGTCTCAGAGTGCAGGAAGCAGTCGTTACAGAGTATCATCTCTGTCCTGTCTCAGAGTACAGGAAGCAGTCGTTACAGACGTATCATCTCTGTCCCGTCTCAGAGTGCAGGAAGCAGTCGTTACAGAAGTATCATCTCTGTCCCGTCTCAGAGTGCAGGAAGCAGTCGTTACAGAAGTACCATCTCTGTCCCGTCTCAGAGTGCAGGAAGCAGTCGTTACAGAAGTATCATCTCTGTCCCGTCTCAGAGTGCAGGAAGCAGTCGTTACAGAAGTATCATCTCTGTCCCGTCTCAGAGTGCAGGAAGCAGTCGTTACAGAAGTACCATCTCTGTCCCGTCTCAGAGTGCAGGAAGCAGTCGCTACAGAAGTATCACCTCTGTCCTGTCTCAGAGTGCAGGAAGCAGTCGTTACAGAAGTACCATCTCTGTCCCGTCTCAGAGTGCAGGAAGCAGTCGTTACAGAAGTACAGTCTCTGTCCTGTCTCAGAGTACAGGAAGCAGTCGTTACAGACGTATCATCTCTGTCCTGTCTCAGAGTACAGGAAGCAGTCGTTACAGAAGTATCATCTCTGTCCCGTCTCAGAGTGCAGGAAGCAGTCGTTACAGAAGTATCATCTCTGTCCTGTCTCAGAGTGCAGGAAGCAGTCGTTACAGAAGTATCATCTCTGTCCTGTCTCAGAGTACAGGAAGCAGTCGTTACAGAAGTATCATCTCTGTCCTGTCTCAGAGTACAGGAAGCAGTCATTACAGAAGTATCATCTCTGTCCTGTCGCAGAGTGCAGGAAGCAGTCGTTACAGAAGTATCATCTCTGTCCTGTCTCAGAGTACAGGAAGCAGTCGTTACAGACGTATCATCTCTGTCCTATCTCAGAGTGCAGGAAGCAGTCGTTACAGAAGTATCATCTCTGTCCTGTCTCAGAGTGCAGGAAGCAGTCGTTACAGAAGTACAGTCTCTGTCCTGTCTCAGAGTGCAGGAAGCAGTCGTTACAGAAGTATCATCTCTGTCCTGTCTCAGAGTGCAGGAAGCAGTCGTTACAGAAGTATCATCTCTGTCCTGTCTCAGAGTGCAGGAAGCAATCGTTACAGAAGTATCATCTCTGTCCTGTCTCAGCGTGCAGGAAGCAATCGTTACAGAAGTACCATCTCTGTCCTGTCTCAGTGTGCAGGAAGCAGTCGTTACAGAAGTATCATCTCTGTCCTGTCTCAGAGTGCAGGAAGCAGTCGTTACAGAAGTATCATCTCTGTCCTGTCTCAGAGTGCAGGAAGCAGTCGTTACAGAAGTACAGTCTCTGTCCCGTCTCAGAGTGCAGGAAGCAGTCGTTACAGAAGTATCATCTCTGTCCTGTCTCAGAGTGCAGGAAGCAGTTGTTACAGAAGTATCATCTCTGTCCTGTCTCAGAGTGCAGGAAGCAGTCGTTACAGCAGTACCAGAAGAGTGAGGACACCAGGCTGCTGTGTCCAGATTGCCCCCAGCCCTCCATGGTCAAGAACAGCCGCTCGCTGGAGCACTGTGCTCGCAAGTGCAGCAAGAACAAGAAAACCTTCACCTGCAGGTGCATCTCACACAAACAAAGAAGATGGTCATAGAGACAGATGCATGCAAAATGCACAACTGTTTCACACATGTTTCTCTCTCTTCCTCACTCACTCACTCACTCACTCACTCACTCACTCACTCACTCATTCACTCACTCCCTCCCTCACTGTTTCTCCATCTTTCTCTCTCGCCAGTGACCTACATTTTCCCTCTTTCCCCCTCCTCCCTTCATACAGCTTTCATATTTCTTATCACCCAGTGCTCATCTCTCAACTACTTCCTGTCTGTTCTTACAGGGCATTCTACTTTGACCATCAAAACAGGAAATGCCACTTGCTTCCCTTTGACCGCTTCATGGACAGTGCTCACAGGGAACACAGGGTGAACTTTGACCTTTATGAGAAAAAAGGTAAATATAACTGTTGACTTTAGCTCAAACATGACATTTTAGCCTTACACTGTCGCTTTTCCCCCTCCAAAGCCTCGTAAAATGTTGTCTTGGAAAAAACGCTGGATAACCGTTAATGTTGACTTAGCGAGATCTGCCTCAAACATGGCATTATACACTCTCTCTTTTCTCCGAAACGTTCTGAGATGTCAGTGGAATGTTTATAGACGTTTATAGCAATGCAGATATGTTGTTTGTCTAGAGTGATGGTTCTTGTGGTGTGACGGATCCTTCGAGCTTGACTTTCTAAGGTTTAAGAGCTCTCGATGTCTGTTGACACAACAACTGCCTTCCCGCTCTAGTTATGTAACTCCAGTGGCCAGAGATGTGCACACAAACATGCGGTGAACCAACCAGAGCATAAACAACATGGCCGCTGTTTACAGTTTGGACCCAAGGGATTGTTTAAGCTGTGGAGTCTCGCGCTTGAGAATTGACGAAACGCCCCAAAGTGACATTTAATTAACTTTAGGGAGCTATATCTTCCATGCAAATAATGACAGTGTTTTGCTAACTCTGACATGAATGTTTGTGTCTCTGTCTTTCTCTCTCGTCTTGGCATTTTTAGATTATGTGAGGGAGTGTATCATCGGTTCCGGGGTGAACTACAAAGGCAGGAGGGCGGTAACCAAGGCCAAGATTCCCTGTCAGTCATGGGCTGAATCCTTCCCTCACGAACACACGTAATTTTCTCTATTTTACCAAATTTTTAAATGTTCTTTTTCTGTGGGATATGCAGATTTGTCAGTCTGTGGTATTTCTAAGGCTTTGTTAGAGTGTTGGGCCTTGTAGGCTAAAGTGGGATTGTTGGGTGACATACTCAGATGGTTAATGACTTGAGCTCCTTCTGTGTAAAACTCTTTGAGACAGAATGTCTCCCCCTCTTCTCACATCAGTGACTGGAAGAGCCAAACACTTATACATCACTTAAACACTGTAGCGTTATGACACACACACACACACATACACACCTAACACACACACACACCCACATCCTACCCCCCCTAGACCTATCCCGTCTTACATCGCTCTAGTTAAACAAAAAACGAATTGTCAGAGAGGGAGGGAGGGTTGGCAGAAAGGAAAGAGGAAAGGTCATCAAGTACAGTAGGTACAGCAGGAAAAGCTCTCAGGTTAAGCTAAGTGAGACCAGTGAATATCTAATGATGGTTTGGAGCCAGGTTGTTGTTAGCACTGCTCGTTAGCCGCAAGACATTTTAACAGCAATGTTTGGGGTCGGAGAGGAAGGAGAGAGGAGATAATGGAGATGAAATTAAAGAAGAGTGGAGAGAGAAAGAGGGAGGGAGGGAGTGAACGAAAGAGAGAAAGTAGGCAGGGAAAGAGGGGGAGATAGAGAAACAGATGGAGAGAGATGGATAGAGAGAGAAAAAGAAAGAAACAAGGAAGGAGAGAGAGTGAAGGGAGAGAGAGAGTAGAGAAAGAGAGAGAGAGAGTGTAGAGAGAGTGTAGAAAGAGTGTAGATAGAGTGTAGAGAGGGAGAGAGAGAGAGAAAGAAAGAAAGAAAGTGTAGAGAGAGAGAAGAGAGAGAGTAAAGAGAGCGCAGAGAGAGTAGAGATGTATAGACTGAGGTAATGTGCTATGTGCTCTCCAGCTGAGCTCACTAAGCCACAGACATGAGAAAAATGCAAGCCTCCGACCGAGATGAAAATACAGGGCCCACTCTCACCTCCCCCAGGACACCTTGACTCTCCCCCTCCGCCCCCTCCTCCCCTCCTCCTTGATCAGCTGCCGGATTATTCATGCAAACTGTCTGACTGATTGAATGAATCACATATGCACAGACAGACAGAGAGATGGATATGCACACAGACCCCAGCACAAATGGACAGATGTACAGACCTCTAAATATTCCTGCGTTTGATATACAGCCTAGTTCAGCGACCTTTTCTGACGAGTAACTGAATGCATCGTAGCACCCTCCAGTTGAACCACAACACAAGTTTGTTCCCCTCTCCTTAAGGGGTGAGAGTTGCAGCTGGTTAGCGTGAGACTGTCCCGGTGTGTGAGAATTACACATAATGAAGCATGCATCATTTGGGTTTCATGTAACTATTATTGGAATGCTTGACTGATCACTGATTGCAGGTGTGACTTTTCAGGGCTAACATCTGCTGTCTGATGTTAGGACTTGGATTGTAATATCACTAAAGGATATAGTGAAGTTGGTATAGTAGCTTGTTAGGTAAAGATTGTGTAGTCAGTTGTATTAAAGTGTATTTGGAGGTTGCTCTATTGCAGGGTACTCAAGTCTTACCCTACGAGGTCCAGAGCCTGCTGCTTTTCTCTTCTACCTGATCATTTATTGCACACACCTGGTGTCCCAGGTATAAATCAGTCGCTGATTAGAGGGGAATCACACACCTGGTGTGTCAGGTATAAATCAGTCCCTGATTAGAGGGGAATCACACACCTGGTGTCCCAGGTATAAATCAGTCGCTGATTAGAGGGGAATCACACACCTGGTGTGTCAGGTATAAATCAGTCCCTGATTAGAGGGGAATCACACACCTGGTGTGTCAGGTATAAATCAGTCCCTGATTAGAGGTGAATCACACACCTGGTGTCCCAGGTATAAATCAGTCGCTGATTAGAGGGGAATCACACACCTGGTGTCCCAGGTATAAATCAGTCACTAATTAGAGGGGAATCACACACCTGGTGTCCCAGGTATAAATCAGTCACTGATTAGAGGGGAATCACACACCTGGTGTGTCAGGTATAAATCAGTCGCTGATTAGAGGGGAATCACACACCTGGTGTCCCAGGTATAAATCAGTCCCTGATTAGAGGGGAATCACACACCTGGTGTCCCAGGTATAAATCAGTCCCTGATTAGAGGGGAATCACACACCTGGTGTCCCAGGTATAAATCAGTCACTGATTAGAGGGGAATCACACACCTGGTGTGTCAGGTATAAATCAGTCGCTGATTAGAGGGGAATCACACACCTGGTGTCCCAGGTATAAATCAGTCCCTGATTAGAGGGGAATCACACACCTGGTGTCCCAGGTATAAATCAGTCCCTGATTAGAGGGGAATCACACACCTGGTGTGTCAGGTATAAATCAGTCCCTGATTAGAGGTGAATCACACACCTGGTGTGTCAGGTATAAATCAGTCACTAATTAGAGGGGAATCACACACCTGGTGTGTCAGGTATAAATCAGTCGCTGATTAGAGGAGAATCACACACCTGGTGTGTCAGGTATAAATCAGTCGCTGATTAGAGGGGAATCACACACCTGGTGTGTCAGGTATAAATCAGTCGCTGATTAGAGGGGAATCACACACCTGGTGTCCCAGGTATAAATCAGTCGCTGATTAGAGGGGAATCACACACCTGGTGTGTCAGGTATAAATCAGTCCCTGATTAGAGGGGAATCACACACCTGGTGTGTCAGGTATAAATCAGTCGCTGATTAGAGTGGAATCACACACCTGGTGTGTCAGGTATAAATCAGTCGCTGATTAGAGGGGAATCACACACCTGGTGTGTCAGGTATAAATCAGTCCCTGATTAGAGGGGAATCACACACCTGGTGTCCCAGGTATAAATCAGTCGCTGATTAGAGGGGAATCACACACCTGGTGTGTCAGGTATAAATCAGTCCCTGATTAGAGGGGAATCACACACCTGGTGTCCCAGGTATAAATCAGTCGCTGATTAGAGGGGAATCACACACCTGGTGTCCCAGGTATAAATCAGTCGCTGATTAGAGGGGAATCACACACCTGGTGTCCCAGGTATAAATCAGTCCCTGATTAGAGGGGAATCACACACCTCGTGTCCCAGGTATAAATCAGTCCCTGATTAGAGGGGAATCACACACCTGGTGTCCCAGGTATAAATCAGTCGCTGATTAGAGTGGAATCACACACCTGGTGTGTCAGGTATAAATCAGTCCCTGATTAGAGGGGAATCACACACCTGGTGTGTCAGGTATAAATCAGTCCCTGATTAGAGGGGAATCACACACCTGGTGTCCCAGGTATAAATCAGTCGCTGATTAGAGTGGAATCACACACCTGGTGTGTCAGGTATAAATCAGTCCCTGATTAGAGGGGAATCACACACCTGGTGTGTCAGGTATAAATCAGTCCCTGATTAGAGGGGAATCACACACCTGGTGTCCCAGGTATAAATCAGTCGCTGATTAGAGGGGAATCACACACCTGGTGTGTCAGGTATAAATCAGTCCCTGATTAGAGGGGAATCACACACCTGGTGTGTCAGGTATAAATCAGTCCCTGATTAGAGGGGAATCACACACCTGGTGTGTCAGGTATAAATCAGTCCCTGATTAGAGGGGAATCACACACCTGGTGTCCCAGGTATAAATCAGTCGCTGATTAGAGTGGAATCACACACCTGGTGTGTCAGGTATAAATCAGTCCCTGATTAGAGGGGAATCACACACCTGGTGTGTCAGGTATAAATCAGTCCCTGATTAGAGGGGAATCACACACCTGGTGTCCCAGGTATAAATCAGTCGCTGATTAGAGGGGAATCACACACCTGGTGTGTCAGGTATAAATCAGTCCCTGATTAGAGGGGAATCACACACCTGGTGTCCCAGGTATAAATCAGTCACTGATTAGAGGGGAATCACACACCTGGTGTGTCAGGTATAAATCAGTCGCTGATTAGAGGGGAATCACACACCTGGTGTGTCAGGTATAAATCAGTCCCTGATTAGAGGGGAATCACACACCTGGTGTCCCAGGTATAAATCAGTCACTGATTAGAGGGGAATCACACACCTGGTGTGTCAGGTATAAATCAGTCCCTGATTAGAGGGGAATCACACACCTGGTGTCCCAGGTATAAATCAGTCGCTGATTAGAGTGGAATCACACACCTGGTGTGTCAGGTATAAATCAGTCCCTGATTAGAGGGGAATCACACACCTGGTGTGTCAGGTATAAATCAGTCCCTGATTAGAGGGGAATCACACACCTGGTGTCCCAGGTATAAATCAGTCGCTGATTAGAGGGGAATCACACACCTGGTGTGTCAGGTATAAATCAGTCCCTGATTAGAGGGGAATCACACACCTGGTGTCCCAGGTATAAATCAGTCACTGATTAGAGGGGAATCACACACCTGGTGTGTCAGGTATAAATCAATCGCTGATTAGAGGGGAATCACACACCTGGTGTGTCAGGTATAAATCAGTCCCTGATTAGAGGGGAATCACACACCTGGTGTCCCAGGTATAAATCAGTCACTGATTAGAGGGGAATCACACACCTGGTGTGTCAGGTATAAATCAGTCCCTGATTAGAGGGGAATCACACACCTGGTGTCCCAGGTATAAATCAGTCGCTGATTAGAGGGGAATCACACACCTGGTGTGTCAGGTATAAATCAGTCCCTGATTAGAGGGGAATCACACACCTGGTGTCCCAGGTATAAATCAGTCGCTGATTAGAGGGGAATCACACACCTGGTGTCCCAGGTATAAATCAGTCGCTGATTAGAGGGGAATCACACACCTGGTGTGTCAGGTATAAATCAGTCCCTGATTAGAGGGGAATCACACACCTGGTGTCCCAGGTATAAATCAGTCGCTGATTAGAGTGGAATCACACACCTGGTGTGTCAGGTATAAATCAGTCCCTGATTAGAGGGGAATCACACACCTGGTGTCCCAGGTATAAATCAGTCGCTGATTAGAGGGGAATCACACACCTGGTGTGTCAGGTATAAATCAGTCCCTGATTAGAGGGGAATCACACACCTGGTGTCCCAGGTATAAATCAGTCGCTGATTAGAGGGGAATCACACACCTGGTGTCCCAGGTATAAATCAGTCGCTGATTAGAGGGGAATCACACACCTGGTGTGTCAGGTATAAATCAGTCCCTGATTAGAGGGGAATCACACACCTGGTGTCCCAGGTATAAATCAGTCACTGATTAGAGGGGAATCACACACCTGGTGTGTCAGGTATAAATCAGTCGCTGATTAGAGGGGAATCACACACCTGGTGTGTCAGGTATAAATCAGTCCCTGATTAGAGGGGAATCACACACCTGGTGTCCCAGGTATAAATCAGTCACTGATTAGAGGGGAATCACACACCTGGTGTGTCAGGTATAAATCAGTCCCTGATTAGAGGGGAATCACACACCTGGTGTCCCAGGTATAAATCAGTCGCTGATTAGAGGGGAATCACACACCTGGTGTGTCAGGTATAAATCAGTCCCTGATTAGAGGGGAATCACACACCTGGTGTCCCAGGTATAAATCAGTCGCTGATTAGAGTGGAATCACACACCTGGTGTGTCAGGTATAAATCAGTCCCTGATTAGAGGGGAATCACACACCTGGTGTGTCAGGTATAAATCAGTCCCTGATTAGAGGGGAATCACACACCTGGTGTCCCAGGTATAAATCAGTCGCTGATTAGAGGGGAATCACACACCTGGTGTCCCAGGTATAAATCAGTCCCTGATTAGAGGGGAATCACACACCTGGTGTCCCAGGTATAAATCAGTCACTGATTAGAGGGGAATCACACACCTGGTGTGTCAGGTATAAATCAGTCCCTGATTAGAGGGGAATCACACACCTGGTGTGTCAGGTATAAATCAGTCGCTGATTAGAGGGGAATCACACACCTGGTGTGTCAGGTATAAATCAGTCGCTGATTAGAGGGGAATCACACACCTGGTGTGTCAGGTATAAATCAGTCCCTGATTAGAGGGGAATCACACACCTGGTGTCCCAGGTATAAATCAGTCACTGATTAGAGGGGAATCACACACCTGGTGTGTCAGGTATAAATCAGTCCCTGATTAGAGGGGAATCACACACCTGGTGTCCCAGGTATAAATCAGTCGCTGATTAGATGGGAATCACACACCTGGTGTGTCAGGTATAAATCAGTCCCTGATTAGAGGGGAATCACACACCTGGTGTCCCAGGTATAAATCAGTCGCTGATTAGAGGGGAATCACACACCTGGTGTGTCAGGTATAAATCAGTCCCTGATTAGAGGGGAATCACACACCTGGTGTCCCAGGTATAAATCAGTCGCTGATTAGAGTGGAATCACACACCTGGTGTGTCAGGTATAAATCAGTCCCTGATTAGAGGGGAATCACACACCTGGTGTCCCAGGTATAAATCAGTCGCTGATTAGAGGGGAATCACACACCTGGTGTGTCAGGTATAAATCAGTCCCTGATTAGAGGGGAATCACACACCTGGTGTCCCAGGTATAAATCAGTCGCTGATTAGAGGGGAATCACACACCTGGTGTGTCAGGTATAAATCAGTCCCTGATTAGAGGGGAATCACACACCTGTTGTCCCAGGTATAAATCAGTCGCTGATTAGAGGGGAATCACACACCTGGTGTGTCAGGTATAAATCAGTCCCTGATTAGAGGGGAATCACACACCTGGTGTCCCAGGTATAAATCAGTCGCGGATTAGAGGGGAATCACACACCTGGTGTCCCAGGTATAAATCAGTCACTAATTAGAGGTGAATCACACACCTGGTGTCCCAGGTATAAATCAGTCGCTGATTAGAGGGGAATCACACACCTGGTGTCCCAGGTATAAATCAGTCCCTGATTAGAGGGGAATCACACACCTGGTGTCCCAGGTATAAATCAGTCGCGGATTAGAGGGGAATCACACACCTGGTGTCCCAGGTATAAATCAGTCACTAATTAGAGGTGAATCACACACCTGGTGTCCCAGGTATAAATCAGTCACTAATTAGAGGGGAATCACACACCTGGTGTGTCAGGTATAAATCAGTCCCTGATTAGAGGGGAATCACACACCTGGTGTCCCAGGTATAAATCAGTCCCTGATTAGAGGGGAATCACACACCTGGTGTCCCAGGTATAAATCAGTCGCGGATTAGAGGGGAATCACACACCTGGTGTCCCAGGTATAAATCAGTCACTAATTAGAGGTGAATCACACACCTGGTGTCCCAGGTATAAATCAGTCACTAATTAGAGGGGAATCACACACCTGGTGTGTCAGGTATAAATCAGTCCCTGATTAGAGGAGAATCACGCACCTCGTGTCCCAGGTATAATTTAGTCCCTGATTAGAGGAGAATCACACACCTCGTGTCCCAGGTATAAATCAGTCCCTGATTAGAGGAGAATCACACACCTCGTGTCCCAGGTATAATTTAGTCCCTGATTAGAGGAGAATCACACACCTCGTGTCCCAAGTATAATTCAGTCCCTGATTAGAGGGGAACAATGGAAAAAAGAGGTCCAGAGTTGAGTTTGAGGGCTGTTTTTATCTGGTTCCAGAGTTCTTCATTGTAACATTTTGAACTTGTATCATTTCCCGCTAGATCATAATGCTGTCATTTCAGCATGCAGTTTTCCAGTTTCCAGTTTACTGGGGCTAAATCTAAAGACAAGCTGGTGTGTTTATCCTTGTCCAGAGAGAGAGATGGGGAGAGAGAGACACACACACACAGAAAGAGAGAGAGAGAGACACACACACAGAGAGATAGAGTGAGAGGCACAGAGAGAGAGAAAGAAACATGAGAGACCCAGAGAGAGACAAAGAGAGGGAGACAGTGAGAGAGACACATAGAGAGACACACAGTGAGAGAGACGTAGTGAGACAGTGAGAGAGACACAGTGAGAGAGACACAGTGAGAGAGACACAGTGATGGATGTGGAGAAAAAGAGGGAGAGGTCCAAATAGAGAGCCAGACCTATGTGCATAGTGTCTGCCTGCAACACCATAGGGACCCCTCCTCGACAAGGAGATGAATAGTTGGCCAACATCTGTTAGCCCAACATCATTACTTTCTTTCCTCCTCTATACTGTATATACAGACACAGACAGGCAGGCAGTAAATCTTCTTACTGGCTCCTCTCTCTCCTCATGTGGAGCTGGGGGTGCAGCTCACCAGATAAAGTGAAATCCTGTATTTTTTTTTATGACATTCTGATAGACTTTTATGACGTTAAAGGAACGTGTTGATATGTTAATAAGCAGGACTCAACTCATTATGTTTTTGGCTGTTGGCAGGCAGTCGGTCAGGTCCAAGTTGAAGTCTGGCCCTGTCCAAAATAAGCTCCGAGATCCTTGGAACTACATGTGGATGCAACTTAATGGTATAGGTGCAAGTAATATGGTCAGTCTACACTAGTGTCTAGGGGGCTTCTGGGCTTGTGGTTGTCTCTGGACTGGGCATTAGACTACCACGTGGATGGAAGGGTTTTGGTTCATAGCAGACTGGACTCCCACTATTTCACTGAAGACTCTCTCGTGGTCTAAGTTAGATCTCTGCGTTTCCTCTGGCAATGGGATGAGTGATGTTATGCATTAGTGGAGTTCTATGGAGGTCGGAGGGCACAGGGGGGAGTGCCGAGCCGGCTCTCCCCCAAGAAAGGGCCCTGGCATTGGGGTTGAGGGTTGAACCAAGCTGCTGATAGGAAGGCGTTGGGGTTGAGGGCTGAGCCGAGCTGCTGATAGGAAGGCCCCTCTGGTTTTCTTTCTATTCATTTTTTTATTCTCCATCTCTCTTTCCATGTCTCAGCATCTCTTCTGTTGTTCTCTTTTCATGTCTCAGCATCTCTTCTGTTGTTCTCTTTTCATGTCTCAGCATCTCTTCTGTTGTTCTCTTTTCATGTCTCCAGCATCTCTTCTGTTGTTCTCTTTTCATGTCTCAGCATCTCTTCTGTTGTTCTCTTTTCATGTCTCCAGCATCTCTTCTGTTGCTCTCTTTCCATGTCTCCAGCATCTCTTCTGTTGTTCTCTTTCCATGTCTCAGCATCTCTTCTGTTGCTCTCTTTCCATGTCTCAGCATCTCTTCTGTTGCTCTCTTTCCATGTCTCAGCATCTCTTCTGTTGCTCTCTTTCCATGTCTCAGCATCTCTTCTGTTGCTCTCTTTCCATGTCTCAGCATCTCTTCTGTTGCTCTCTTTCCATGTCTCAGCATCTCTTCTGTTGCTCTCTTTCCATGTCTCAGCATCTCTTCTGCTGCTCTCTTTCCATGTCTCAGCATCTCTTCTGTTGCTCTCTTTCCATGTCTCAGCATATCTTCTGTTGCTCTCTTTCCATGTCTCAGCATCTCTTCTGTTGCTCTCTTTCCATGTCTCAGCATCTCTTCTGTTGCTCTCTTTCCATGTCTCAGCATCTCTTCTGTTGCTCTCTTTCCATGTCTCCAGCATCTCTTTTTTGTATTTTTATTTCTCCATCATCAAATCAAATCACATTTATTTATATAGCCCTTCGTACATCAGCTGATATTTCAAAGTGCTGTACAGAAACCCAGCCTAAAACCCCAAACAGCATGCAATGCAGGTGTTGAAGCACGTTGGCTAGGAAAAACTCCCTAGAAAGGCCAAAACCTAGGAAGAAACCTAGAGAGGAACCAGGCTATGAGGGGTGGCCAGTCCTCTTCTGGCTGTGCTGGGTGGAGAGTACAACAGAACATGGCCAAGATGTTCAAATGTTCATAAATGACCAGCATGGTCAAATAATAGGTCTGGGATAGGTAGCACATCCGGTGAACAGGTCAGGATTTCATAGCCGCAGGCAGAACAGTTGAAACTGGAGCAGCAGCACGGCCAGGTGGACTGGGGACAGCAAGGAGTCATCATGCCAGGTAGTCCTGAGGCATTTCCTACGGCTCAGGTCCTCCGAGAGAGAGAAAGAAAGAGAGAATGAGAGAATTAGAGAGAGCATACTTAAATTCACACAGGACACCGGATAAGACAGGAAAAGTACTCCAGATATGACAAACTGACCCTAGCTCCCCGACACAAACTACTGCAGCATAAATACTGGAGGCTGAGACAGGAGGGGTCAGGAGACACTGTGGCCCCATCCGATGATACCCCCGGACAGGGCTAACAGGAAGGATATAACACCACTCACTTTCCCAAAGCATAGCCCATATGCTTCACATGGTGCTTTTACTCCCAAAAGGTGTGTGTGTGTGTGTGTGTGTGTGTGTGTGTGTGTGTGTGTGTGTGTGTGTGTGTGTGTGTGTGTGTGTGTCCGTGTGTGTGTGTGTGTGTCCGTGTGTGTGTGTGTCCATGTGTGTGTGTCCATGTGTGTATGTCCATGTGTGTGTGTCCATGTGTGTGTGTCCATGTGTGTCTCCCCTGACCCTTCTGCTGAACAAATGTGCAATGCAGAAGAAATAGATTATGTTTCAATTTGTGAAGTTGGTGAAAACAAGAAATGGTTGAGCTGCTGTTTCTGATTGGTAGTTGTGTGGTAAAATCCGTGTTGGAGACTCTGTGCATGTGTAGCAGTTACTGGCTGATTTACAGGCCAGACTGGAAGCATTTACTGGTAGATTAGCCTGAGGGCATGGAATGAATGTGAAGGGAGGATGTACTAGAAGATAATATTTTCCATTTTCTATACATTTTTATTACACTTTGTCTATATTACTATGGTCCAAGATAATGTAGCGATGTAGCTAAGTTAGCATGTTGCGACTCTACCAACTGTCTTTGTTTTTGGCTCAGTTTTTAGCGTGCTATCCTTCGGAGCTAAGGGCCCCCAATTCACATCAATATCTAAGAGAAACGCACAGAAATCACATCTTAAACAAAATTAAGTTCTACAACTTTATGAGTCCTAAAACAGAAACTCCTATTGTGCTTGTCACACACATTTGGTCATTCCCACTTCATGCTTAGTAGTGTTTTTCTCCACACTTTCCCACAGCTTCCAGCCGGCGAGACTAGGCAAGAAGGACCTGAACGGGAACTTCTGCCGTAACCCCAAGAACGAGAGCAGTGGGCCCTGGTGTTTCACTACAGACCCAGAGGTCAGGCACCAAGAGTGTGGCCTGCCTCAGTGCTCCCAAGGTAACACCTCAACCAGCAGAGTCCAATTACACGTTGGGGCCAGTTTCCCAGACACAGGTTAAGCCTAGTGCTGGATTTAAGAGCACTTTCAATTGAGATTATCTTTAGTCTAGGACTAGGCTTAATCTGTGCTTGGAAAAATGGCCCTTTGGTTTGCCCAACATAGACATCTTTGAAATGTCAATGATATGTCATTTACTGGAGTGAAGCTGATTTGTTGTCGAAAAGCAGCCATATTTTTGGAAGTTTTTTTCAACTGAACTCTGCTTGCTAATAGTGTACCACTGCGGTCTGATAACAACCCTCTGTTATCCCGATAACAACCTAGAAAAACATATCTTGTGCTCTTGTAGCTGAACAAGAATGTTGTTTTTGACGCACCAGGGAATACCAATTCACTACCGTGTCAAGAAATGTTTAGTATGCTAGTATATTAGTTCTCATTGAATATTGTACAAAGATTGAGAGATAAGCATGTTGCTAACATTATTAAAGTGATCAACTTTACAATAAGATGAAAGTCAGACTGTTATTTAGTCATCTTTAATCGTGTTATGGGAAGGTTGCGCTAACGTTGTTTTTGCGTTTGCAGTGGAGTGTATGAGGTGTAACGGGGAAGACTACAAAGGGCCGATGGATCACACAGAGAGTGGGAAGGAGTGTCAGAGATGGGATTCATCCAAGCCCCACAGACACCCCTACCAACCTAAAAAGTGAGTAAGGAAACCCATAGCCTTATGTATTCATAGCACAGTAAGTTATGGCTAACGTTACTTACTTTTAAATGAATTACTCCTTTTTATTACTTCAAAGTAAATTGTTTGTGATCTTTGGATTAGCCCACTGCTGTTAGTTAGTCAACCTTCTGTATGCAGTGAATGTGGTGAAGGTCTGTGGATGAATGTATACTCAGACCAACCACACTGCAGTCCCTCATCAAGTTCTACACACACACACACACACACACACACACACACACACACACACACACACACACACACACACACACACACACACACACACACACACACAGCTGCACAAACGCTCCCTCTATCCTAATACACAGGATGAACCCATGTAGCATAACTCTCTCTGTCTCTGTCTCTTTCATTTTTTTTTCATATTTTTCTTCACAGGTACCCTGATAAAGGGCTGAATGACAACTACTGTCGGAATCCGGACAACCGTTTGCGTCCGTGGTGTTACACCATGGACCCACAAACACCCTGGGAGTACTGCAACATCAGTGTGTGTGGTGAGTGTGTGCACTTTCTACTGTCTTCCTCTTTATCCCAAATAGTGAAATGTCTAATGTCTAACGACTGTCTAATGATACTGGTATGGCATACCAACGCTTAGAATGTGGAAGGACAGACATGTTAGATAATCAGTCTGGTTTTGTGGTCTCAGCATATTGTTCTGTTGGGTTCTGTTGTGTTCTGTTGGGTTGTGTTGGGTCGAGGTGGAGCAGGAAGCACTCACATAGTAAAGAATAGTGGATGGTACACATTTTCTTACACACACACACCTCGTCCGGATCCTCATTAATGCGATGTCACAGCTCCCTCGTTGAGAGAGGGGGCCCCTGTCCCTCCCAATACTTCTCCATTCTCTCACACACATTCCCTATTCCCTACAGTGAGGGAAAAAAGTATTTGATCCCCTGCTGATTTTGTACGTTTACCCACTGACAAAGAAATGATTGGTCTATAATTTTAATGGTACGTTTATTTGAACAGTGAGAGACAGAATAACAACAACAAAAATCCAGAAAAACACATGTCAAAAATGTTAAAAATTGATTTGCATTTTAATGAGGGAAACAAGTATGTGACCCCTCTGCAAAACATGACTTAGTACTTGGTGGCAAAACCCTTGTTGGCAATCACAGAGGTCAGATGTTTCTTGTAGTTGGCCACCAGGTTTGCACACATCTCAGGAGGGATTTTGTCCCACTCCTCTTTGCAGATCTTTTCCAAGTCATTAAGGTTTCGAGGCTGACGTTTGGCAACTCGAACCTTCAGCTCCCTCCACAGATTTTCTATGGGATTAAGGTCTGGAGACTGGCTAGGCCACTCCAGGACCTTAATGTGCTTCTTCTTGAGCCACTCCTTTGTTGCCTTGGCCGTGTGTTTTGGGTCATTGTCATGCTGGAATACCCATCCACGACCCATTTTCAATGCCCTGGCTGAGGGAAGGAGGTTCTCACCCAAGATTTAACGGTAGATGGCCCCGTCCATCGTCCCTTTGATGCGGTGGAGTTGTCCTGTCCCCTTAGCAGAAAAACACCCCCAAAGCATAATGTTTCCACCTCCATGTTTGACGGTGGGGATGGTGTTCTTGGGGTCATAGGCAGCATTCCTCCTCCTCCAAACACGGCGAGTTGAGTTGATGCCAAAGAGCTACATTTTGGTCTCATCTGACCACAACACTTTCACCCAGTTGTCCTCTGAATCATTCAGATGTTCATTGGCAAACTTCAGACAGGCATGTATATGTGCTTTCTTGAGCAGGGGGGCCTTGCGGGCGCTGCAGGATTTCCCTCCTTCACGGCATAGTGTGTTACCAATTGTTTTCTTGGTGACTATGGTCCCAGCTGCCTTGAGATCATTGACAAGATTTCCCGTGTAGTTCTGGGCTGATTCCTTACTGTTCTCATGATCATTGCAACTCCACGAGGTGAGATCTTGCATGGAGCCCCAGGCCGAGGGAGATTGCCAGTTCTTTTGTGTTTCTTCCATTTGCAAATAATCGCACCAACTGTTGTCACCTTCTCACCAAGCTGCTTGGCGATGGTCTTGTAGCCCATTCCAGCCTTGTGTACGTCTACAATCTTGTCCCTGACATCCTTGGAGAGCTCTTTGGTCTTGGCCATGGTGGAGAGTTTGGAATCTGATTAATTGATTGCTTCTGTGGACAGGTGTCTTTTATACAGGTAACAAACTGAGATTAGGAGCACTCCCTTTAAGAGTGCGCTCCTAATCTCAGCTTGTTACCTGTATAAAAGACACCTGGGAGCCAGAAATCTTTCTGATTGAGAGGGGGTCAAATACTTATTTCCCTCATTAAAATGCAAATCAATTTATAACATTTTTGACATGCGTTTTTCTGGATTTTGTTGTTGTTATTCTGTCTCTCACTGTTCAAATAAACCTACCATTAAAACGATAGACTGATCATGTCTTTGTCGTTACAAAATCAGCAGGGGATCAAATACTTTTTTCCCTCACTGTATATATGCCCATACAACTTCACTAAACAAACCATAATCTCCCCCATTAGTCCTTCCTAGCAGTGGAATAGAATACGAGACTCCCACAGAATTCAATAGAACTCTTCAATATTTTGATGTATTTATCTGTATGGGGATTCTACTGTGATCAGAAGGGAAGAGAGTGGACCACACTGAGTCTGTAGAGGGGCTTTCTAACTTTATTTAACCAGGAAAGAGCCTTGAGGTTAGAAACCTCTTTTGCGAGGGCAACCACTGTGATTGAAGTGGTGGTTTTAGGGAGGTCCGGGTTGTGGTTTTGAGAGTGCCAAAGTTTTTTTTGGTAGAGGGGCCACAATGGTGGTTTGGGGGAATAACGAGATAAGTATAGGAGCCTTCCAAAGGAGACAGGGAGAGGCTTTGTTTGGGATATTTAGTTTTTCATGTGTCTCTAAGCTGAAAGCTATTTACCTCAGAGTGAGGCCAAGTGGGCTGTATTTGTCAACTGCAGGGGAGGAAGAGTTTGACGGTTTAAAACTTCCACTTCAAATTTTTACTAAGGCTGGGTTTACACAGGCAGCTTACTTCTGATATTTTTCCACTAATTGGTATTTTCACCAGTCAGCTCCTTTTGCCAATAATTGGGCAAAAGATCACAATTGGGTTGCTTGTGTAAACTCATCCTTAGTCATGCATTGATGACAATGGAAGACTAACTAGAAATTTCACTTTAAGTGGAAATTATGATTCACCCTTATGAAATATATTAACTGTAGGGGGGTAGCCAAAATGGCTGAATAGCTACTGACACAGATAGTTCCAATAGATTGGGAGGCATTGGGAGTAATGTTCATCATCGTTATCAACAGAACACACAGGCGCCACAGTTGTAACATCATGGATGTTGAAACCATAACAGATTGTCAGAAGTGTTGTAGAAAGCAAGGTCCACTGAAACCCTGGCACTACAACTGAGGACCTGACTAGATGGGGGGGATGAGAGGGCGTGCTAGTGTGTTGGGGAGTTCGCTGTTTGTCTGTGTGCCTGCATACTTGCATGTGCGTGACATGACATCCTGTGTGTGTGTGTGTGTGATGAGAGAGGATAGAAACCACTTTTAGACAGTTTGATATTCTTCATCCAAAGGGATGTTCAACACTGACCTTGAGCCCACGCGCCCCCCCCCCCCCCCCCCCCCCCCCCCGGCTGAGGGCCGTGATTTACAACCGGGGAGTAAAAAATAATTTGTCCAGATGGATTCTGCGCTGCCTAACCTGTAGATAACAAAGGTGACCCGACGTTAGATGCCGGCATGCATTACATCAAGCCAAAAGAACATCCTCCTTCTGTCCTCCTCTCCAAACATTCCCTTCCTTTTTTTTCTGTTCGCGGCTCATTTCTCAAACAGTATAGAAGCACAAATCCCACAAATCCGGAGGGGTTGCAGAAATTCCGATAAATCCGTCCCTGTACACTGTAACATGAAAAAGCGGAGCTCAGAGGTTTTTCAGGATCGTTTTTTGGAGGCCAGAGGGCCAGGAAGCCTTGTTAAGCAGGCTGAATGCAGGGTTGTTTGGCTTGGCGGTGAGTACCACATCCATCAGCCCTTCGTTACAGTAACCCACCCTTACAGTCACACATGTAAGAGGCCAAGCTACCCAAGCAATAGGGATCTAACTAGGCTCAACCCACACATGCATGTTCCTCCTGCCAAAACCTGCTATGGAACACTGTACACCATGAACGAGGCCAGTACAGTATAGGATAGAGGGGACTCGCAGATGCTAGATAGTAGATATTCCCTTTTTGTAGCCTTTTGTAGAGCTTTGAGAGCTATGTTTGAAAAGTACTTAAGTATTTTAGTACTTAACGGAGAAAGATACCCAAACTAAACCTGTCTAAACTCTCCCAAAAATCTGTTGGATATCAGAAACTCAGATTTTCAGATACTCTTCATCTGTTTTTATAACCACTTTGTCCTGACACTCAGATATGTGATACCCAATACCCTATAACCTACCCTGGCTGTCCAGTCTGTTTGTGCAATTAGCCTAGTACTCTACGTGTTCGTTTATTGAATGGCATGACAGAGATAGAAGAGTTGGCTACAGCCCATTCCCATTAGTCTCATAATGTCAGTCTGTGGTCTGTTGTAGTGTTGGTTTCGGTATGTCTCGTGGTGGGGCACCACTGTTTTGGATAAATAGACAGATTATAGGCCATACAGTACTACAGATGTAGGCTGTTAATTTGATCACTCTTATTTTACTTATGTAAATCCCAAACCTCTGCATTTTCCTGCACCGTGGAAAATGTAGAGGTTTGTGATTTACATAAGTTCAATGAAATCTTGCACACACAGTATATTAACAGTATTGCACTTTTCATCTTTTTTCAAAAAACGTTTACCCAGCTAATAGCCTAACCACCGATCAAGCAACATTATGGACTAAACAGGATTATTTTGCTTCGATAATGCTGGTCAAATTAAGATCCAACATCTGTACTAACTGTTTATGGTCATTTGTCTCTAGGCTAAACATGACCCATTCTCTGAGATTCATCTTTCTTTTCCCTCTCTCCCTCTTTTCTTTATCCCTCCTTCCTGCCCCTCTCTCTCCCTCCTGCCTTCTTTGTCTGGTTTCTCTCTCTCCCTGCTGCCTTCTCTGTATGGTTTCTCCATCTCTCTCCCTCTTGTCTTCTCTGTCTGGTTTCTCCCTCTCCCTCCTGTCTTCTCTGTCTTGTTTCTCCATCTCTCTTCCTCCTGTCTTCTCTGTCTGCTTTCTCCATCTCTCTCCCTGCTGCCTTCTCTGTCTGGTTTCTCCATCTCTCTCCCTCTTGTCTTCTCTGTCTGGTTTCTCCCTCTCCCTCCTGTCTTCTCTCTCTCCCTCCTGTATTCTCTGTCTGGTTTCTCTCTCTCCCCCTCCTGTATTCTCTGTCTGGTTTCTCCATCTCTCTCCCTCCTGTATTCTCTGTCTGGTTTCTCCATCTCTCTCCCTCCTGTCTTCTCTGTCTGGTTTCTCCATCTCTCTCCCTCCTGCCTTCTCTGTCTGGTTTCTCCATCTCTCTCCCTCCTGTCTTCTCTGTCTGGTTTCTCCATCTCTCTGTCTGGTTTCTCCATCTCTCTCCCTCCTGTCTTCTCTGTCTGGTTTCTCCATCTCTCTCCCTCCTGCCTTCTCTGTCTGGTTTCTCCATCTCTCTCCCTCCTATCTTCTCTGTCTGTTTTTTCCATCTCTCTCCCTCCTGTCTTCTCTGTCTGGTTTCTCTCTCTCTCCCTCCTGCCTTCTCTGTCTGGTTTCTCCCCTGTCAACCTCTTTACATTCTTCTTTCTGTCTATCATCTTATCTATCGCTCATCTCTCATCCTAAATCCTCATTCTCTCTCTCTTGTCCCTATACCCACCCCCCTCTCTCTGTTTTCATCCCTCTCTCTCTCAACTTCCTTCTTCTTCTCCCCCTCTCTGTCTCAGACCCAGGTAATGACTCTGATGTGGATGCTACATCGTCGTGTTTCAGGGAGCAGGGACAGAGTTACCACGGTACTGTGAGCGTCACCCCATCGGGCGTCACATGTCAACGCTGGGACTCCCAGTTCCCCCATAACCACACCTACAGCCCGCAGAACTACAAGTGCAAGTGAGTAATGCCATTCAATACCCACAAGGGTTTTATTTTGTGTCTGTCACTGGTACGAGAAATATAGGGAAACGGACACATACAGTCATATTATTACGTATGTCCACGTGGGAAGCCGCTATTTAACCGGTGTGTACGTATCTCTCTCTTACATCACAGAGACCTGAGAGAGAACTACTGTCGGAACCCAGATGGTGCAGAGATCCCATGGTGCTTCACTACAGATCCTAACCAGAGACTAGCCTTCTGCACCCATATACCCCGGTGTGAGACAGAGAACATCGACACAGAAGGTGAGACACAGTTTTGTTTTCCACATGCTCCTCCAACCCGGCACCGAAAGACTTTGATGGAAGGACTATTGTGCCAATAGTCATGCCAATTATTGATTCTACTGATTCTACTGAGACACAACACCACACAGCAGACTGGCCCCATGCAATACATTAGAACCATCACCACCTTTATTCACTTAGTACACCCAGAATTACATGTTGTGTTATGGTTCTCCCACAGTAAACAGACTGAATAGACATCAACATTTACATTAATAATAATATTGAATTTACAAAAATCCACATGCAGTATGTACACATTAATCAGCAAAAAATGTATATACATTTGAAGTCGGAAGTTTACATACACCTCAGCCAAATACATTTAAACTCAGTTTTTCACAATTCCTGACGTTTTGTCCTAGTAAAATATCCCTGTCTTAGGTCAGTTAGGATCACCATTTATTTTAAGAATGTGAAATGTCAGAAAAATAGGAGAGAGAATGATTTATTTCAGCTTTTATTTCTTTCATCACATTCCCAGTGGGTCAGAAGTTTACATACACTCAAGTAGTATTTGGTAGCATTGTCTTTAAATTGTTTAACTTGGGTTAAACGTTTCGGATAGCCTTCCACAAGCTTCCCACAATAAGTTGGGTGAATTTTGGCCCATTCCTCCTGACAGAGCTGGTGTAACTGAGTCAGGTTTGTAGGCCTCCTTGCCCGCACACACTTTTTCAGTTCTGCCCACACATTTTCTATAGGATTGAGGTCAGGGCTTTGTGATGGCCATTCCAATACCTTGACTTTGTTGTCCTTAAGCCATTTTGCCATAACTTTGGAAGTATGCTTGGGGTCATTGTCCATTTGGAAGACCTATTTGCGACCAAACTTGAACTTCCTGACTGATGTCTTGAGATGTTGCTTCAATATATCCACATAATTATCCTCCCTCATGATACCATCTATTTTGTGAAGTGCACCAGTCCCTCCTGCAGCAAAGCACCACCACAACATGATGCTGCCACCCCCGTGCTTCACGGTTGGGATGGTGTTCTTCGGCTTGCAAGTCTCCCCCTTTTTCCTCTAAACATAACGATAGTCATTATGGCCAAACAGTTCTATTTTGTTTCATCAGAACAGAGGACATTTCTCCAAAAAGTACGATCTTTGTCCCCATGTGCAGTTACAAACCGTAGTCTGACTTTTTTATGGCGGTTTTGGAGCAGTGGCTTCTTCCTTGCTGAGCGGCCTTTCAGGTAATGTCGATAGGTGCAAAAGGATCTATATCCACAGTAAAACGAGTTCTATGTTTCCTCCAGCATCTTCCCAAGGTCCTTTGCTGTTGTTCTGGGATTGATTTGCACCTTTCGTACCAAAGTACGTTCATCTCTAGGAGACAGAATGCGTCTCCTTCCTGAGTGGTATGACGGCTGCTTGGTCCCATGGTGTTTATACTTGCGTACCATTGTTTGTACAGATGCACGTGGTGCATTCAGGCGTTTGGAAATTGCTCCCAAGGATCAACCAGACTTGAGGAGGTCTACATTTTGTTTCTGAGGTCTTGGCTGATTTCTTTTGATTTTCCATTATGTCAAGCAAAGAGGCACTGAGTTTGAAGGTAGGCCTTGAAATATATCCACAGGTACACCTCCAATTAGCCTATCAGAAGCTTCTAAAGCCATGACACCATTTTCTGGAATTTTCCAAGCTGTTTAAAGGCACAGTCAACTTAGTGTATGTAAACCTCTGACCCACTGGAATTGTGATGCATTGAATTATAAGTGAAATAATCTGTTTGTAAACAATTGTTGGAAAAATTACTTGTGTCATGCACAAAGTAGATGTCTTAACAGACTTGTCAAAACTATAGTTTGTTAACAAGACATTTGTGGAGTGTTTGAAAAACGAGTTGTAATGACTCCAACCCTAGTAAATGTAAACTTCCAACTTCAACTGTATGTGCATGGTACGGATGTTTAAACAATATACTGTATGCTATGTGAATGACTAGATATGTGGTGTAATCGGGTGTATGGCTGCTATGTACCGTATTTGCAATTGACCTCTAAACTTCAGCTGCAATATATTGAGAATGAGCTGTGGTCGCTTACTGAAACAGAGGACTGGCATTCTTTTGGGCATGTTTGGTTTTGGTTTGTTTGCCCTACAAATTCATTTTCCTCAAATTACAAGAAGAAACTAGAAATGGTCAGACAGCAATTCAACGTTTGCTGGAATTCTCTCTCACTCATACATGTCTATGCTTTGCATTTCAAAAGAGCTTTCTGGAGGAAAAGAGAATGCTTTGGTCACTACAGGTACCTCTGGTTCCGCTTAGCAACAGCCGATACGGGGGAGAAATCTTCCTGGCTCTTTTATTCCATTTGGGAACCACCAATTACAGATTGGCACAACATGTTAAATAAATCCAAACCACAAATCCAGCCCGTTTCAACGTGATTTTTTTACAATGGCATCAATATCAGAATGTTGTCTCAGTGGACACACGCACACAAAAACATGTTGATTCAATGTACAATTGTAAGGCAACCAGCTGCAATAGGATTGTGAGTTTTGCTCAACAACATTTCTGTTGAACAAACTAACAATCCTATTGCAGCTGGTAGCCTAACAATTTTACGTTGAATCAACACGTTCTGTTCTACACTGTGGGTATAGCTGTGTGTGTGCGTGCGTTCGTGTCTGTGGGAGAGAGCGAAAGAGACTGTAGATGGTTATCTCAATAAACCACATATAGGGTCGGTTTAAGACTACTCCATGTTTTATTTTCTCCTTCTCTCTATCTCTGTCTGTCCCAGATTGTTATGAGGGCAATGGAGGGAATTACACAGGCAATTTATCCAAGACCAGATCAGGAATTCCCTGCGGACTCTGGGCAAATCATAGCAACAGGTACAGTAAACCTCATACATTACACACACAACTGGAACTTACCTCTCAATCCATATTCACATGAGAAAAAGTCAAACTATGGGTTCAAGCAATGTATGGGAAGGTTTCGTTGACATTCTTTCAAATTCTCTGGCTTTTTCGATTAACTGTTTATTGACGAGGTATTTCCCGTTGCTTAGAGAAAATCCCCTTGTAAATGAATAAATTTAAGCCGTGAAAACAAACAACGACAGGAAATCAGGGGCCCCACCCGGGTCAGTTCTGGGCCTGCTATTATTTTTCTAGCTGACAGAGAGGAAGCCTTACGGTGCTTCCAGAACTTCCAGAACACGCCACCCTGGAGGGGGGCATAGTCTGCCCCTCTCTCCACATCCGTGTGCCCCCATGCTAAAGTACCATAGCTAACGTTGGCCCTGGCTGTTAGAAATGCTTAATTTAAAGGAATTTAAAAGCCAAAATGGCAGCGACAGATGGACATGTGCCAGAGCTGACCCGTGACCCCAGGAAGTGCTTCCACGGCCCGGCAGATCAAAGCCAATCAGCTTCCCTCCTGGGCCCGCAGCCAGCGAGTCTGCCCCTCGCACAAGGTCAAGGGGTCAGCGCAGAAAAATGGCGTAAAGGTTACAGCTTGTTTAACATTGGCGGGGGAAGTGAAATTATCTTCACACTGGCTGACAAATCGGTTTCCCCCTCTCCTCACATTGTGTTTGTCTGAGGGTACCAGTCAATCCTGATCCAAGCCCTCCAACAAATTGATCACATCTAAAGATATTCCAATTATTTTAATGTATGAAACTGAAGGACTGGAATTGCTATTTCAACAAGACTAACGAAGGCATCTGTTTAGGCTCGGTTTAGTCTATGTGCAGTGAAGTATACGACCAGATCTTGAGTCCACGTTTCCAGTGTTTGGACTGTATCTTTGAGTTGAGTCTGTAGCTTCTTCCTTGTGATTGCTGGGATTGCATACTTTAATATTCCCCGGAGCACTCTCCACAAAACTGCTTTGCTTCCTTGTAAGGCCTCTGCATAGCTGGAACTCTGAGGATTCACTGCCCCGAAAGTATCAGCTGAGTCAAAGTTTCCAACCTGAATGCAGTTATGGCGTCAGACTTTTCCATGTGTATGTGTGCGTGTCCTCATACAGTATATGTGTATCTACAGTATGTGTCTCTGTGTGTGTGCTTCTGCATGTGTCCTCACATATGTTGTGTTTTCCAGTGGAGAATCCAGTGTGGGTCTGGAGAGGAACCTGTGTAGGAATCCAGACCAGGATAAGCACGGTCCCTGGTGTCACACTACAGACCCCTCTATCCCATGGGACTACTGCAAGCTCAAACGCTGTAAGAATACAAAACACTGTCTTCATCCAATCTGTCTCATCCCCTATACACTCCTACATCTAACCTACATCGACCTTACCCTTCATCCAACCTACATCGACCCTACATCTACCCTCAAACGCTGTAAGAATACAAAACACAGTCTTCATCCAATCTCTGTTTCATCCCCTATACACTCCTACATCGACCCTTCATCTATCCTACATCGACCATACATGTCAAGTAATCAATAATGGAGATGGTTACGTCAGCCATGCTCGTGTGGTGAGTAACATCGTCTTGTGTTTGCTCCCTGAGCTAGTGCCTAGGCTTTAGCTCAGACAGTTAATAGTATTGTCGTGCACAGGAGACCTGAGCTCCGACCAGTAGGTCTCATCAGCGGCCCAATCATCAGATGATGCTTCGTCTTCCGTTACTGAATGTCAGTTAAGAAAAGTCCAGTGAAAAGTCTAGCTACACTCATAACTCTGTGTTGTTCACTCAATCTTATGGGACATCAACACAGCAATGATCTTAGTTCCATGAGTGTTACGTACGCCTCTAGGAAGAGGGAACGCAACACCCTGCTACAACTCAACTCCCTGTGGAGTGAAAGAGGTATGGGACTGTAGGTGCAAGTAAGGATGACAAAGGCAGAGATCGGTACCATTTACAGGGAATTTATTCCATCACACTGATATTTTTTGGGAAAAGGGGCTGGACGGAGCCAAAGCAAAGAAAGTAAATGTCAAAGCCCCCTCTCCTACCTTACCTGCCTACCCACTACTTACCTAACTTACCCTCTCCTACCTTACCTGCCTACCCACAACTTACCTAACTTACCCTCTCCTACCTTACCTGCCTACCCACTACTTACCTAACTTACCCTCTCCTACCTTACCTGCCTACCCACTACCTACCTACCTACCCTCTCCTACCTTACCTGCCTACCCACTACCTACCTACCCTCTCCTACCTTACCTGCCTACCCACTACTTACCTAACTTACCCTCTCCTACCTTACCTGCCTACCCACTACCTACCTAACCTACCCTCTCCTACCTTACCTGCCTACCCACTACTTACCTAACTTACCCTCTCCTACCTTACCTGCCTACCCACTACCTACCTAACTTACCCTCTCCTACCTTACCTGCCTACCCACTACCTACCTAACCTACCCTCTCCTACCTTACCTGCCTACCCACTACTTACCTAACTTACCCTCTCCTACCTTACCTGCCTACCCACTACTTACCTAACTTACCCTCTCCTACCTTACCTGCCTACCCACTACTTACCTAACTTACCCTCTCCTACCTTACCTGCCTACCCACTACCTACCTAACCTACCCTCTCCTACCTTACCTGCCTACCCACTACTTACCTAACTTACCCTCTCCTACCTTACCTGCCTACCCACTACTTACCTAACTTACCCTCTCCTACCTTACCTGCCTACCCACTACTTACCTAACTTACCCTCTCCTACCTTACCTGCCTACCCACTACCTACCTAACTTACCCTCTCCTACCTTACCTGCCTACCCACTACTTACCTAACCTACCCTCTCCTACCTTACCTGCCTACCCACTACCTACCTAACTTACCCTCTCCTACCTTACCTGCCTACCCACTACTTACCTAACTTACCCTCTCCTACCTTACCTGCCTACCCACTACTTACCTAACTTACCCTCTCCTACCTTACCTGCCTACCCACTACCTACCTAACCTACCCTCTCCTACCTTACCTGCCTACCCACTACTTACCTAACTTACCCTCTCCTACCTTACCTGCCTACCCACTACTTACCTAACTTACCCTCTCCTACCTTACCTGCCTACCCACAACTTACCTAACATACCCTCTCCTACCTTACCTGCCTAACCACTACTTACCTAACTTACCCTCTCCTACCTTACCTGCCTACCCACTACTTACCTAACCTACCCTCTCCTACCTTACCTGCCTACCCACTACTTACCTAACTTACCCTCTCCTACCTTACCTGCCTACCCACTACCTACCTAACCTACCCTCTCCTACCTTACCTGCCTACCCACTACTTACCTAACTTACCCTCTCCTACCTTACCTGCCTACCCACTACTTACCTAACCTACCCTCTCCTACCTTACCTGCCTACCCACTACTTACCTAACTTACCCTCTCCTACCTTACCTGCCTACCCACTACTTACCTAACTTACCCTCTCCTACCTTACCTGCCTACCCACTACCTACCTAACCTACCCTCTCCTACCTTACCTGCCTACCCACTACTTACCTAACTTACCCTCTCCTACCTTACCTGCCTACCCACTACCTACCTAACCTACCCTCTCCTACCTTACCTGCCTACCCACTACTTACCTAACCTACCCTCTCCTACCTTACCTGCCTACCCACTACTTACCTAACTTACCCTCTCCTACCTTACCTGCCTACCCACTACCTACCTAACCTACCCTCTCCTACCTTACCTGCCTACCCACTACTTACCTAACCTAACCTACCCTCTCCTACCTTACCTGCCTACCCACAACTTACCTAACATACCCTCTCCTACCTTACCTGCCTAACCTGCCTAACCACTACTTACCTAACTTACCCTCTCCTACCTTACCTGCCTACCCACTACTTACCTAACCTACCCTCTCCTACCTTACCTGCCTACCCACAACTTACCTAACCTACCCTCTCCTACCTTACCTGCCTACCCACAACTTACCTAACTAGCACCACCTGGCACACTAAGCCAAATTACAGGGGGTGGTCCGCCCAGGTCTTACCTAGTGTGCATAGAGAGAGTATATACTACGGGTATATGTATGCCCTCGGGCCTCTTACCTAAGCACTCCCAAGGTGCCTTCCCCTTCCCCCCTGGGAACAAAAACAGAATAACACAAACAATTTCAATAATCAAAACCACTACATCCTATTGGCACACACACATCAGAAGCAGCAGCTACACAATACTTAACAAAAACCTGTCTCTGAGCAACAACTAACACAGAATTTACCCATCAGCTCCCCAGCAACAATCAACACAGGATACAATCAGCACAGGACACAATCAACACAGGACACAATCAACACAGGACACAATCAACACAGGACACAATCAACACAGGACACAATCAACACAGGACACAATCAACACAGGACACAATCAACACAGGACACAATCAACACAGGACACAATCAACACAGGACACAATCAACACAGGATACAATCAACACAGGACACAATCAACACAGGACACAATCAACACAGGATACAATCCTCTCCTTCAGCTCTATTCTCTCAGCAATCATCTCTCTTCTGAGCAAAATAACACGGCCTTATATTGCTTCAGAAGGAGTCTGTATTTGAAGACAGCTGTTTCCTGACGAGGGGGCGGGGTCAGCTCTCCAATCAGCTGCTTGGGGGAATTTCAGGAAGCCATCCTGTAACACACACATACATACGAATACACAAACCACAACACAGAAACTGGGGAACATAACAATGAGTAATACAGCTGTCGTTTTGTTTGTGACGTTTCCGTTGACGTGATTATTGCACATTTGTAACACTACGATGAATTACGTAGTCTAACGACTGAAATTTGCTGCAAAGCTTCACTTACTCACATCACTTGTTACAGTTATGTTATGGCTTAGTGCAGTGATTTCATTTAGCTAGCTGGCACAGAATGGACACACTCTAACTCCCAACAGATGTCGAATCTCATCCAGACCGCTTTTATTATCTGCAAAGCCATTCACTGATTCAGAGTTTAGTGATTTGTTTTTGTTGTACCCTATATCATCTTGGCGGACTGTAATCAGTTCACATTGATGGGGAGCTTTTTCAAGTGGCCTCGCGGTTATATCTCTGTAATGTAAACATGTCGATCCGTAAAGTTTTTGGGAGCTTGACTGGAGGAAATGTATTTGCTGTGGGTTCAATTCAATATAGCCGCCCAACTGCAATGCAGATAGATGCAGAGATAATTTGAGCTAGGACTAAATGGTTGGAATAGTTTTGAAGAGGGGAGTTGAGGTTGCGTGCTTTGTATGTTAATGTTGAGTGAGTTCATGTGAAATAGGTCATGTCCTGTCTTTGTGAGGTCCGTGTGTTGAATTGTTGAATTGTTTTGTTTCAGGTGATAAGTCTCCGAACATCTCTGCCCACCCAAGAAGTGAGTGTCATATTAATGTAGCATTCTCTTGCTTACTATTCTCTCTCTCTCTCTCTCTCTCTCTCTCTCTCTCTCTCTCTCTCTCTCTCTCTCTCTCTCTCTCTCTCTCTCTCTCTCTCTCTCTCTCTCTCTCTCTCTCTCTCTCTCTCTCTCTCTCTCTCTCTCTCTCTCTCTCTCTCTCTCTCTCTCTCTCTCTCTCTCTATTCCTAACTTTCTCTTATAGCTGTACAGTTTATTTATTACCAGGGTTCATGCTTGGCTGGATAACTGATCACTCCCGCTGCCGTTCAATGTAGTTGACCCTGGACCAAGTATACTCTCTTCTTCAGTAATAATAGAAAGTTAAAATATTTCCCCAGAGTCTAACCCAGAATTGTCTTCTCTCTTACCCCAAGGCATCTCTCTCGTGTCTAAGACATCCTGCTTCATCCACAAGACCACCCGGATTGTTGGAGGGGCCCAGGTCCACAAGGCTAAGGATGGTAGCTGGGTTGTCAGCATCCAGAAAGGGTAAGAGCCCTCCTCTACACAGGAACACCATCGCTGAATGCACAGGAACACCCCTACTAAGTTCACAGGAACTCCCCTACTGAATGCACAGGAACGCCACTATTGAATGCACAGGAACGCCACTATTGAATGCACAGGAACATCACTACTGAATGCACAGGAACATCACTACTGAATGCACAGGAACACCACTATTGAATGCACAGGAACGCCACTATTGAATGCACAGGAACTTCACTATTGAATGCACAGGAACATCACTACTGAATGCACAGGAACAACGCTACTGAATGCACAGGAACATCACTACTGAATGCACAGGAACAACGCTACTGAATGCACAGGAACGCCACTACTGAATGCACAGGAACGCCACTATTGAATGCACAGGAACGCCACTATTGAATGCACAGGAACATCACTACTGAATGCACAGGAACTCCCCTACTGAATGCACAGGAACACCACTATTGAATGCACAGGAACGCCACTATTGAATGCACAGGAACATCACTACTGAATGCACAGGAACATCACTACTGAATGCACAGGAACAACGCTACTGAATGCACAGGAACAACGCTACTGAATGCACAGGAACAACGCTACTGAATGCACAAGAACATCCCTACTGAATGCACAGGAACACCCCTACTGATTGCACAGGAACACCCCTACTGAATGCACAGGAACACCACTACGGAATGCACAGAAACACCACTACGGAATGCGTGACTAATCTGGGTTTGAACCCATGTCTCTTGCGCAGGACAGTGTTAGCCAATAGAGCTAAAAGGCATTAGCTATGGGAGCTAACGTGTCTTAGGTCAGCCAGCTGAGCTGGAGTCTAGGCATTGAGGTCTCAGGCCAAGTGACTCATCACATAAGCATGGTACACCTAGTTTGAGTCTTCTGTCGGTTTGCAAGGCAAACAAGTGCTCCTGCTTTATCATTTTACGCTAAACACTTTTCAGCAAAGTGCCATTTTGTTATTGCTCTGAAGATGAAGTCCTTAAAGTGTATTCGTTTTGGCAGCTCTATGTTTGTGCTAGAACACAGCTGTACATTCTTACAAAAAAGGGTTCCAAAAAGGTTCTTCAGCTGTCCCCGTAGGAGCACCCTTTTTGGTCCCAGGTACAACCCCTTTGGGTTCCATGTAGAACCCTCTGTGGAAAGGGTTCTACATGGAACCCATAAGGATTCTACCCTGAACCAAAAGTGTTCTACCTGGAACCAAAAATGGTTCTGCTTCTGAAGAACCCTTTTTAGGTTTTAGATGGCACCTTTCTTTTCTAAGAGTTTAGTGAACTTTGTCGTATGAAAGACTTAACATGCCCATGTGTTTTATGTGCTGTATCTGCATCCTTCTGTTCAAAGACAAATAGAGGGAAGACATGAATATAAAAACATTGATGGAAGTTGAAGACTCATGTAACATAGGCATGTTAAACTTGGACACTTGAAAAAAAATGAAATAATAACAAAAAACAAACCACAGAGACAAAATGATTGGCTGCTGAGCATATGCATTATTCCATGTTCAAACTACCCATGTTACTGGATACTTCAACATCAATCAATATAGTTCTGGTACTGTTTTTATCCGCTTTTTGCTCTGGAACCCTTTTCCATCTCTCATTACTTAGAGTCAAACTCTGTCAGTGGTGACCAAACTTTTTTGAGCCGAGATCACTTTCTGAGTCAAAATGCAGGCTGAGATCTACCCCTCAGATTCAGTTTTAAATATGACTTTAAAAAACAAAACCCTATTCAACATGAACCTATTAAAAACAGTCCAAGGAATGCCTTGGAGATCGACCAGTCCAGGGGCGAATTGGCCATCTGGCAATTCTGGCAAATGCCACATGGGCTGGACCAGTTTTTGGTCGAAATGGACACATATTATCAAAAATAAAAACAGAAAAAGTGACATGGCCATCGGCCCATGGGCCTGTTAACAGATTTTTGTGCAATTAATTTTTTATACAGTGGCCCCTTTACCAAGATGGGCCAGCCCGGTTTTCTGATTGGCTGTGCTACGGTCACAAAAACTCATATTCAAAGTCAAACGCGGCATCAACAAAGAGACCTGCTCCTCCCCGGGTGAACATGTTGGTTTTTGCCCTAGCACTACCAACTCATCATAAAGCTGTGATTATTTCAACCAGCTGTGCAAAAACCAAAATGTGTCTCAGGACTGAGTTTGGGAAACCATGAGGTAGACAGCCAAGATCATGGATCATAAAAAACAAAAAGGGTGCTTATGAACGTAGAAAGAACATATTCTACATTGTCACCTCGCTCAAAATGTCCTATTTTGGGGGGCGTCTAAAACCATGATTTGGTCAAACAGTAAAGTGCTTTACATTATCCTCATGAATCCTGTAGTGAAAGTGTCTGCCATGTGCCTGTTTTGCTGTGATGAGCGAGCCATCAGAGGAACAGTTATAGTGGTGAGTTGTATCTCCAGACAGAGGAACAGTTATAGTGGTGAGTTGTATCTCCAGACAGAGGAACAGTTATAGTGGTGAGTTGTATCTCCAGACAGAGGGACTGTTATAGTGGTGAGTTGTATCTCCAGACAGAGGGACAGTTATAGTGGTGAGTTGTATCTCCAGACAGAGGAACAGTTATAGTGGTGAGTTGTATCTCCAGACAGAGGAACAGTTATAGTGGTGAGTTGTATCTCCAGACAGAGGAACAGTTATAGTGGTGAGTTGTATCTCCAGACAGAGGAACAGTTATAGTGGTGAGTTGTATCTCCAGACAGAGGAACAGTTATAGTGGTGAGTTGTATCTCCAGACAGAGGGACAGTTATAGTGGTGAGTTGTATCTCCAGACAGAGGAACAGTTATAGTGGTGAGTTGTATCTCCAGACAGAGGGACAGTTATAGTGGTGAGTTGTATCTCCAGACAGAGGGACAGTTATAGTGGTGAGTTGTATCTCCAGACAGAGGGACAGTTATAGTGGTGAGTTGTATCTCCAGACAGAGGAACAGTTATAGTGGTGAGTTTTATCTCCAGACAGAGGAACAGTTATAGTGGTGAGTTGTATCTCCAGACAGAGGGGCAGTTATAGTGGTGAGTTGTATCTCCAGACAGAGGAACAGTTATAGTGGTGAGTTGTATCTCCAGACAGAGGAACAGTTATAGTGGTGAGTTGTATCTCCAGAGGAACAGTTATAGTGGTTTGTTTTATCTCCAGACAGAGGAACAGTTATAGTGGTGAGTTGTATCTCCAGACAGAGGGACAGTTATAGTGGTGAGTTGTATCTCCAGACAGAGGGACAGTTATAGTGGTGAGTTGTATCTCCAGACAGAGGGACAGTTATAGTGGTTTGTTTTATCTCCAGTGCTATTTTTTACATACAGTTGAAGTCGGAGGTTTACGTACACTTAGGTTGGAGTCATTAAAACTTGTTTTTCAAGATCTACCCCTCAGATTCAGTTTTAAATATGACTTTAAAAAACAAAACCCTATTCAACATGAACCTATTAAAAACAGTCCAAGGAATGCCTTGGAGATCGACCGGTCCAGGGGCGAATTGGCCATCTGGCAATTCTGGCAAATGCCACATGGGCTGGACCAGTTTTTGGTCGAAATGGACACATATTATCAAAAATAAAAACAGAAAAAGTGACATGGCCATCGGCCCATGGGCCTGTTAACAGATTTTTGTGCAATTAATTTTTTATACAGTGGCCCCTTTACCAAGATGGGCCAGCCCGGTTTTCTGATTGGCTGTGCTACGGTCACAAAAACTCATATTCAAAGTCAAACGCGGCATCAACAAAGAGACCTGCTCCTCCCCGGGTGAACATGTTGGTTTTTGCCCTAGCACTACCAACTCATCATAAAGCTGTGATTATTTCAACCAGCTGTGCAAAAACCAAAATGTGTCTCAGGACTGAGTTTGGGAAACCATGAGGTAGACAGCCAAGATCATGGATCATAAAAAACAAAAAGGGTGCTTATGAACGTAGAAAGAACATATTCTACATTGTCACCTCGCTCAAAATGTCCTATTTTGGGGGGCGTCTAAAACCATGATTTGGTCAAACAGTAAAGTGCTTTACATTATCCTCATGAATCCTGTAGTGAAAGTGTCTGCCATGTGCCTGTTTTGCTGTGATGAGCGAGCCATCAGAGGAACAGTTATAGTGGTGAGTTGTATCTCCAGACAGAGGAACAGTTATAGTGGTGAGTTGTATCTCCAGACAGAGGAACAGTTATAGTGGTGAGTTGTATCTCCAGACAGAGGGACAGTTATAGTGGTGAGTTGTATCTCCAGACAGAGGGACAGTTATAGTGGTGAGTTGTATCTCCAGACAGAGGAACAGTTATAGTGGTGAGTTGTATCTCCAGACAGAGGAACAGTTATAGTGGTGAGTTGTATCTCCAGACAGAGGAACAGTTATAGTGGTGAGTTGTATCTCCAGACAGAGGAACAGTTATAGTGGTGAGTTGTATCTCCAGACAGAGGAACAGTTATAGTGGTGAGTTGTATCTCCAGACAGAGGGACAGTTATAGTGGTGAGTTGTATCTCCAGACAGAGGAACAGTTATAGTGGTGAGTTGTATCTCCAGACAGAGGGACAGTTATAGTGGTGAGTTGTATCTCCAGACAGAGGGACAGTTATAGTGGTGAGTTGTATCTCCAGACAGAGGGACAGTTATAGTGGTGAGTTGTATCTCCAGACAGAGGAACAGTTATAGTGGTGAGTTTTATCTCCAGACAGAGGAACAGTTATAGTGGTGAGTTGTATCTCCAGACAGAGGGGCAGTTATAGTGGTGAGTTGTATCTCCAGACAGAGGAACAGTTATAGTGGTGAGTTGTATCTCCAGACAGAGGAACAGTTATAGTGGTGAGTTGTATCTCCAGAGGAAGATACAAGAGGAAGATAGTGGTTTGTTTTATCTCCAGTGCTATTTTTTACATACAGTTGAAGTCGGAGGTTTACGTACACTTAGGTTGGAGTCATTAAAACTTGTTTTTCAACCACTCTACAAATTTCTTGTTAACAAACTATAGTTTTGTCAAGTCGGTTAGGACATCTACTTTGTGCATGACACAAGTCATTTTTCCAACAATTGTTTGCGAACAGATTATTTCACTCATAATTCACTGTATCACAATTCCAGTGGGTCAGAAGTTTACATACACTAAGTTGATTGTGCCTTTAAACAGGTTGGAAAATTCCAGAAAATTATGTCATGGCATTAGAAGCTTCTGATAGGCTAATTAACATAATTTCAGTCAATTGGAGGTGTACCTGTGGATGTATTTTAAGGCCTACCTTCAAACTCAGTGCCTCTTTGCTTGACATCATCAAAAATCAAAAGAAATCAGCCAAGACCTCCACAAGTCTGGTTCATCCTTGGGGGCAATTTCCAAACGCCTGAATGTACCACGTTCATCTGTACAAACAATGGTACGCAAGTATAAACACCATGGGACCACTCAGCCGTCATACCACAGGAAGGAGACGCGTTCTGTCTCCTAGAGATGAACGTACTTTGGTGCGAAAAGTACAGATCAATCTTAGAACAACAGCAAAGGACCTTGTGAAGATGCTGGAGGAAACAGGTACAAAAGTATCAATATCCACAGTAAAAATGAGTCAGGGTGTAGGGTGTGTTGGGTCAGGGTGTAGGGTGTGTTGGGTCAGGGTGTAGGGTGTGTTGGGTCAGGGTGTAGGGGGTATGGTGTGTTGGGTCAGGGTGTAGGGGGTATGGTGTGTTGGGTCAGGGTGTAGGGGGTAGGGTCAGGGTGTAGGGGGTTGGGTCAGGGTGTAGGGTGTAGGGGGTTGGGTCAGGGTGTGGGGGGTTGGGTCAGGGTGTAGGGGGTAGGGTGTGTTGGGTCAGGGTGTAGGGGGTAGGGTGTGTTTGGTCAGGGTGTAGGGGGTAGGGTGTGTTGGGTCAGGGTGTAGGGGGTAGGGTGTGTTGGGTCAGGGTGTAGGGGGTAGGGTGTGTTGGGTCAGGGTGTAGAGGGTAGGGTGTGTTGGGTCAGGGTGTAGGGGGTAGGGTGTGTTGGGTCAGGGTGTAGGGGGTTGGGTCAGGGTGTATAGGGGGTTGGGTCAGGGTGTATAGGGGGTAGGGGTGTTGGGTCAGGGTGTAGGGGGTATGGTGTGTTGGGTCAGGGTGTAGGGGGTAGGGTCAGGGTGTAGGGGGTAGGGTCAGGGTGTAGGGGGTTGGGTCAGGGTGTAGGGGGTAGGGTGTGTTGGGTCAGGGTGTAGGGGGTAGGGTGTGTTTGGTCAGGGTGTAGGGGGTAGGGTGTGTTTGGTCAGGGTGTAGGGGGTAGGGTGTGTAGGGGGTAGGGTGTGTTTGGTCAGGGTGTAGGGGGTAGGGTGTAGGGGGTATGGTGTGTTGGGTCAGGGTGTGTTGGGTCAGGGTGTGTTTGGTCAGGGTGTAGGGGGTAGGGTGTGTTGGGTCAGGGTGTAGGGGGTAGGGTGTGTTGGGTCAGGGTGTTGGGGGTAGGGTGTGTTGGGTCAGGGTGTAGGGTGTGTTGGGTCAGGGTGTAGGGTGTGTTGGGTCAGGGTGTAGGGTGTGTTGGGTCAGGGTGTAGGGGGTAGGGTGTGTTGGGTCAGGGTGTAGGGGGTAGGGTGTGTTGGGTCAGGGTGTAGGGGGTAGGGTGTGTTGGGTCAGGGTGTGAGGGGTAGGGTGTGTTGGGTCAGGGTGTAGGGGGTAGGGTGTGTTGGGTCAGGGTGTTGGGGGTAGGGTGTGTTGGGTCAGGGTGTAGGGGGTAGGGTGTGTTGGGTCAGGGTGTAGGGGGTAGGGTGTGTTGGGTCAGGGTGTAGGGGGTCGGGTGTGTTGGGTCAGGGTGTAGGGGGTAGGGTGTGTTGGGTCAGGGTGTAGGGGGTAGGGTGTGTTGGGTCAAGGTGTAGGGGGTATGGTGTGTTTCTGCATAGCTGGTGGCCCGATGGGGAGGGGCTGAGTCGGTGACATGCGCTGTGATGTGGGCTGGTGTAGATAAAATACCAGAGACTAATTATTGTTCCTGTCCGGCCCTGGACCTGTCGATCACGATCAACCTTTTGGTGATCTCTGCTCTGTGTTTATGCCAACTTTTCTATTGGTGCCATGCAGGATAACGATCCATCTACTCCTCACAAGTTTCGTCCCAAATCTCAGCCTATTTGCACTACTTTTGACCAGAGTCCTATTGGCCCTAATCAAAGGTAGTGCACTAAATAGGGAATGGGGTGCTGTTTGAGACAGATCCATACACATTATGAAAGAATGTCCAGATGTTGAGGAGGACTGCAAGGTTTGACTGTATGACTTGACATGGATGGAAGAGGGCGGCAGACAGCCTAGCAGTTAGAGCGTTGGGCCGGTAACCGAAAGGTCAAGGTGGAAAATCTGTCTGTGTCGTTAAGCAAGGCACCTAACCCTAATTTCTCTTGGGTGCTTTACTCCTTTGACTGACCCTGTAAAACAACCCATTTCACTGCACCTGTGTGACTGTAAAACATATTTATTTTCTGTATTTTTTTATTAAGAGTTGAATACAGTACAAACAGCGTCTATAGAGCATGGGACTAAGCTCATCATGATGTCCTGTTCCCTACCCAGGAACACTCACTGGTGCGGGGGCTCGCTGATCCGAGAGGAATGGGTGCTGACGGATCAACAGTGCTTCTCCTCCTGGTAATCTCTCCATCCATCTTTTTCTCACTTTCTTTTTTCCCTCATTCAAAGCAGAGGTGAGAGACAGTAGGAGGCATAGGGAGAAGAAGAGAGAGAGGAGATAGATTTAATGGAAACAGAGTTAAAACAAAGACCTGGGGAGTCTGTATAATATGTTCTCTCTGCTTCTCTATCAGTTCTTTATTCTTCCTCTTCCTCCAACTCTGTCTCAATCTTTCCCTCTCCCTACTACTCTCTCCATCCCTCTGTCTGTCTATCTCCATCCCTCCCTCTTCCATCTACCACCTCCTCTCTCTCCCTCTTCCCTTCCTCTCTTTTCCCCCAATCCAATTCTAAGTGAAGATGCAGCCTGCCCATATCCTGTTTATGATAAAGCTAGTGACAGACCCTCTACCCCAGCAGAGCTGAGATATGGCCCAGGATGCTCCAGCCTCTACAGATCTGTTTAACGTCTGGGCCCAGACCGTGTCACTGTGTCCAGATCTGCAATAGCAGTTTGAATGAAAAGCTCCTTGATCCATGTAATGTATTAATGGATGTATGGGCTTTAGATTATGTTTTTGCGTTTCACCCATTTTTTCAATAGGTTTTTGTTACTTTTTGCCGTTGTCTCAATCATAGTCCACCAGAAATATGAGGTTGGGCCAGGAGTTTTGTTTTCAAACAGTAGTCAGAATGTTTTTGAGCCCGAGTTATAGGCCATAACAAAGAATTGGCCAGTAATATTAATAATTTAAAAAAACGTGATTTGTATAGTGCTTTTCAAGAACCTAAAGACACTTTACAAAGGAACAGTGTCTGTAGTAAGTAATATTATGGTCAGGAAAACTCCTGTGCCTTATGATGACACACTGTAATAAGAGGGTCATTTAGAAGGAGAGTTTATTCAGTGAACTTACAATCACTTCATAGTCGTTTGAGAGACATTTTGGCAACAAATCAAACCAGGCCTCGTCCACAGATAATGAAAAGGCTTAAGTGCATGAATCCAACTTTAAGATGAGTCTGTCAATCAGATAAGACCTGCACTGTTTCCTCCCCATCTAGACTGTGTTAAGCTCCTAACACATTCTTATCGTTCATGCTTGGTATTCTAGTGAGTGGTTTAGCTGTACTCCTAGTGAGTGGTTTAGCTGTACTCCTAGTGAGTGGTTTAGCTGTACTCCTAGTGAGTGGTTTAGCTGTACTCCTAGTGAGTGGTTTAGCTGTACTCCTAGTGAGTGGTTTAGCTGTACTCCTAGTGAGTGGTTTAGCTGTACTCCTAGTGGGTGGTTTAGTTGTACTCCTAGTGAGTGGTTTAGTTGTACTCCTAGTGGGCGGTTTAGTTGTCTCCTAGTGGGCGGTTTAGTTGTACTCCTAGTGAGTGGTTTAGCTGTACTCCTAGTGAGTGGTTTAGCTGTACTCCTAGTGGGTGGTTTAGTTGTACTCCTAGTGAGTGGTTTAGTTGTACTCCTAGTGGGCGGTTTAGTTGTCTCCTAGTGGGCGGTTTAGTTGTACTCCTAGTGGGCGGTTTAGTTGTACCCCTAGTGGGCGGTTTAGTTGTACCCCTAGTGGGTGGTTTAGCTGTACCCCTAGTGGGTGGTTTAGCTGTACTCCTAGTGAGCGGTTTAGCTGTACTCCTAGTGGGCGGTTTAGCTGTACTCCTAGTGAGCGGTTTAGCTGTACTCCTAGTGAGCGGTTTAGCTGTGCTCCTCGTGAGCGGTTTAGCTGTGCTCCTCGTGAGCGGTTTAGCTGTGCTCCTCGTGAGTGGTTTAGCTGTACTCCTAGTGAGTGGTTTAGCTGTACTCCTAGTGAGTGGTTTAGCTGTACTCCTAGTGAGTGGTTTAGCTGTACTCCTAGTGAGTGGTTTAGCTGTACTCCTAGTGAGTGGTTTAGCTGTACTCCTAGTGAGTGGTTTAGCTGTACTCCTAGTGAGTGGTTTAGCTGTACTCCTAGTGAGTGGTTTAGCTGTACTCCTAGTGAGTGGTTTAGCTGTACTCCTAGTGAGTGGTTTAGCTGTACTCCTAGTGAGTGGTTTAGCTGTACTCCTAGTGGGTGGTTTAGCTGTACCCCTAGTGGGTGGTTTAGCTGTACTCCTAGTGAGTGGTTTAGCTGTACTCCTCATGCCGACATTACAGAACCTTCCTTCCATCAAGACTGTGGCCATTGGCATCAGCATTAGTGCAGTAGCTTGTTGCTGACTATGCAATGTGCTGTATGTGGGTCATTGAACACAGTTAGTTGAGGAGCCAGATTGAGTGAGTTTGTAGAGTGCATGCTGAGGAGTTCTATAGTCTATAGTCTATTGTCAGTTTAGTGATGCTGGTAGCTGTGGTTAGTATGTGGCCAATGATACGTGTTCATACAGAGAATAGAGTAGAATACTGCAGTACTGTATTTTACTATATTGTATGATAGTGTTTAGACAAGCTGTGGCCAATCTTTTCTTCAGCTTATACCTCTTATACTATGTTCAGTTTATACTGACTAGTCAATGTGTGGTCAACCCTATTTGGAATGTGCCTGACAGTAGTCTCTGTGGTCCTCAGTGTTCCAGACCTGAGTGAGTACAGTGTACAGGTGGGCCTCCTTCACCTCAACTCGTCCTTGGACCACCCCAGGCTCCGCATCGCACACGTGGTCTGTGGCCCGGAGGGATCCAACCTGGCCCTGCTCAAACTGGCCAAGTAAGAATAGCATTCATTCATTCAGTGAGACAGTCAGTCAGCCATTTTACTTACCTGGTAAAATACATTTTAAAAATAGAATCAATCCATCCATCCATGAATTCCTTCTCAATCATACATTGTAGGCACAGCAACCATTTATTTATTCATTCATGTGTTTATGTGTCCACGCCTAGGCCTGCCCCTCTCTCTGAGCATGCCTTCACCATCCAGCTCCCAGTAGCAGGCTGTGGGGTCACAGATGGAACCAACTGTCTCATGTACGGCTGGGGAGAGACCAAAGGTACTGCCCTACATGACTGTTCCTGTGTTATGTCTTATCCCTGTGTGGTGTCTTATCCCTGTGTGGTGTCTTATCCCTGTGTGGTGTCTTATCCCTGTGTGGTGTCTTATTATCTATATACACTCAATGGCCAGTTTATTAGGTACACGACCCCATTCACAAAAATGCTTTGCTCCTACAGACAGTGAGTCACGTGGCCGTGGCTTGCTATATAAAGTTACTATTTGACTGAACGTTAGAATGGGCAAAACGAGTGACCAAAGCAACTTTGAGCATGGTATGATTGTTGGTGCCAGGCCTGCCAAGTCCAGTATCTCAGAAACGGCTGGCCTCTTGGGCTTTTAACCCACAACAGTGTCTAGGGTTTACTGAGAATGGTGCAACAAACAAAAAACAAGAAGAAACGTCCCCAGTGAGCACGCGATCACCAACACTGGTGAATAAGGAGTGGAAAAACATAATCTGGTCAGATGAATCCTGGTTCCTGTTGCGTCATGCTGATGGCAGAGTCAGGATTTGGCGTAAGCAGCATGAGTCCATGGCCCCATCCTGCCTGGCGTCAACGGTACAGGCTGGTGGTGGTGGTGTAATGGTGTGGAGACCGTTTTCCTGGCACACTGTTTCCAATTCCCCAAAGAATTGAGGCAGTTCTAGAGGCAAAAGAGTTCTGACCGGGTACTAGATGGGTGTACCTAGTAAACTGGCCACTAAGTGTGTTCTGTATGACCTCTGTTTCATGCTATGGTGTGGTGAAGAGATTGGGGGGTATTGGATCAAGAGATCCATGATATTTGGAAAAGAGGCCTTAGGAAATCATGTGTCGAATGTGTGAGTAAAGTCCCCCACAATGACACCATATAGACAAACATGTTGTCTAAGGTTATAGGTTTGGAACATGGTGAAATGGTGTTTGGACAGTAGACTGACTGTTTCCTGCTTTATTTCCGGCTACTTCCTGTTCAGGGACAGGATATGAGGGGGCACTGAAAGCTGTGAGTCTGCCCATGGTCAGTAACGACTGGTGTTCTGAGCTCCACAACAAAACCCTGCCTGTCACCGACAGCAAAGTGTGTGCCGGGGGAAGGAAAGACCAGGGAGTGTGTGAGGTGAGCGTCATAAACATTACTCTAAATTATCTGAAACATGCATTGACTCGACATTGTGTGACTCAGTTATTACTTCAAGCTATTAGTATATCTACCATAATGCCTTTTGATTGGCTGCATGAGCACCACGCTAACCTGCTATTGGTTTGTCCCTCACAGAGAGACTACGGTGGCCCATTGGTGTGTCAGGAGCGAGAGAGCAAAGTCATCGTGGGCGTGAGCATCCACGGCCGGGGCTGTGCCCTGGCCCGGCGGCCCGCCATCTTCGTCAATGTGGCCTACTACTCGGGGTGGATCCACAAAGTCTTCATACACTACTCCAGGTTGGAGGAAAAACTACTGGAAGAAGCACAGACCAAACCGCTCCATTCAGGACTGTACCACTAGTCTGCAAGAGGAGGGGTGGAGCATTCAGGACTGTACCACTAGCCTGCAAGAGGAGGGGTGGAGCATTCAGGACTGTACCACTAGCCTGCAAGAGGAGGGGTGGAGCATTCAGGACTGACCACAGCACTGTAAGAGGAGGGGTGGAATATTTAGGACTGTACCACAAGCCGGGAGGCTGGAGAATGATCTCTCCAACAGAGAATGCCTAACTAACAAGACGGTTGGGAGATGTAAGAATGAGGAAACTGACTTTATGGGAAGTAGCCATGTTGGGGCTTCGTGGCTGGACGTCGCCTCAGTTTTGGGAGGGGAAAACCACCATGAATGGAAAATATATTTTGGGATGTTCAGAGGCTGGGAATACAATGACATGTTCAGAGAGGCTGAAAAGGATATGAAGGATTCTTATAATATGCAAATTGATTAATGCAGGACCAGGTTGTTACGCCTTGATCACACTGATAGCGTCAATATGCAAAGTAGTACCTAGCATCATTTGGATTGTGTGCAAGAAAAGTTCAACATTCACCTTCTGCTACAATTTCTGTCAAGCTGTCTATGCATACAATGTGATGCATACCTTGATAAATCCAAGGTATGCACCACAAAGAACACACTGCAACTGCCGCTGTACCAAAATGTATTGACGCTGTCTTTGTGATTGAGGCATAAGCTTTAATAACATTTCTAAACAATAGTTTCTAGGACATGGAAAGCTTATTTTTTGGGGTGAAATATATGAATACTCTTAAGCCATAAAGAGGGGTGAATTGATTTGTTCTCTCACTCCGCCCACAAGACAATAGGAATGGTATGGATGACTCAGTATTGTCTCCTGGAAAATACTTGAATTTGATCAGAACCAAAACCAGAGCCATGCGAGGAGAGATCCAGACAGGACTTGGTACGGTCCGTGGCTACTGGGTCACGTTGAGGGCACATGATCTAATGGCTAGAAGTTCAGTCATTCAGAAGTTACCACTTGGTGAATGGTGAGAGTTAGGACCTGTCTAGAAACAACCTTTTGCAAGCTAATAGCCCTACTCCCCAGGTACTGGTGTAGAGCAGTGTATACCAACTCCAGTCCTCCAGTGCCCCCAACAGCACACATTTCTGTTGTGGACCCAGACAAGCACACCTGATTCAATTTTTCAGCTAATCGTCAAGCCCACCTCGAGTTGAATCAAGATTGTCCAGGGTTACAACAAAAATGTGTGCTGTTGGGGATACTTGAGGACTGGAGTTGGTATACACTGCTCTACACCAGTACCTGGGGAGTAGGGCTATTAGCTTGCGGCTATGAGCAAAAGGTTGTTTCTAGACAGGTCCTAACTCTCTCCATTCACCAAGTGGTTGTTTTTGGAAAGCCTGTTCAGTAACTATTACCTAACTAATGCTAATGCTAACAGTTACTTAGCCAAACGTTAGCAGTTAGCCTACATGGCTAACATGTCTCCGGTTTTTGAGGGAACTCTACACTAGCCCCTGGTGGGCTGCGTGTACGTTATGTGGTCAGAGTACACATTTAGAAGTTTCTTATTGAGTGTATTTCTGGCACTCTGTGTTATTTAATAGGTCTTATAGATCTGGGCCTTTCCTTGGCTCACTCACACCAGACGTCAGTGGAGTTGCTTCCTCTCTACACTGTGTTTTCTATTTAAACAGATTAGAACGTAGTGTGCAGTCTATTTATTTATTTGTATACATCTGGCCCTCGTGAGAGGGCGCCAGCGATTGACGTCGACAAAGCGACACGTCTCGCTAATAGAAGATGTGAAGATTATGGCGGCTTTTTATTTGATACATGTTCTGTCAATCATTATTATTGGAGGTACACTGAATGGCCATACGGATTACATGAAAAGTATGGGTTGTGTTCCAAAACATACCACTTTGTCAGTCATTTGTCTTCTAACAATACTGACATGCAGTAAGTGTAATGACATAGGGGAATGTAATAATTTCAGTGCTGAAAACCAGTCATGACATCATTTTTATAATCACAGAAAGCAGATGTGTCTGTATGACTAATGATCGCTTCAAACTGGGCCCCTAAGAAGACTTAGAATTTCACCCAATTTCTATATCCTAAAATATTCAGTGTGTTAGGTTAAACTATCTCACAGTATTTGACCTGTTCAGTGCCTTTTTTAGGTGGACAGGAATCACTAGTGTACAATAGAATTGGCGCAGAGATCTGTGAGTGTATTTTACTGTTATGTAAATAGGATGTAAAGTAGTGTGTGTAAAAAAAACTATTTTCCACTTCCAATGTCTGATTTACATAGTTTTTTTACTATATATGGTCACTCTGTTCATAAACTTGTATACTGTAAACTCTATAACAGCTGCTATTTTTAAAGGGTCGGGTTGGGTCTTAATATTATATACTATATGATTTTGTTATATTCACGTTTTAATATTACATTTACAGTGTAAATTACAGCTTGTTTCACTATTTTTGTCTGTGTGTCTGTGTGTCTGTGTGTCTCCTAAAGTAAACCTTCAGACAAAGATTCTTGCAGCAATACAGTTTTCTGCAACGCAAACCCTCTCAACACAATTCAAGATATTCTGGGTCAAGTTCTTACTCTGGGTATTATTTTCCCACTTTCCATGTCAATCATATCAATAAGACCTCAGTCTATGGGTTTTGGATGGCCACCGTCCACCATGACCCAGTTCCTGACCAGAGGATGAGTGGCAACATTTGGTTAATGCTTACATAATGTTTGGGCAGAGCTAGAGATGTTCAGTTCACGCTTAGACAGCAATTGGGCAACACTAGACACCGTGGCATGCTTCTTCCGTCATGTGGGGTTCTCATTTGATACATGACCCCTCGGTGCTGAGGAGAAAATGGCCGACATGTCAGCGCTGACCTCAGCCTCATCCGTGGTGGCTTGTCACGAACCAACCCCAAGGCTTTGTGCCTCATCGTAACGGGACGTGAAATAGCTTTTTTTCCCGCTTTTGCCGGACTAACAGCCGAACAGTCAATAGGTCACGTCTGGTGCTTCTGGGAAATAAATCAATTTAAAAGATTTGTCTGTTGGGTAAATTCACAGTGGTGTAAAGTACATTAGATTACTACTTAAGTCGTTTTTGGGGGTATCTTAACTTTATTTTTTTGACAACTTTTACTTCACTACATTCTAAAGAAAATTATGTACGTTTTACGCCATACATTTTCAGATTACGGTATGAATGACACCCAAAAGTACTTATTACATTTTGAATGCTTAGCAGGACAGGAAAATGGTCTAGTTCATGTCCTTTTCTAGAGCTCATCCCTGCTGCCTGTGATCTGGAGGACTAAACTCACATGCTTCGTTCGTAACTGATGTTGGAGTGTGCCACTGGCTATCCGTAAATAAATAAAAATACAAGAAAATGGGTTGCTTAATATAAATCATTTATACTTTTACTTCTTATACTTAAGTATATTTGAGCAATTACGTTTACTTTTGATACTTAAGCATATTTAAAACCAAATACTTTTAGACTTTTTACTCAAGTAGAATTTTACTGGGTGTCTTTCACTTTTACTTGAGTCATTTTCTATTAAGGTATTGTTACTTTGACAATTGGGTACTTTTTCCACTACTGGAAAAAAAACTATGGAAGAATCTTAATGGGAAAGCATTCGAAAAAGGAATTTGTGAACCTTGTGCTGGACTATTCCCAAAAGCAAGAGCAACATTGTAAACACAATGGGATCCTCTTGCAATAACCTTAATCAAACAATCAACCGTGATGATTTATGGCATTTAAAAGCTTGTTGCAGTGACCTCAGAAATATGTAAGTAGTGCTATGGAGTTTATGCTCAGACCCTGTGTTGTGTTTATGTGTTGATTCTGCTCAGTCACCATGCTGAAGTATGTCTGCTCCCTTCCAAAGCCTACAAAAGAAGGCCATCTTAAAAACTGAACTTGGATCGCTCTCTGAGCTAATGGTTCTATCTCAGCTCATCTTTCTGCCATTTCTCAGACATCTCCTCGCCTGCTCAACCTCAATACATTTTCAGAGAGGGTGTGGGTAATCGAGGAAAGATTCATTCAAAAAGAGCCACTGGAAAACCTCACAGAACTACAACGGTCTCTTGGCTTCCAGTGTTTTTGGGCAACTCTTTTGGTTCACGTTTCCAGTGGAGGGGATGCAGTACAGCAGAGATGCCCAATCTTCCTCCTGTAGAACTACCCTCCTTCAGACTCTCGCTCCAATGATAATTTTACTCTCCTGACTCTACCAATTACATTTACAGTAGGACCTTGATTAGCAGAATCACTGTTGTAACAACTTAGTCGGAGCAACAGACATTCATACCGTAATCTGGGCCCCAGGGTATACCATAGTCTTGGCCCCCAGGGATACCGTAGTCTGGGCCCCAGTGTACACAATAGACTTGGTACCCAGGGATACCTTAGTCTGGCCCCCAGGGAAACCTTAGACTTGGCCCCCAGGGATACCTTAGTCTTGGCCCCCAGAGATACCTTAGTCTGGGCCCCCAGGGATACCTTTGTCTGGGCCCCCAGGGATACCTTTGTCTGGGTCCCCAGGGATACCTTTGTCTGGGCCCCCAGGGATACCTTTGTCTGGGCCCCCAGGGATACCTTTGTCTGGGCCCCCAGGGATACCTTTGTCTGTGCCCCCAGGGATACCTTAGTCTGGGTCTCAGGGTATGACTCTTTCTTTTGGGGATACTGAGCACTGACAGAAAAGAGATACTGCACTGTCAGCATTCTTCTTTCTCTCAGAGAGATTGTGTGTGTTTGAGATGGATTGCATTGCAGAATCACTGATCTACCAAGCACCTTGCATCCAAAATAACTTTGCATTATGTGATCAAGATTAGGGATTCTGTGTCCACTCAAACTGATCCCCTCAAACAAGCTGATTAACTTGTCTGGCAGCGAGAGAAATAATGTATCCATAGGACTCTGTCTCCCTCTCCTGCCTAAAGATGGTAGTCTCTCAACTCTTCAGAGTTGATGATATGATACAATTCAGTGGGTATATCAACAAAGGACTAATAACAACTATTACAAACTCGCTTTTTATTACTGAAAATACTTTTTCAAAACAGAAAAAGTCATACATTTCACTGAGATATGTTGCAATAGCCTGTAGAAATTTCATTTTAAACACATTAGGTCACGATTGGAATGTCTCTGTACCCACTCTATTGCATACCCTGCCCAGTAGTAATCAGCATAGCCATAGAGGTGTGTGTGTGTGTGTGTGTGTGTGTGTGTGTGTGTGTGTGTGTGTGTGTGTGTGTGTGTGTGTGTGTGTGTGTGTGTGTGTGCGTGTGTGTGTGTGTGTGTGTGTGTGTGTGTGTGTGTGTGTGTGTGTGTGTGTGAGAATGTTTGGCTCTGACATTCACTGATGCGAGAAAAGGGGAGAGACATTCTGTCATATAAGCGATGGACCACCAGTCCTCTCCCTGTGATGAGCCAATAGAATCCTTTCATCTGTTTGGTGATGAGAAAATTGGAAATCTGACCCATCATCCCAATGATAGTTCAGTGAATGTCCCATCCTCTCAGTCTGATGAGCCAATGAGAAGACTGTCCTCACGTCTGTGTAATGATGAGCCAATGGGAAAATGAATCTCTCTGCATGGTGAGCCGATGGAGTCCTCTCGTCCTGGGGATGGACCAATGGGAACGTGGTGCTGCCTGAGTATTGAGATGCTGAGGATGGAAGCGGAATGGAGATGCCTCTATAGCCCAACACTTCTGTTCCTCCTATTCCTGTAGGTGAGGTAGTACATTCATTCACTCTACACATTGTGTTTTATAGGTACATCTCTGAAATGGTTAAAGCAGGGTTGGCCAATTATCCTGGAGCTCTGGTGAATGTGCAGGAGTTTGCTTCGGCCCTCCTATAACACACCTGCTAAGTTCTCTTTGAGAAACTGAGTAGTTGACTTGTGGAGTTGGCTGAGTTAGGGCAGGACTGGAGCATAAACCTGCATGGTAAGTGGCTCTCCAGAAGAAGGGCTTTGCCCCCTTCTTATAGACAAACGTAATAAACGCTTAATCACCTCTCTCTATTGTAGTAGCTGGACCATATCTCTGGGAGATTTCTGAGCATGAAGTGTCAAACTGTACTCCCAAACTCTCCCTCTGACCCCAGTGAGTCTAAACACAGTTGAAATGACACCCCAAACAAGATAAACATAACATTTAGTTAGTCAGCTGGTAACTTGCTACAAGGTTATTAACACTTAACTACACATGGATTGTTTTTTAATTGTAGCGGTATATACTCAATTTTCATAACAAGATGGTGTTAAAACTTCTGAAATGCTGTATGTTTCAGGGGGCGTAGCTTGTTTATGTACCTGTTGAGTCATTGAGTTGGTTGTTGTCATGGAGTTCACTGAAGGGAAATCTTTGTTCTTTTGGTTCATCAGAAATGAAGCTTTTGAAAGAAAAATGAACTGTTATTCTCTCTCTCAAACTGCTACAGACCACCAACTGCTAACAGTCAGTATCTGGATAACGTGTCAAATGTTTGATAATGTATGTGATACCAACAGAGGTACATTTTCTGGGTGATTTGAATATTGACTGGCTTTCATCATGTTGCCCACTCAAGAAAAAGCTTCAAACTGCAACCAGTGCCTGCATCCTGGTTCCGGTTATCAGTTATCCTACCATGGTAGTTACAAACAGCACAGGAATGAAATCAGCAACATGTATTGATCACATGTTTACTAATGCAGCAGAAATGTGCTTTAAAGCTCTATCCAAATCCATTGTATGTAGTCATCACAATATAGTAGCCATATCTAGGAAAACCAACGTTTTGAAGGCTGGGTCTAATATACTTTATGAGAGGTCATACAAGAGGTGTTGTAGTGATTCCTCTGTTGTTGATGTGAAGAATATTTGTTCGTCTGTGGTGTGTCATTATTTTACCTTTATTTAACTAGGCAAGTCAGCCATTATTTTCAATGACAGCCTAGGAACAGTGGGTTAACTGCCTTGTTCAGGGGCAGAACAACAGATGTTTACCTTGTCAGCTCAGGGATTCAATCTTACAACCTTTCGGTTACTAGTCCAACGCTCTAACCACTAGTCTACCTGCTACCCCAGTGTAATGCCAGTGTATTGAGGAGCAACCAGACGCTGCACTTGACACATTTATGAAATAGATTTTTCCAGTTACTAATAAGCATGGACCCATTAAGAAAGTGACTGTAAAAACGGTTAAGTCCCTGTGGATTGATGAATTGAAACATTTTATGGTTTAGAGGGATGAGGCAAAAGGAATGGCAAATACGTCTGGCTGCACAACCAATTGGCAAACGTGGAACTCGATTCCACATCAGGTAACAGATGCAAGCAGAATAATCTGTTTGTTTTTTTAACAGATAAAAATACACCTTAAGGAACAGCGGGGACTGTGAAGAGACACACACACACACACACACACACATGATAAGACACACACTCTACACACCCACACACATGGATTGTGTACTGTAGAGATGTGATTGTAGAGTAGTATCTGAGGGATCACACTTAATGTGTTGTGAAAAGTGCTATTAAATATAATGTAATGTAATATTTTAAATAGTTTTTAACTGCCTTAATGTTGCTGGACCCCAAGAAGAGTAGCTGGTGCCTTAGCTGCAGCAAATGGGGATCCATAATAAACAAAAATACACACACTCACTATGTGCTCCGTGGACACCGCTCTTATACTTGGCTTCCCTCCTCCATTTTGCTCTTCTGTTTGAGAACCACACCTTCAAAGGGGAATGGCAATTATAACAGATGTAGCTCAGTATTACAGGTACATTTACAGGAAATGACATAGGTTGTATGCATAGTTTGTGTCATGTAACCTTGATGGTGTCCTCTGGAAGTTGGATCTCAGATGCCAGTTTTTCCCTGGTGAACATGTCTGCATAGTGGCTCTGTGTGAATTCTGCTCCGATTGGGAGGAAGAAATAGAATGAGAGATCACTCAAAGCTTGAAAGGATAACAACTTGTCCAACTGTTCTAAAACAAGCCTTGTTGAAATAGGAATAAGTCCAATCAAACTAAGTCGTTTAAGCCTAATCATTAATGTATCCACTCCACATAAACACACAGCCTAAATGTACATAAACAGTTGTTGAAGTAAAAGTAGGACATTGTTCTGCCTAAAGTACAGTACTGTACAGGCCTACCTTGCTCTAACACTCTGCACTGCCCCAGGGTGAAGGTGGTGCGGTTGCGATGCTGGGGCCGGGGAGGCTGGAGCTCGTTCACCTCAACTGTCTCCATCTCCTCCCTCTCCTTCACTACTGACTGCGTTGGGGTCCCCATTAGAAGACCTGGAATGCATACAAGTAGACTATATGGCTATGTTTTTCAAATTGCGCACAGTGAATGTGGCATACATGTGTGTATTTCTCCCAGATCCAGATGTACGATGTGTAGCCTACCTGGGTATCTGGGGTGGTGCGCAGAAATCTCCACACTCAGCATCGCAGAGTCGAGTTGAATTTTCCTGAGAATTCGGTTTACAGAGGATACCTTTTAACAAGGAGAAAATAATGCTTAAATTAATCGAAAAATATAGTTATTTCCCTCACAGTTGTTCACACTTTGTATCATTTTGGTGTAGCTTGTGATCTCACTTACACTGGGAACTTTGGCCGATTTACAGATTCTTTCGGCCGCGAGCTTTTTTCTGATTTCCCAGGCGAATGTTGTTGGGTTTTTCGTCTTGCATTCGATTATTTTCGAGATGACTTTGGGGGTGAGGAGTCGAGGTCTACTACCTCCGGTCGCCTTCGGGTCCAGGAGGCCGGTTTTGTGGTACCTGCTCAAAATCTTGCTGACGCAGCCATTTGACACCTGCCAGCGCGGAGTGCACATTTGGGTTTTCATGAATTGACGCACGATTTATATCCACCATCAGAGCACAATAACAGAAGTACTACTAGATCATTGAAAGCACACCATTTAACAACTATTTAATGTATTAAGTTAAATTAATAATAAAATAAATGATGCTTTTCATGTATCGAATAATATCGAATAGGGCGCAAACACGAGCTCCTATAAGCCTGCTGATACGCACCTGCAGAATTCTGGAGATCTCGCATGGGCGCACACCTTCCGATGCCAGTTCGATCATCTTCCTCCTTTTATATGCTGGAAGCGGCCTCCCGTTCAGAAACACCCCACCAAGCTGATTGACACACCCGCTCCCTTAGAAAATAACAAAATAAAATAGCTTTTATAAGATTTAAACCTATTTTACCGCTTTATGCATAAATATTTCTTTGCATATTGTTGGAAAAAATGTCTCCACTCAATCCAATAATATAAGTAATCTAATAACAAATTATAATTAGTCCTTCGTTTGAATATAGACCTACCTTCGTTTGACAGGTCCACATTCGTTCCACACATGTCAATTGGTTCTTCCGAGCCGTATCAAATGAAACAACAAGATAATTCCTGTATAATATACAGCGTTGATGTTCCTTTGATAAACGAGAATAAACTGTTATATGAGGAACTTCCTCCCCAAAATGCACTGACCTGATTGTAAAGTGCATAAAACACCTCACCTGTAAAATGTGAATATTCGGAGTCTGAGGGGATGCCACTTCACACCTGTCTGTTGCACAGGTCGCCACTGACAGGAATCACGCGCGACTTCACAAATATATACCCTATCAGCCTTTTCAAGATGACGTAGTGGTCTGATAGGAGAAATGTAAATATTGCATGTAGGCCTACTGTACCTGACTCTCAAGTAACCCAGTCTATTCAGACTCGATTGTCTGGAAGTCAATCTGCGAACCACAAATTTTTAACCCCACATATTATAGGATATAAATATGGATGACCCTTATAAAGTGCCAATGTAAAATTTGTTTTCAACGTCAAAAATGTTGCCCCAAGATTTTTGTAAAAAAAAAGTTTATTATGGGTTAACTAGACCTATTAAAACAGCTTTTGCAATTGTGAACTTGAAGCAGAAGAATGCAATGCCATGTAATAAACTGTAGGGCCAACAAGGGACATTTTCTATCTCACATGTAGTGTTTTTACAGTGGACTAAAGGCTTCCATCTAAACGGGTTTCAAGGCTAGTCCGTTAGGCTATTCAATTTCTGATAACTATTTGGTAAGGTACATAATATAATGGAATAGGAAGCTCGCATCCACTGCTCTCTCTAGACAATGATGCGTATAATACAGTACTGTATCCTGAAGGTGGACCATATGCTGTGTCAAGAACAATCTCCATGTTTTCTGTAGGGCTACTGAAGATACTCATTTTGGCCTTTCAAAATCGAATTTCACACGTGACACCAAATGTAAGTTAATTCCATTTACTGTATTCCATCTCCAAGCCACACGGCTCGGGTCACGTGACTTGAGCATCCTTTCCCAAGTCAGTGTTTAAGATTAGTCCGATCGAGTCTCCTTTTTTTAAAGCTAACATTTGAAAACCTGTCCCGATGTCGACTGCCATATGGTAAAGTGCTTCTGATAAATCATAAATCCATCATCCAGACTCTTTTATTACATTTTCTTTCAAGCATGAACAAATAGTCGGATAGGGCGAATGTGGGGGGACCAATTGGGACTTTCATTTAGAAAAAAAGGACGAGGAAAACCGTCGCAGATGTCTCTTGACCAGCCAGCAGATAAAATGTGCTGTAAACGTTTCAAAGAAAATATTTGACAAGCAAATATTAGCAAATGTGAAACCACACAAGGCTCGTCTTTTGGTCCTGTTTAATGACTAATTGGGCATCATTAGCTGGGTCCACACAGATCGAAGTGCCACTGAAATAAAGGGTGGATTTTAAAATGCCATATGGTCCAAATTATATATTAACCCACGAGTTAGCGCACGGTTATAGTTTCTGTAGAGGACGCATTGTATATAGCTGATAAACAGCTCTGGACACCAGGGTCTCCTTGCCAACAGACAGAGAAGACAAATAACATATTTATTTATTACGGAACAGAGTTCATGCCCCGATTGATTTGGAGTACTTTATTGCATATTTTGTGTGTACAACCCAAGGTTAATAAAACAGTCACGCTGCGGGCACGGAAATGGTTAAACATTCTTGTGTGCGTAAATGTTCGCAGGGCTCACCATTTCGGCCTAAGGAAGAATTCTAAACATAGATCGACCATATCTCAATGACACACAACATTCTATTTGGTTCTATCGACGTGAATTTGTGCTTTCTTGTGTCCCTAGGTGCAGAGAAACATGAACATTTTACCCGCGTAAAAGGGTACCATAAACCTATCCAAAGCGCACAGAGCTCCCTCATGCGTCTCAACGTGGGGTCATATAGCCTTCATTCTAGCGCATTTCTACACACTGAAGTATGACAAGAATCAATTTACCCTCACTTGGAAGAACTGTTAAAATTGAATATGGAATTCGATAAATATTAGCACAAAAGCACATTTAATGGTTTCCATGGCAGCCAACATCAGGCAGCGTTGAGCCCCAAATAATGCTTATAGAAGTAGCCTATCATTTGTGTGAACAAAACTGTGCGTCTGAGACCAACCACATCATTGTATAGTTCAAATGTCAGTATGACTGAATCATTTGATCTGATTTGTGTATCCTACATTTGCTATATAACATATTTGACCCTATATATTCTATATATTGCTGATGTATTATGAAGTTATTGTAAATCTTTGTTTGAAATAATATACTTGTTTTACTGTATGCTTCTCTGTAGCCTACAGACAACCAATATGGGATGGAGAGGGCAGGCAACACGAGTTTGCTTGTGGATGGTTTTGTGAAATTATTAGCAAAATAAAAATAAAATAACTTGTAAATGTGTTCCTTGTCAAAGTCAATAAAAAACTATTTCAAATTCCAGAGTTTAAGGACCAGGCATCGAAATGGGTTTAGAATATGTATTAAGGAAATTTAATGGATGTGAGAATGGACGGGATGAAGCCAAGGGCTGCCGGTGAAGGATCCAGGGAATGGACTCTGTAGAGTTTGGCTTGGAGTCTCAGGTAGACATCATCATCATGCCGTGGTAGATAGGCTGCAGGTGAAGGATCCAGGGGATGGACTCTGTAGAGTTTGGCCTGGAGTCTCAGGTAGACATCATCATCATTCCGTGGTAGATAGGCTGCAGGTGAAGGATCCAGGGGATGGACTCTGTAGAGTTTGGCTTAGAGTCTCAGGTAGACATCATCATCAGGCCGTGGTAGATAGGCTGCTGTGGTGCCGCCAATCCCCCCAGGAGATCTTTGGAAGAACGTCAGAGATCCTATATAGAAGGTGGAGAAGGTGAGGGATGCAACACTTGATAAGGCTAGTAAGGCAATGTGGTGCAACAGACATGCACTGCAGAACAGAGGCAGAATGTTAGTTTGGTCAGGTTTAAAGGGAAACTTCAAAATTTTTCAACTTCATATTCATCATTTCTCGCATCACACCAACATCAACATGTGTGAAAATAGTGCGTTTCTATGTTTTGTAGAGGAAGATAAGTGTTTCCAAATACATCATCAATGTGCATCATGTGATTTTGACCAATTGTGAGTAGATATTGCCTACCTACTGTCTACTAATTGGTTGATTCTGTCACTGGAAACACTTATCTTTATCTTTTTTTTCTACAAAACATAGAAACCTGCCATTTTTACATATGTTGATGTTGCAGTGTTGCAAACAGGCGTGGAGGCTGATTGTCAACGAGTAGAAGCTGGTGCTTGTTGAGTTGCAAGGGAGCTGCGTTCAAGGCTAGTTAAGGTAGTTGCGTTCTAGTCTGGTCCTCTCTCCTGAATTCTTGTTCATTCTTAACACCATTAAATGTATGAACATGGTATGAATCTGGATTGCTACAATGGCACCCAAGTTGTTATAATAGTAGGAGCACACACTCTTCATGCCACACATAAGCTTGAAAATACTTTCCACATAATATTCATAAAATCACTTCAGGCACAAAGGTATTTCATCCATCATATTCAAACAGTCAATTATATCTTACACTAAACTAATGTGTCAGAAAAGGTTTTGAACCAACATTGCATTGCATTCACATCATCGACAGACGCAAGATGTTAACAATGAAAGAGTTACCCCCATTGTAGAACACAACTGCTGGGCAGGGTATGTCAGCCTCAACCCAATGAGCCAAAAGCCAAATTCTTAATTTATTACAGTACAACAATATCAATAATGACTGAGAAAGAGAAAGTGAGTGAATGAGCACACCGTTTGGTTGTGACAGGAAGCAACCTTGTGAGTCATATCCTGTTTGCTTGACCTGTTTTCTACATTACAGTTCATAATCATTGGGTTGGTGTCTATTGCTGGGACAGTGAAGATTGAACCCATGTGTCCTGCTCCATTAACATCACCCTCAGAGTCATCAAGGTGTTCTGAAACTGTTTGCTCAACCAATGCATTGATGTAACAGAGTTCATATTGGGTATTCAATTCTAATATCAGGAAAACTAGGCAGGTAGCCTAGTAGTTAAGTGCAATTGGGCCAGTAACTGAAAGGTTGTGGGTTTGAATCTCTGAGCTGATTAGGTGAAAAATCTGTTGATGTGCCCTTGAGCAAGGCACGCAACCCTAGTTTCTCTTTATAAGAGTGTCTGCTAAATGACTAAAACGTAAATATCTTGTCATTATTGTGTTTGATTTAAGTCAAGTAAGTCAAGTGTAAGTCAAGTGTAGTGTCTACTTTTAAGCAGATCCTTATGAGCCCTGGTGAAAAGTGCACTACAAAGAGCCATTTGGGATGGGGATATGGTACAAAGGGCCCTTTGGGATGGGGATATGGTACAAAGGGCCAATGTTGGATGGGGATATGGTGCAAAGGGTCATTTGGGATGGGGATATGGTACAAAGGGCCATTTGGGATGGGGATATGGTACAAAGGGCCATTTGGGATGGGGATATGGTACAAAGGGCCATTTGGGATGGGGATATGGTGCAAAGGGCCATTTGGGATGGGGATATGGTGCAAAGGGCCATTTGGGATGGGGATATGGTACAAAGGGCCATTTGGGATGGGGATATGGTGCAAAGGGCCATTTGGGATGGGGATATGGTGCAAAGGGCCATTTGGGATGGGGATATGGTGCAAAGATCCCAGTGAAAAGGAGAGACGGTTGTTGCTGCTGCAGTTACAGATCAGCTGGAGAAAATAGATTTCATCAGCTAAACTAAATGAAGATGAGATAAACTTGTATTAGTCCTTATGAGATGGAAGTGTGTCCTCTGCTTTTTTATCCAACCCCTCCGATATACACACACAGACACACGATCACACATTGGGTTGGAGAGGCACCTGAGATATTGATGCCAGCAACTGTCAGGCTCACTCCCGCATGATTTCCCCATCTGTCAGCACTGGGATGGAAACCATTCACATTGTCATACATAAATGAAAAAAAGCATTTCAGTCAAGATTCTTGGTTGGCCTACAGCCAAATTCTCAAAAATTACTTTGGAGGCAGCTTATGGTAGGGACGTAAACAAATTTGTGCACAAAATTTGAGCGAAATAAGGTTTTTGTGCGTATTGAAAATGTCTGGGATTTTTTATTTCAGCTCATGAAACATGGGACCAACACTTTACATGTTGCATTTCTATTTTTGTTCAATGTAGTATATATTTGTGTGCCAGATATCACCTATCATAACTGCCATTGGTAATAGAACAGTGACTGTGTGTATTTCTTCACAGATGCATGAGATGCAGAGAGACCTGACACTCAACACACCCACAAGTCCAGTAATAACAACACCATTTTCAGTCAGTGTGTCACTGATAAGCTCTGCCTCAACTCTGCCTATTTCTACAGATGGACTGGAGATGCTTTTGCCAGATGGCATCCTCAGTCGTTTGGTGGGGAGATCATATTTGGGTAGGTTTATACGGACCTGTTCAAACTTCAACATAGTACCTGTTTGTGTGTCAGATATTACCTATCCTAACTGTCATTGGTAATAGAACAGTGACTTTGTAGGGTTAGGGTTAGGGTGTTCACAGAAACATGTATGGTACCAACAGATGGAGACTTGCAAGATGATGAAGTCCAGACTGACAGACGGAATGAATACTGATTCATCTGAATGGAGAGAGACCTGGTACTCGGTATTAACATTTTACTAGACACCTTTTACTTGTATTGTCTGTTTTTATTATTGAATTTAATGGTATCAGTCAAAATGGGGAGCGAGAAACCCTGTGTATTCTGCACCAGGATCAGGGAACTCCTGTTGTATATGAGACACCACACAGGAAGGTATGACCACTCTGACATGTTTGCCAAGGTAGCCCCATTTACTACCAGACAAAATTGCGATAAGCACAGTATCTGTATCAGCAGGGAATGACAATGAAAGATGAAAGGTGCACATTGTTATGTTAGCACATTGTTATGTTAAGGGTTGTTTATTCTACATGGACCTGTTACTACATTTGTGTAACAAATGTCATCAGAAGGAGACCAAGGTGCAGCGTGGTAAGCGTACATTTCCTTTTAATTTTCAATGTACACCAAAAGCAATAAACAATACAACGACCGAACAGCTTCGTCGTGCAAACAACATGCACATGAACAAAGACAAGATCCCACACAGAAGGAGGGAAAAAGGGCTACCTAAGTATGATCCCCAATCAGAGTCAACAATAGACAGCTGCCTCTGATTGGGAACCACACTCGGCCAAAACCAAAGTTGTAAATACAAAACATAGAATGCCCACCCCACCTCACACCCTGACCTCACCAAATAGAGAAATAAAACGTCGTGACAATTTGAAAGTTAGCAAGATACTTAGTTTAGAATATCTGAATATCTGTGTACTTATTATTTTTCTATAATCGCCCTGACCTTAGAGAGCCATTTTATTTCTCTATTTGGTTAGGTCAGGGTGTGGTTGGGGTGGGCATTCCATGTTTTGTTTTCTATGTTTCTTTATTTCTATGTTTTGGCCGGGTATGGTTCTCAATCATGGACAGCTGTCTATCGTTGTCTCTGATTGGGAATCATACTTAGGTAGCCCTTTTTCCCTTCTTTCAGTGTGGGTAGTTGACTTTGTTAGATACATTATAGCCTATGTTAAGCTTCACGGTCGTTTCTTTGTTTTGTTGGCGACATTTACCTAAATAAACAGAAATGTACACTCACCACGCTGCACTTTGGTCCACTTCTTACGACGGAACTACCCACCACCAAGGGACCAAGCAGCGTGGCCAGGAGGAGCAGGGATCCTGGGCCCGGGAGAAGAGAGAATGGAGGACATCTTGGACATGGGAGGAGGTTATAGTATGGGACAAGACCCTGCCATGGAAACAGGCTGAAGTAGCGAGGGAGGAACGACTTCGCTACCAGGAGTCACGGCAACGGAGCAGGCACGAGAGGCTGAGTCAGGTTGGAGACCTGAGCCAACTCCCCGTGCTTACCGTGGCGAGCGTAATACTGGTCAGGCACCATGTTATGCGGTGGAGCGCATGGTGTTTCCAGTGCGCATTCACAGCTCGGTGCGCTACCTTCCAGCTCCTCGAATCGGCCTGGCTAGTGGGCATCCAGCCAGGTCGGAGGGTGCCGGATCAGTGCATCTGGCCGCCAGTATGTCTATACGGCCCAGGATATCCTGCGCCTGCTCTGCACAATGTGTCTTCAGCAATCAATAAACACATAAGGAGGGGGAGAAAAGAATCAGTGGCAGCTAGTAGGCCGGCGTCGCCGAAAAATTGTTTCAAGCCAGTGTCTCCACACCTTCAGAGCCCTGACCACCGCTAACAACTCCCGGTCCCCCACATCATAGTTACACTCCGCTGGACGGCGTGAGTGGCTGAGTAGATCAGAATGTCATCGATATAAACAACCACTCCCTGCCCGTGCAGGTCCCTGAGAATCTCGTCTATAAAGGATTGGAAAACGTCTGGAGCATTCTTTAACCCATACGGCATGACGCGGTACTCATAGTGGCCCGATGTGGTACTAAATGCGGTTTTCCACTCGTCTCCCTTCCGAATACGCACCAGACTATACGCGCTCCTGAGATCATCAAATCAAATCATCAAATCAAATTTATTTATATAGCCCTTCGTACATCAGCTGATATCTCAAAGTGCTGTACAGAAACCCAGCCTAAAACCCCAAACAGCAAGCAATGCAGGTGTAGAAGCACGGTGGCTAGGAAAAACTCCCTAGAAAGGCCAAAATCTAGGAAGAAACCTAGAGAGGAACCAGGCTATGTGGGGTGGCCAGTCCTCTTCTGGCTGTGCCGGGTGGAGATTATAACAGAACATGGCCAAGATGTTCAAATGTTCATAAATGACCAGCATGGTCGAATAATAATAAGGCAGAACAGTTGAAACTGGAGCAGCAGCACGGCCAGGTGGACTGGGGACAGCAAGGAGTCATCATGTCAGGTAGTCCTGAGGCATGGTCCTAGGGCTCAGGTCCTCCGAGAGAGAGAAAGAGAGAAAGAGAGAATTAGAGAGAGCACACTTCAATTCACACAGGACACCGAATAGGACAGGAGAAGTACTCCAGATATAACAAACTGACCCCAGCCCCCCGACACATAAACTACTGCAGCATAAATACTGGAGGCTGAGACAGGAGGGGTCAGGAGACACTGTGGCCCCATCCGTGGACACCCCCAAACAGGAAGGATATAACCTCACCCACTTTGCCAAAGCACAGCCCCCACACCACTAGAGGGATATCTTCAACCACCAACTTACCATCCTGAGACAAGGCTGAGTATAGCCCACAAAGATCTCCGCCATGGCACAACCCAAGGGGGGCGCCAACCCAGACAGGATGACCACATCAGTGAATCAACCCACTCAGGTGACGCACCCCCTCCAGGGACGGTATGAGAGAGCCCCAGTAAGCCAATGACTCAGCCCCTGTAATAGGGTTAGAGGCAGAGAATCCCAGTGGAAAGAGGGGAACCGGCCAGGCAGAGACAGCAAGGGTGGTTCGTTGCTCCAGAGCCTTTCCGTTCACCTTCCCACTCCTGGGCCAGACTACACTCAATCATATGACCCACTGAAGAGATTAGTCTTCAGTAAGGACTTAAAGGTTGAGACTGAGTTTGCGTCTCTGACATGGGTAGGCAGACCGTTCCAGAAAAATGGAGCTCTATAGGAGAAAGCCCTGCCTCCAGCTGTTTGCTTAGAAATTCTAGGGACAATTAGGAGGCCTGCGTCTTGTGACCGTAGCGTACGTGTAGGTATGTACGGCAGGACCAAATCAGAGAGATAGGTAGGAGCAAGCCCATGTAATGCTTTGTAGGTTAGCAGTAAAACCTTGAAATCAGCCCTTGCTTTGACAGGAAGCCAGTGTAGGGAGGCTAGCACTGGAGTAATATGATCACATTTTTTGGTTCTAGTCAGGATTCTAGCAGCCGTATTTAGCACTAACTGAAGTTTATTTAGTGCTTTATCCGGGTAGCCGGAAAGTAGAGCATTGCAGTAGTCTAACCTAGAAGTGACAAAAGCATGGATTAATTTTTCTGCATAATTTTTGGACAGAAAGTTTCGGATTTTTGCAATGTTACGTAGATGGAAAAAAGCGGTCCTTGAAATGGTCTTGATATGTTCTTCAAAAGAGAGATCAGGGTCCAGAGTAACGCCGAGGTCCTTCACAGTTTTATTTGAGACGACTGTACAACCATTAAGATTAATTATCAGATTCAACAGAAGATCTCTTTGTTTCTTGGGACCTAGAACAAGCATCTCTGTTTTGTCCGAGTTTAAAAGTAGAAAGTTTGCAGCCATCCACTTCCTTATGTCTGAAACACATGCTTCTAGCGAGGGCAATTTTGGGGCTTCACCATGTTTCATTGAAATGTACAGCTGTGTGTCATCCGCATAGCAGTGAAAGTGAACATTATGTTTTCGAATGACATCCCCAAGAGGTAAAACATATAGTGAAAACAATAGTGGTCCTAAAACGGAACCTTGAGGAACACCGAAATTTACAGTTGATTTGTCAGAGGACAAACCATTCACAGAGACAAACTGATATCTTTCCGATTTTGTGAAGAACTGCGCTCCGTGAAATTATTCCACCGCCGTAGCAATGAGAGGTAGTGGGTAGCTAAACCCCACTGTGATGGCATTTAGACCTCTATAATCAATACACGGATGCAAATCTCCCTCCTTTTTTTTCACAAAAAAGAAACTCGAGGAGACGGGTGAGATGGAGGACCGAATGTACCCCTGTCCCAGAGACTCCGTGACATATGTTTCCATAGCCAACGTCTCCTCTTGGGACAATGGGTACACGTGACTCTTGGGAAGCGCAGCGTTTACCTGGAGATCTATCGCACAATCCCTTCCCGGTCGATGAGGTGGTAATTTAGTCGCTTTCTTTTTACTGAAAGCAATTGCCAAATCGGCATACTCGGGGGGAATGCACACCGTGGGACCCTGGTCTGGACCCTCCACCGACGTGGCACCGATGGAAACTCCCAGACACCTTCCAGAACACTCCTCTGACCACCCCTGGAGAACCCCGTCTCCACTAAATTTTAGGATTGTGCCGGGCCATCCAGGGAATCCCTAGCACCACTGGAAACGCAGGCAAATCAATAATATAGAGACTGATACGCTCCCTATGATTCCCCTGCGTTACCATGTCCAGTGGAACCGTGGTCTCCCTGACCACCCCTGACCCTAATGGCCGGCTGTCTAGGGAGTGCACGGGAAAGGGAGAATCTATCGGCACAAGCAGAACACCTAACTTAAGAGCGAGTCCGCGATCCATAAAGTTCCCAGCTGCGCCTGAATCGACTAGGTGGCATTTCTTTGGGGGGCCGCACAGCCCTCCATGTGCTCGCCAGAGGTAGCCTGACTGCCATTAGGTACCGAGATGAGATCCTCAGACCCCCTGTAAGACCATATGCTGGTGTGGTTGGCCTTGGGTTCATCCTAATGCAAGACAATGCTAGACCTCATGTGGCTGGAGTGTGTCAGCAGTTAAAACAAGTCAAAATGAGGCTCAGTAGTGTGTGTGGCCTCCACGTGCCTGTATGACCTCCCTACAACGCCTGGGCATGCTCCTGATGAGGTGGTGCATGGTCTCCTGAGGGATCTCCTCCCAGACCTGGACTAAAGCATCCGCCAACTCCTGGACAGTCTGTGGTGCAACGTGGCTTTGGTGGATGGAATGAGACATGATGTCCCAGATGTGCTCAATTGGATTCAGGCCTGGGGAACGGGCGGGCCAGTCCATAGCATCAATGCCTTCCTCTTTTACATCAGCAGTTGTCGGGGCGGCAGGTTAGCCTAGTGGTTAGAGCATTGGACTAGTAACCGGAAGGTTGCAAGTTCAAATCCCCGAGCTGACACGGTACAAATCTGTTGTTCTGCCCCTTAACAGGCACTTAACAGCACTGTTCCTAGGCAGTCATTGAAAATAAGAATTCGTTCTTAACTGATTTGCCTAGTTAAATAAAAAATATGTTTATACAGAGACCAAGCTTAAAACCCCAGAGAGCAAGCAATCGGATGTATTGTTTTGTACATTCCCGCGGAGTACCAGGACCTCCGGGAGGTGTTCAGCAAGTCCCGGGCCACTTCCCTTCTGCCGCACCACCCCTATGAATGCGGGATTGACCTTCTCCCTAGCACCTCGCTGTCGGGACCTGAAACCAAGGCTATGGAGGACTACATTGGGGACTCTGGATTTATCCATCCCTCTTCCTCTCCCGCTGGTGCAGGATTCTCCTTCGTGGAGAAGAAGGACAAGACCCTGCGCGCGTGCATTGACTACCGGGTACTCAATGACACCACTGTTAAGAACTGTTATCCGCTACCACTCATTTCCTAGTCCTTTGAGCCGCTCCAGGTGGCCACTGTATTCTCCAAGCTGGATCTACGTAACGCCTACCACCTGATGCGGATTTGGGGGGGGGGGGACAATGGAAGACCGCCTTCAACGTGGCCACTATGGATATCTGGTCATGCCCTTTGGTCTCACCAACGCCCCTGCCATGTTCCAGACTCGGGTGTCTGACATTCTCCGCGACATGCCGAACCGGTTTGTCTTCATCTACATTGATGACATCCTTGCCTTCTCCCGCTCCCCCCAAGAGCACGTGCTCCATGTCCGGCAGGTTCACCAGCGCCTTCTGGAGAAACAGTTGTTCGTTAAGGCGGAAGAATGTGAGTTCTATCACTCCACTATTCCCTTTCTGGGCTACGTTATTTCTGATGGGAGGGTCAAGATGGATCCTGAGAAGGTGAAAGTGGTGGTGGATTGGCCTCAGCCTACGTCCAGGGTGCAGCTGCAACGCTTCCTGGGTTTCACCAACTTTTATCGCTGCTTTATACGGGTTTACAGCACCCTGGTCTCCCCCATCTGCCCTCACCTCTACCAAGGTTCTGTTCACTTGGTCCACGGCCGCAGACCGGTCGTTCCGGGACCTTAAACATTGCTTCACCCTGGCTCCGATCCTGGTTCATTCGTAACTGGCTGGAAGGTGGGAAACATCCGTTCATTGTGTGGACAAACCACAAATATCTGGAGTAACTCCACACCTCCAAGTGCCTCAACTCCAGGCAGGCGAGATGGGACCTGCTGTTTACCCGGTTCAACTTTTCCCTCTCCTACCGGCCGGGGTCCAAGAACGTCAAGCCGGATGCCCTGCCTTGCTGCTATAACCCCACTGCTACCACCCCAAAGCCCGAGACCATCCTTCCCACCTCGTACCTGGCGACGGCACTCAGCTGGGGTATCGGGAAACAGGTCCGGGAGGCGCAGCGGTCCCAGCTGAACCCTGGGGAGGGCCCAGCTAACCAAATGTTCGAGCCTGACACTGTCCGCTCCGCAGTCCTGGAGTGCGCCCATCTCCTCCAGGTACCTGGAGAAAAGCCCAGTCAGCCCTCCTCAAGACCACCACCAGGTATCGATGACAAGCGGATCGCCATCGGACCTTGGCTCCCCAGTATCTTCTCAGGCAGAAGGTATGGCTATCCACCCGGGTTCTGCCCCTCCGAGTGGAATCCCGCAAACTCTCCCCCCTGTTTATCGGCCTGTTCACCATCTCCAAGATCATTAGCCCCTCTGCTGTTCGTCTTCTGTTGCTTGGTACCCTTCGTATACATCCCACCTTTCATGTGTCCAAAGTCAAATTCATGTATCACAGCCCTTTGTCTCCCGTTTCCAGGCCCATCCCTCTTCCCCGTCTCATCGACCGCCAACCAGCTTACACGGTGAGGCGTCTCCTGAAGTTTCGACCTCGGAGCAGGGCATTCCAGTACCTGGTTGACTGGGAGTGTTATGGCCCAGAGGAGATGTGCTGGGTCCCCACCAGGGACATCCTGGACACAGGCCTCATTGCAGATTTTCACCGTCGACACCCTTGTCAACCCGGGATGCACCCAGGTAGGACTCCAGGTGGCACCCCTAGAGGGGAGGGGGGAGGGGTGGTTACTGTCACACCCTGATCTGTTTCACCTGTCTTTGTGATCATCTCCAGGTGTTGCCCATCTTCCCCATGATCCCCTGTGTATTTATACCTGTGTTCTCTGTTTGTCTGTTGCCAGTTGGTCTTGTTTCTTCAAGTCAACCAGTGTTTGTCTCAGCTCCTGCTTTTTCCAGTTTCTCTCTTCTTGCCCGACAGGTTTTTACCCTTGCCTGTCCTCTGAGCCCGCCTGCCTAACCCTGCCGGCCGACCTGTACCTTTGCCCCCCTCTGGATTACAGACCTCTACCTTACCCTGACCCTTCCTGCCGCACGGTATTATTGCCCCACCTCTGGTTCACTGAACCCTACCTGCCTTGACCTGTCTTGCCTGCCCCTGTTGGAACATTAAACAATTGTTTATTCGACGTGGTCTGCATCGGGGTCGTATCTCCATACCTGGTAGAAAACTACGACATCTATCTCGCTTCTCCTTCAGTTTGGAATAAATTAATTGATTCAAATCTGTTCAACTATTGTCTGTCTCTCTCTTTGAGTCAACTGCCCACCACATGTTATGCACTGCAGTGCTAGCTAGCTGTAGTATATGCTTTCAGTATTAAATTCATTATCTGATCCTTTGATTGGGTGGACAAAATGTTAGTTCATGCTGCAGAAGCTCTGATAGGTTGGAGGACGACCTCTGGAATTTGTCATAATTACTGTGTAAGACTATGGAAGTGGTTTGAGAACCATGAGCCTCCTAGGTTTTGTATTGAATTGTACCCAGATATGTATTGAATTGTACCTAGAGCAGGAAGGAAGCTAGCTCTCCTCTGGCTACACCATGGTGCTACCCTACAGAGGGCTGTTGAGGCTACTCTAGACCTTCATTGCAAAACAGTGTGTTTTAATCAATTATTTGGTAATGTGAATTTATGTATTATAGTTTTATCTAAAAAGCATAACATTTTAAATGTTTTACAACTATTATTTTTATGAAATTCACTGAGGAGGATAGTCCTCCCCTTCCTCCTCTGAGCCTTCACTGATGGAAACCTAGCTATAGATATAAAATAATTTCATGGTTTGTATAAACATTATTTTAAAATGGTTCAACATGTTTTTTTTCTGACCTGATTTCTTTCCACACATCACAAGACTTATTATTTAAACATAATAAACCCCCAATCCCTGCTTCCCCCAAAACACATGTGAATATTGGAATATATATTGTGCATTATACACTGCTCAAAAAAATAAAGGGAACACTAAAATAACACATCCTAGATCTGAATGAATGAAATATTGTTATTAAATACTTTTTTCTTTACATAGTTGAATGTGCTGACAACAAAATCACACAAAAATTATCAATGGAAATCAAATTTATCAACCCATGGAGGTCTGGATTTGGAGTCACACTCAAAATTAAAGTGGAAAACCACACTACAGGCTGATCCAACTTTGATGTAATGTCCTTAAAACAAGTCAAAATTAGGCTCAGTAGTGTGTGTGGCCTCCACGTGCCTGTATGACCTCCCTACAACGCCTGGGCATGCTCCTGATGAGGTGGCGGATGGTCTCCTGAGGAATCTCCTCCCAGACCTGGACTAAAGCATCCGCCAACTCCTGGACAGTCTGTGGTGCAACGTGGCATTGGTGGATGGGAGCGAGACATGATGTCCCAGATGTGCTCAATTGGATTCAGGTCTGGGGAACAGGCGGGTCAGTCCATAGCATCAATGCCTTCCTCTTGCAGGAACTGCTGACACACTCCAGCCACATGGGGTCTAGCATTGTCTTGCATTAGGAGGAACCCAGGGCCAACCGCACCAGCATATGGTCTCACAAGGGGTCTGAGGATCTCATCTCGGTACCTAATGGCAGTCAGGCTACCTCTGGCGAGCACATGGAGGGCTGTGCGGCCCCTCCCAAAGAAATGCCACCCCACACCATGACTGACCCACCGCCAAACCGGTCATGCTGGAGGATGTTGCAGGCAGCAGAATGTTCTCCACGGCGTCTCCATACTCTGTCATGTCTGTCACGTGCTCAGTGTGAACCTGCTTTAATTTGTGAAGAGCACAGTGGCGAATTTGCCAATCTTGGTGTTCTCTGGCAAATGCCAAACGTCCTGCACGGTGTTGGGCAGTAAGCACAACCCCCACCTGTGGACGTCGGGCCCTCATACCACCCTCATGGAGTCTGTTTCTGACCGTTTGAGCAGACACATGCACATTTGTGGCCTGCTGGAGGTAATTTTGAAGGGCTCTGGCAGTGCTCCTTCTGCTCCTCCTTGCACAAAGGCGGAGGTAGCGGTCCTGCTGCTGGGTTGTTGCCCTCCTACGGCCTCCTCCATGTCTCCTGATGTACTGGCCTGTCTCCTGGTAGCGCCTCCATGGTCTGGACACTACGCTGACAGACACAGCAAACCTTCTTGCCACAGCTCGCATTGATGCGCCATCCTGGATGAGCTGCACTAGCTGAGCCACTTGTGTGGGTCGTAGACTCCGTCTCATGCTACCACTAGAGTGAAAGCACCGCCAGCATTCAAAAGTGACCAAAACATCAGCCAGGAAGCATAGGAACTGAGAAGTGGTCTGTGGTCACCACCTGCAGAACCACTCCTTTATTGGGGGTGTCTTGCTAATTGCCTATAATTTCCACCTGTTGTCTATTCCATTTGCACAACAGCATGTGCAATTTATTGTCAATCAGTGTTGCTTCCTAAGTGGACAGTTTGATTTCACAGAAGTGTGATTGACTTGGAGTTACATTGTGTTGTTTAAGTGTTCCCTTTATTTTTTTGAGCAGTGTACTTCTGCTAACATGTCTATTCTATTCTACTAAGTTTATTTTATTATTGTTGCATTGTCCAGAAGGAATCTGCAAGTAAGCATTTCGTTGGACATACACACTACCAGTCAAAAGTTTTAGAACACCTACTCATTCAAGGGTTTTTCTTTATTTTTTTTTACTATTTTCTACATTGTAGAATAATAGTGAAGACATCACAACTATGAAATAGCACATATGGAATCATATAGTAACCAAAAAAGTTTTAAACAAATCAAAATGCATTTGAGATTCTTCAAAAAGCCACCCTTTGCCTTGATGACAGCTTTGCACACTCTTGGCATTTTCTCAACCAGTGTCACCTGGAATGCTTTTCCAACAGTCTTGAAGGAGTTCCCACATATGCTGAGCACTTGTTGGCTGCTTTACCTTCACTCTGCGGTCCAACTCATCCCAAACCATCTCAATTTGGTCGAGTTCGGGGATTGTGGAGGCCAGGTCATCTGATGCACTCTATCCCTTTCCTTCTTGGTGAAATAGCGCCTACACAGCCTGGAGGTGTGTTGGGTCAGGCTGGTCTATATTTCCTTGCGTTAAAATTAGCAAAAAATAGTCCTCTATACACCGTTTTGGGAATTTTTGATGCGCCCTGACTGTTTAGTGATTATTAGCGAGCTAGACAGTCAAGAAACTATATGAATGTAGATCCATTGTCTGTGCACAGTGTTTATTAGTGAGCTGAACATATAGCTGAAGGAAAGTAGGGGGTCTGAGGGGGCTGCAGCATCCTATGAAAAATTGGATTAAAAAAAAATATGACAAAAAAAAAACTAGTGCACTGGGCCTTTACTAGTCCTGTATTAGGTGACCTATACCGCCAGCTGTTGTGCAGCTCCCCCCCAAAAATGTCAGAAGTTATGGCTGGACATTCAAGAAATGTTGTGAATATAGGTCCATTATAATTTCTACAGTTTCAATTTGGTTTCAGTAATTTTAAAGTATATTCAGTTCGTTTCTCCCCCCCACAAAAAAAAATATGTTAAAAAATACATGATAAAAAAAGAATTGCTTTGCGGGCAAATATGTTGTATGTTTGACACTCCTGGTCTACGATTACATGGGATGATGGGAAGTATGCCAAGATAGATTTAGGTACAGGCATTTTTGCCTTACAGTAAATAATTCCCCCCGTTGAAATAGCCTACAATGGAACAAAGACGCATAGCCTCTCTCTGTAGATTAATACATTCAGATTTGTTGAGCAGCTTTGGTTTATACAAGGTCACATTTGTATTTATTTTATTTCACCTTTATTTAACCAGGTAGGCAAGTTGATAACAAGTTCTCATATTCAACTGCGACCTGGTCAAGATAAAGCAAAGTAGTTCGACACGTATAACACAGAGTTACACATGGAGTAAAACAAACATACAGTCAATAATACAGTAGAAAAATAAGTCTATATACAATTAAAATAAATAAATCATTAGATTTGCATTGGGTGAATAGACCACATAACATTGTACTATTTTTGCATGTCTCGAGCTCGAGGCATCCACGATAACGTTATGAACGGTACCAGGGTAATACTATGCTGACGTGTATAACCTCCACATGCACCGGAAGATCTTATTTCACTCTGATTACGCGTCCAAGGAATAGCCCCATCTGCCCCATTCATTTCTAATCCTGTACCCGGAAAAGTAACTCTTTGACGTGTATGCATGGTACCGTGTGTTTCCGGTATAGCGTGTGTTCACAGTTATCCAGCCTTTTCCTCTTGGGTTTCAATAGAACAGTCACTTTGGATTCCCGGCTCCTTACCTGTTTCCCCCTAAACGGCGTATCTAACTTTGTGGACATGGCATCATCAGTTTCGGCACAGGCGAATCCTGCTCCGGTTGCGGCGCTCCAGAGAGGAATAGTCAAGATGGTAGGAACATATGGATGAAGAGTGTGGGACTAGGGATGATGCTAACAGCTTGTTAGCTTTCGATTAACGAACTAGCTACGATAGCCAACTTGTGGGGGATTCAACTTCTCATTGTCGTGGGATTTTACTTGTTAGAAAAGTACTATTCAATGTCGTGTTCAATGACACTGTTGGCTAGCTAACACCGTTAGCTAACTAGCACCACAAATTGACTCAATGTTGCAGTTTAGGATTAGCAACGTACATTGAGGAGTTGACAGGGTTTGTGTAAAAGGTGCTAACTAACGGTACTGTAGTAAACATTGCATTGCGCAATGAAACTATTTTTGAGACAAACAAGCAAGAGAGTTGGTTGTCCTACAGAAGTGCTTGAATGAGGTGTTTAGGAAAATACCTTGACGTTAGTTCAAACACTCGCAAAAGAGGTTTCTATCTGGAGCCAGTTTAAGTTGCAACAAGAACTTTTTTTGCACATTAATTGTTGGCAGATGTTAAATCATGACCCCCGTCCTAGCAAAATTGTTTGGTTGACCTCGGCTATGGGGTTCATGTAGCTAGGTTACTGTAGCCAGATAAACCTGCACTAGTTTAGCTAGCTAGGAGTGTTCAAAGTTCGTGTCTTGGTGAGCGCGTGCAGCTGTATCGTGGCTAAACTCTGATTTATGGTTCTGGAACGGAGCTAGCTGGCATTATTTGATTCCAATCTCCACACACAACATCCAAATGGTTAGCTAGCTATCATAGCTAGCTAGCTTTCACGTTAGAGTATGTCCGTCAACTCGAACAATTGACACTACTATCAAAATAATATTTTAGTTTGAGACGAATTAGATAAGTTACCTATTTCCAAAAAGTGTGGCAAAAATATCAAACGGGTGAAACATTTTGCCTTCAGTGTAGTTTGGTCAGCAAGTCCTGCTGCTCAGAAGAGACCACGAGAAACTGACACGTATTCCTCGCCCCCCTTAAACTCCCTCGGTAGTGGAAGCAAGCAGCAGCAGTTGTAGTATCTATAGCTACAGTGGTCCAAAGTAACCCCAAATGATTTAGCATGCAGTCTCATTCTACATCTAAGCGATTTCTAGGGGCTAGTATTCGGCTTGCTAAACCATTTGGGGTTACTTTGGGCCTTGCATTTAATCACATTCCCGATTTTTGGCAATTACTCATTTTACTTCCTCTCTCGGTGGGCCAGTCTATACCGTTTCCAGCTTGTATTCGAGGTGATACATGTTCTGTGTGCCTGTGTCATTTCCTGAAAAGCATTTTCAGTGATCAGATTCAGGCCACAGTTTATCTAATCTAGTGTGATATGTATAGGCTAGCTACATCAGATATGGCTACAAGCTATCATACAACACTCAGACAATTCAGAGCTGTAGGATTCTTCTCCCACCCACTGTAATTACTGACTGAAAGGCCTGTTTTTTTGAGTATACAGTAATTATAGACTGCCTGCCACTGCCTACATGTCCCCCATAGACTTATGTTTCCTCTGGAGAGGGTAAACAAGCGAATGGTCACCTTGGGAATAAGGGAAGTGTGTGGTATGAGACAGTTACAGCAAGGGATAGATTGACATTTACAGGATGGTTGGTTACCTGGAGGAAAATGGGGGAGGGTCATGCTTTTTCAATGTCAGTCAAGTGGAGGGTTTAGTAATAAATATATATTTTTTTACAAAAGTGTAACCTAGGGGAGGGTCATGTAATTGATGAAATATCAATAGTTCTCGGTGTTGTAGTATTAGTTGCTTATTAGGCTATATATGGATGTGTGCCCTGTGTCACCCCTCATCTCTGATTTTCTCCAAAATGCACCATCTTGTGTGCAGACTAGCCTATAGATTAGGTTCTGCTCAGTTTGAGTGTGAAGATGAGGACCGGAGGTCAACTTTGATAGCTTGCCACTACTATAATTGATTTGGTTAATAACAATCTGTTTCTGGCCATTTATGTATTTGTTAGTTATTGACCTCACAATAAGACAGATTCAAGTAACTTTTGTTGTGGTGCTAAAACTTGAAGTTGCAGCTGCGGAAATGGACAGCTCATGGTGCTGAAAGTGGACAAATTGGACTAGGCATAATTCATTTTAACCGTCTTCATTTTAATGAGACTTTACTAACAACGAGGGCTTTGTATTGTAGCCTATTTCTTCCTATTTAAGAAATAAGAGGTACCTGTTTGACAGATTTAATTAGGCAATTGCTCCACCCCCCCATGCACCCTTTAAATAACCTACCTCCGTGTCAGTGAAGGGCTGTTAAGTTAAAATCTAGAATTGAGGTGGTATGAGAGGGTATGCCATTGGCCTACCCTTAATTAAAGACAATGTGGAAAAAGTACAGTTCAAACAGGTGCCATTAATACAGGTAATGAGTGGAGGACAGAGGAGCCTCTTAAAGAAGAAGTTACAGATCTAAGAGCCAGAAATCTGGCTTGTTTGTAGGTGACAAAATACTTATTTTCCACCATAATTTGCAAATAAATTCATACAAAATCCTACAATGTGATTTTTCTGGATTTGTTTTCTTCTAATTTTCTCTGTCATAGTTTAAGTGTACCTATGATGAAAATTACAGGCCTCATCTTTTTAAGTGGGAGAACTTGCACAATTGGTGGCTGACTAAATACTTTTTTGCCCCAGTGTATGGCTTACAGACTCAGTCCCACTAGTCTTGGTGTAACCTTTGTCTCCTGTTCTTCACTCCTTTCCTTCAAGACCACAAACCTGAGCAGAACAGATATATTAGCCTATTTCCACTTATCCAACCCTTTCAAATGTGTGTCTGGGAGGAAAGGAGATGAGGCAAGCCAAAGCCACTGTGTGGTTCGGAACACAGCCCTTGAAATAATAATAAATAATGCAAAATCAAAGTGTTGGAGAAGAAAGTAAAAGTGCAATATGTGCCATGTAAGAAAGCTAATGTTTAAGTTCCTTGCTCAGAACGTGAGAACATATGAAAGCTGGTGGTTCCTTTTAACATGAGTCTTCAATATTCCCAGGTAAGAAGTTTTAGGTTGTAGTTATTATAGGACTATTTCTCTCTACCATTTGTATTTCATATACCTTTGGGTGTTCTTATAGGCACTTTAGTAATGCCAGTGTAACAGTATAGCTTCTGTACCTCTCCTCGCTCCTACCTGGGCTCGAACCAGGAACACAACGACAACAGCCACCCTCGAAGCAGCGTTACCCATGCAGAGCAAGGGGAACAACTACTCCAAGTCTCAGAGCGAGTGACGTTTGAAACGCTATTAGTGCGCACCCGTTAACTAGCCAGCCATTTCACATCACATCGTTACACCAGCCTAATCTCAGGAGTTGATAGGCTGGAAGTCATAAACAGCAGCGCTGCTGGCAAAACGCACGAAAGTGCTGTTTGAATGAATGCTTATGAGCCTGCTGGTGCCTACCATCGCTCAGTCAGACTGCTCTATCAAATATTATATATTTGTCTTAATTATTGAATGTTATAAAGTCTAGTTCGCAACGAGCCAGGCGGCCCAAACTCTTGCATATACCCTGACTCTGCGTGCAATGAATGCAAGAGAACTGACAGAATTTCACCTGGTTAATATTGCCTGCTTACCTGGATTTCTTTTAGCTAAATATGCAGGTTTAAAAAGATACACTTCTGTGTATTGATTTTAAGAAAGGCATTGGTGTTTATGGTTCGATACACGTTGGAGCAACGACAATCCTTTTTCGCGAATGTGCACTGCATCGATTATATGCAACACAGGACACGCTAGATAAACTAGTAATTTCATCAACCATGTGTAGTTATAACTAGTGATTATGATTAAGTTTAATGCTAGCTAGCAACTTAACTTGGCTTCTTACTGCATTCGCGTAACAGGTGGGCTCCTCATGAGGCAGGTGGTTAGAGCATTTGACTAGTTAACTGTAAGGTTGCAAGATTGGATCCCCCGAGCCGACAAGGTAAAAATATGTCGTTCTGCCCCTGAGCAAGGCAGTTAACCCACCGTTCCTAGGCCATCATTGAAAATAAGAATGTGTTCTGAACTGACTTGCCTAGTTAAATAAAGATTAAATAAAGGTGTAAAAAAAAAAATGATATTGGCGTCCAAAAATACAGATTTCCGATTGTTATGAAACCTTGAATCGGCCCTAATTAATCGGCCATTCCGATTAATCGGCCGACCTCTATTCACTACTATCGCTGCCGTTACCACCGCTCACTACTATCGCTGCCTTTATTACCACTCACTGCTGACGTTATTACCATTACCACTATTACTTTACCATTACTGCTATTACTACTATTATTACTACTACTACTATTGCTATTACTACTGCTATTGTCACTACTTTTTCTATTACCACTACTGCTATTACTATTACTACTACTATTATCACTACTGCTACTCTTACTATTACCACTATTACTACTACTAATTTTGCTACTGCTATTATTACTATTCCCACTACTGCTATTACTATCACTACTGCTATTATTACTTTTCCCACTACTGCTATTACTATTCCTATTCCCACTACTGCTATTACTATCACTACTGCTATTACTGTCACTACTGCTATTACTATTATCACTATTACTACAACTGCTACAACTAGACTATATACAGTCATTCTCTTTCATCACAACTGTTTTTTTTCTCCACCTCCATGGAATACTGTTGAGTTCTGAGAGAATTTGTGAAAATTATAAGCACTACCAAAACATTACTTCCATATCAGCCCATTAACAGTCTTCAATTAGCTTATAGACATTCTAATAATTGTGCCTGGTCTTACCTACCACTGCTACAATGCAAATTACCCTGGTCTTTCCCCTTATAGCCTAATGCTAATATTTACTGTGATGTTCCTCTCTTCCAGGTCTTGTCAGGATGTGCAATAATCGTGAGGGGCCAGCCACGGGGAGGCCCACCCCCGGAGCGTCAGATCAACCTGAGCAACATCCGTACCGGAGCGCTAGCTCGCCGCGCCCCCCAGAGCCAGCCCGACCAAAAGGACACCCCTGACGAGGTGAGTTGAAGCACTTCAACCAATCACTGACAGTGGGCTGGTCCATTCATGAAGAAGAGTGAGGGGGGTAGACGTTGTATTGAGATTCATAAGGGAAAAATGCATTTCAGGTGGCTGCATGGAGACTTTTCTTTCACTATCGGGAGCAGCATAATTAGGGTGGAGTGTTGTCTAAGAAAAAGTGTTGGGTGCTCTTCGATCAGGTTCCACCTGCAGTGACAGTTATGTAATCGCTGATCTAGGATACTTGTTGTCTAGTAAAGCATATACAGTGCATTCAGAAAGTATTCAGACCCCCTCCCCTTTTCCACATTTTGTTACATTTTGTTCTAAAATGTATTAAATAAAAATAAATCCTCATCAATCTACACACAATACCCCATAATGACAAATAAAAAAACTTATTAAACTGAAATGCCTTATTACGTAAGAGTTCAGACCCTTTGCTCGAAATTAAGCTCCGGTGCATCCTGTTTAAATTGATCATCCTTGATGTTTCTACAACATGGTTGTAGTCCGCCTGTTGTTAATTAATTGGACATGATTTGGAAAGGCGCACACACCTGTCTATATACAGTGCCTTGCGAAAGTATTCGGCCCCCTTGAACTTTGCGACCTTTTGCCACATTTCAGGCTTCAAACATAAAGATATAAAACTGTATTTTTTTGTGAAGAATCAACAACAAGTGGGACACAATCATGAAGTGGAACGACATTTATTGGATATTTCAAACTTTTTTAACAAATCAAAAACTGAAAAATTGGGCGTGCAAAGTTATTCAGCCCCTTTACTTTCAGTGCAGCAAACTCTCTCCAGAAGTTCAGTGAGGATCTCTGAATGATCCAATGTTGACCTAAATGACTAATGATGATGATAAATACAATCCACCTGTGTGTAATCAAGTCTCCGTATAAATGCACCTGCACTGTGATAGTCTCAGAGGTCTGTTAAAAGCGCAGAGAGCATCACGAAGAACAAGGAACACACCAGGCAGGTCCGAGATACTGTTGTGAAGAAGTTTAAAGCCGGATTTGGATACAAAAAGATTTCCCAAGCTTTATACATCCCAAGGAGCACTGTGCAAGCGATAATATTGAAATGGAAGGAGTATCAGACCACTGCAAATCTACCAAGACCTGGCCGTCCCTCTAAACTTTCAGCTCATACAAGGAGAAGACTGATCAGAGATGCAGCCAAGAGGCCCATGATCACTCTGGATGAACTGCAGAGATCTACAGCTGAGGTGGGAGACTCTGTCCATAGGACAACAATCAGTCGTATATTGCACAAATCTGGCCTTTATGGAAGAGTGGCAAGAAGAAAGCCATTTCTTAAAGATATCCATAAAAAGTGTTGTTTAAAGTTTGCCACAAGCCACCTGGGAGACACACCAAACATGTGGAAGAAGGTGCTATGGTCAGATGAAACCAAAATTGAACTTTTTGGCAACAATGCGAAACGTTATGTTTGGCGTAAAAGCAACACAGCTGAACACACCATCCCCACTGTCAAACATGGTGGTGGCAGCATCATGGTTTGGGCCTGCTTTTATTCAGCAGGGACAGGGAAGATGGTTAAAATTGATGGGAAGATGGATGGAGCCAAATACAGGACCATTCTGGAAGAAAACCTGATGGAGTCTGCAAAAGACCTGAGACTGGGACGGAGATTTGTCTTCCAACAAGACAATGATCCAAAACATAAAGCAAAATCTACAATGGAATGGTTCAAAAATAAACATATCCAGGTGTTAGAATGGCCAAGTCAAAGTCCAGTCCAAAGGTCGCAAAGTTCAAGGGGGCCGAATACTTTTGCAAGGCACTGTAAGGTCCCACAGTTGACAGTGCATGTAAGAGCAAAAACCAATCAATGAGGTCGAAGGAATTGTCCGTAGAGCTCCAAGACTGGATTGTGTTGAGGCACAGATCTGGGGAAGGGTTCCAAAAAATGTCTGCAACATTGAAGGGGACCAAGAACACAGTGGCCTCCATTATTCTTAAATTGAAGAAGTTTGGAACCACCAAGATTTTTACTAGCGCTGTCTGTCCGGCCAAATGAGCAAAAAATGGGAGAAACTCCCCAAATACAGGCGTGCCAAGCTTGTAGCGTCATACCCAAGTAGACTCGAGGCTGTAATCGCTACCAAAGGTGCTTCAACAAAGTACTGAGTAAAGGGTCTGAATACTTATGTAAATGTCATAATTCCGTTTATTTTTAATAAATAAATAATATTTTTGCTTTGTCATTACGGGGTATTGTGTGTAGATTGAGGGGGGGGGGAGGAAACAATTGAATATATTTTAGAATAAGGCAGTAATATAACAATGTGGAAAAAGTCAAGGGGTCTGAATACTTTCCGAATGCACTCTGTGTCCCATCTGCCTTCCTTTTATAAGGGAACATTAGAAATGGTTGTTTTTGGTCAGGGTCATAGAGCATCATAGAGGCTGCTTGTGGACGAAAGGCTGTGTTAGCATGGGAAGCGAGATTTGAGGCCTTCCACCAATTTAATGTAGTCAACTGGGTGGTACATCCAACTTCATTGGCTGATCCCTCCTGGTGACTATGTTGGAGTCATGTCCAACTGGGTCATCAGGAGGGATCAGCCAATTGTGTAAAAGTGAAATTGACTACATCAAAATGGAGATTGCGCTACCCTTGCGGTCACAGATGCAATAATGGCAAAGATGATTCCTAGCTCTATGGTCTTGGTCTGTAAATGAATTGTGGGTGATTGATTATTTGGTGCCCCTAGTGGTATAACATTGACCCGTTGATCATGGCTATCGGTCTTCTTTCCCTTGCAGCCCTATGCCTTCCAGGCCAGAGAGTTCCTGCGCAAGATGCTGATTGGGAAGGAGGTATGCTTCACAGTGGAGGTCAAGACTGCTCTGGGCAGAGAATACGGCATGGTGTACCTGGGCAGAGGTGAGAAGACCACCAGACATTTTCACAGGTCTAACCACAAATAGAGGCCAGAGTTACTACTAGTCGGGTAAAAACGTCACTACATCACTGGTGCACTATTTGTCTATATCCCACAGGGATATTTTTCTATTCAGGGGTAGGATTTCAATTCCCTCCTTGAATTGACTGCATTTGCGTTGATTGAGTGAATGGACTCATTTTCATGCGTGAACCCTCATACAACCCACTTTGTCCTTTACTAAAACTCTATTTATTTAGTGTTAAATCCTCTGTCTCTCTCTCTCTAGACACCACCGGTGAGAACATTGCTGAGTCTCTGGTGAACGAGGGCCTCGCCACCGTCCGCAGGGAAGGAATCCGGGGCAACAAGTAAGACTCAGCAGTGCTGTGATATCACAAGCAACAGGGTGCAACAGTCTTTTAACAGGGTGTTGATTTATTTACAAAGGCTTTAATCAGCCCCATGGAGATTTGAAGTGGTGGTAACCAGGGAAACACAACGGTCAATTTGTCACAGTAGAATTTGCCGTTGTTACATCAGTCATCTGTCTGTGACATCTTTGATTCTTTCCCTATTGTGACATCGGCACACTCTCTACTTGCCATGATGCCACAATTGTGATGTCACAATACAAAACTTGCACTATGACAGAGATTATGCGCTACCTGTTGTCACAATGGGCTGCATGTATTATTGATGACACAATGCCACTGCACATAGAATTCCCCCCCCCCCCCACACACACTTGAGGGTTTCAGTTAATGTGTGAGTCCAGGTGGTGGCAGTGTTGCCCTGCAGTAACATTGAGGCTTTCCCACTGATCGGCAGTCTCAAAAGCCTCTGTCATACATAACATAAAGCTCACCGGTCTAATAGCTGTCCCAAAACTCCCTTTCACCTCTGAGTGATTGATCGCCACCTAGTGGGCTTGACTGGGCGCTACAAGAGTTCAGTGCTGTGAAACCGTGTTTTCACTGTGGGTACCAGATGAATGAATAAATAGTCTGCCTGCATATTTTGGACCTAATGACTCGTTTCAAGCATTCCACGCAATGGCTTGGAACAGGCTTTAATGTAAACGCCTCTACGCAGGCTGTCGTTTGGCCCAAATGGGGTGGCTATTATGGTGGGAGGACTGGGAGACGAGCAGACCCTTATTCATTAGCCTGGCGATTGCTCTTGACGATCACCCCAATCGGAGGGCGATGATGATGATTTGAAAAGGAGCGGGCGAGCACATGTTCCGAACCTGGCTGTCCGTGGCGCCCAAACTATGCCAGGCGCCAATTAACAGAAGGCCCGGGCCGCATGCCAACAATCCTCTCCTCACTGCTACGGCAAGCTGCTGGGGCACACTCACACACAATTCCACTACACAGATCTCCTCTTCAAACACTTTCTGTGTCTTCCAAGGGAACCCGACCATGGGGCCACCACGACTGCCTGAGGATTTTGGCAGGCTCCTCCTGGCCAATGAGAAAGTAGGTTGTCTCTCTGGCTGTGGCTGTTTTGTTAAATTACTGAAAGAGGGAAGGGGGGCGTTGTGGTTTATGTAACCACACCGACCGGCGGTGAGGGAATCCAAATTAGCATTGGTACCGCTGCTTCACAACTATTGATCCTTTAAACTGCGATCCCCAGTGGAGTGGCTAAACTGCTGAGGGGTGCCTCTTCTGAACCACCTTCAATGTCCAGTGCTTCTGTTTCTGTCTGCTGTATTTGTCAGATTTTCGGTGCCAGATACACTTGATTTTACATGATCTCATCACACAGTACCAGGTAGGCCACCTCCTGTGTCTTCATTGATCTCTGATCGTCAGCCTAGTCGCAGTATCTCGCTGTGTCCATTCAGTATCTGGGCTTGCCTCAAGATGCATCCCAAATGGCACCCTATTCCCTACATAGTGCACTACTTTTATCCAGAACCCTATGGGCCCTGGTCAAGATAAGTGCACTACACTATAGGGAATTGGCACATCCTCCTATCAGTGGTTTGTGCTGTTAGTCCTAAGTAGCTTAAGTGCAATTGACTTTCTGTAGGCTTTTTAGTCTGGCCCAGAAAGTTAATGTTCTCTATTCTTGCTTCGGTAAGCAAGAAACAGTTTTATTTCAGTTGGGATTTGTGTCTAGAACAGTCGAAGGAATGGGGGGAGACGTACTGGTGGTGTTGGGCGCCAGTCCAATGCTCCAATTAGGAGCTGTTTCAGAACACTCAGACTCTCTCTGTGAGTGAGACGTGTTTTAATTGAGTACCACTTTGTGCCGCTTTCTTTCTAAACCTAGCACCCACTCTCCCTTTCAGACAGCATCAATGCAAAAAGGCTCAATTTACACAGTGCACATTTCAACAAAGAACCCAGTCCCACTATCTCACTCTCCATTGCTCATATCAGTCATGGGCAAGCCTCACTTCTCCACTCCATAAAAAACTTGTTAAAAGTCTTCACACGACGACGGAAAACAATTAAGAAAAGGGGGAAAAAATGCGGAAAAAGCTGATGGTCTTTCAAGATAACGGTCGGCATTTTTGTTTTGAACCAGCGTGGAATGAATTGAGACATATCACCCGCCTTGCCTGCTTCAGGGAGTTGTTGAGTGCCATGTTGTCTTCAAAGAGCCCTCTGATCTTTGTTAGAGGCCCAGTCTGACTATCAACAGGCTGAACCTGAAAGCTCATGCAGATGGAAGTGAAACTGGGGAGTTGTGTACTTGGCCATCTACCAGGTGTCTGAAACTCATGTTGGTGTTTAGGCAAATGGAGGAAGTTGTGGTGCCTAAAAAGTTTCCCCTTGAATCTCCCTTGATGTTTTTGGTTGATCAACCATTGCCTATCCCCCACGTATTACGTGGCCACTGGCCCTCTTGTCACAACTAAATGCTAATTTTGTGGCTCTAGAAACACTGTTATTGAATTGGTGTGGCTCATGAAAGCATAACCATACATTTGGGAACCATAGCAGAAGTGTGTTGTATGTCCACCTAGCCAGTCTCATCAGTTTAGCCTGACGGGCGGTAGTAGAACTGTCAGTTCAGCTAGAACTGCTATCTAGTGGCCATGCAGTTCCAGGACTAACACACCCTGAGAGGCTGGCAGTTACCCCCTAAGGCCAAGCTGATGATACAGAGAAGTGGACCAGTAACGAGAGGTTAGCATCAGTAGAGGTGTCACCTACTGATGCCCTAACAAGGCACTGTGCTGGGACTGGGCGCTGTGTCAGTAAAAATAACAATTTCAATTGTCTCTAAGATCGGTTCCACCTACTTTACTATAGTTTGAAACGTCAGCCTGTGTGTTATATACTAACCACTTCTTGTCTTGGTGTGTGTAGTCCAGATCAGGCTAGACTGTGTGACCTGGAGGACCAGGCCAAGGCCTCCAAGAAGGGCATGTGGACGGAGGGCGGCGGCACCAACACTGTACGCGACCTCAAGTACATAATCGAGAACCCCCGCAACTTCGTTGACTCCATGCACCAGAAACCTGTCAATGGTAGGGCTAACACACACTCATACACCTCATCATTCCTTTTTAGAAGCCCCTGTGTGCACACAACACACAGCTGCATAATCCACCGTTTTGGCTCGAGTTTACCCCCTCCGATGCCTCCATATCTATATCTGACCTGTAATGGCTCCCTAGATGGCACCTCGTGGGCTCATTATGTGACTTTCACCCCCTCTAATGCGTTTTTCTCCATTCTGTCCGCGCCACCGCAGCTAACAGCCACTCCCTTTAGTTGAGTGGAGAAATGGTGCGGCAGGTTTTTCACCATTCAGCGAGACCGCCCCTGCTGTTTTTAAATGGGCAGTAGCAATCCAGCCGAATCACTTTAAATGTTCCCTTCATTGTGTTCCGGGGGCCTGGAATCACAATACTAATTCCCCCGGTCTGGATTATAGCGGATCGCCTCATCAGACTGCGCTCGTTCAGCCCCCAAACACCCAAAACACGATTTACAGATCAAATTTAGCTGGCTTTCACACCAAAAGTGATTTTTGAAGGTCAGGGCGACAACAGAAGAAGAGTGACAGAAGACATTCTGTAACCCACCAGAGCAGGATGTAATCAACATGTACTGTTAACACCCTCCATAGAGTAGAGGAATGAGGTGAAGGTCATCCTGTTGATGGATACATTTGACCACTGACTTTTAAGGCATAATACAGTATAGAACTGAATCCATAGAGATCCTATTAGTGTCCTGATTCTAGGAATCTACTGTAGCACTGGCTCTGTGTAGAACTGAGTCTGCTTTACTCTAAAATGGTAGAACCTATAAAACTGAATGATGAGGTCATATTAAAATGTTTCCCCTTGTGTAAACAGATGGTTTCATCGTATTAAAAGTTTCAATTGAATGTATGAATACTTTATTTCTGACCCTCGTCTCTCCTCTTCAGCCGTCATTGAGCACGTGCGCGACGGTAGTGTGGTCCGTGCCCTGCTCCTGCCTGACTACTACCTGGTCACGGTCATGCTCTCTGGGGTCAAGGTCAGTCTCTTTGATCGTACTGTGACCATAGGATATGTGCGTGTGTGTGGTCAACTTTTATAGACTTTAGCATATATTCCTTCTGATTTGATTAGCGAATATACAGTAGTGTAAAATACTTGAAAGTACTACTTAAGTAGTGTTTTGGGGTATATGTACTTTACCTTACTATTTATATTTATATACAACTTTTACTTTTACTTCACTACATTCCTAAAGACAATTATGTACTTTTTACTCCATACTTTTTCCCTGACACAAGTATATTTGAAACCAAATACTTTTAGACTTTTACTCAAGTAGTATTTTACTGGGTGACTTACTAGAGTCATTTTCTATTAAGGTATCTTTACTTTTACTCAAGTTTGACAATTGGGTACTTTTTCCACCACTGGGAATATCCCTATATGTTTCTGCAGGGGTTAACTAATCGTACTACGTCTATCACTCATAAGGTATGTGAGATGGACGTGATGTTGGGGATTTTCCTTTGTTACTTCCCTATTTGTCCATCCATCCTTTTCTATGACTCAGAGTCTTTACCAACGGCCCACTGCAGATAACCAGTCTTTCCCTTCTCACACCTAAGATGTTACAGCTGTTTGAAGCTGTTCTCTGTCTGCTTGGTGTTTTAGAGCCCAGTCTCCCAGCTCTGCTCTGTCTCCCATATCTAGTGTTTGTACTAGAAGGTCTATATGTCATGAGTGTCTCTAGTTTCCCAGATAATTACTCTATTTTCTGTATTATTCTCCTTGGTCCTGTGTAGCTCAGTTGGTCAGAGTAATGCCAGGGTCGTGGGTTCCACTTCCGCTCTGGTCACATACGCAAATAAATGCACTCCCTGTACTAGAAGTTGCTTTGGATAAGGGTCTACTAAATGGCATATTACATTCTATATATCCTCTCTCCAGTGTCCGACGTTCAAGCGTGAGGCGGACGGCACGGAGTCGCCAGAGCCCTTCGCTGCCGAGGCCAAGTTCTTCACGGAGTCGCGTCTGCTCCAGAGGGACGTGCAGATCATCCTGGAGAGCTGCCCCAACCAGGTCATCCTGGGTACCGTCCTCCACCCGGTGAGACTGACTGACCCCTCACTTATAACCCCTGAGCATTGTACTATACGCAAAGGCTGGTAGCTCGGACTGTCGCTGAAAGCCAGAGGGCGAGGAAGGATAATTTTGAACGCTGCGGAAGTCTGAGGTTGTTGCACTTAACTGTACTCAAAACCTCACATTGTATGAGGTTCTCTGAATGTGTGTGAGGGCAGGCAATGTATCTCATTCTGTCCAGCTTACTCTTATCTTTGTTTCCTCAATAGTAGTCAACTCTATAAATAGTGTATCATATAAAGTATTGTACTTTATTCTATGTTTTTGTTGTTTCATCTCCAGAACGGGAATATCACAGAGCTGCTGCTGAAGGAAGGGTTTGCCCGCTGTGTGGACTGGTCCATGGCCGTCTACACCCAGGGGGCAGAGAAACTCCGGGCCGGAGAAAAGTCAGTCCCTTCCCCAACCAAAACCACTACCGCAACATACGTCCCAACAGGGTCAATCTGTGAATGTGACCACACCCATTGTTATCCTCAACCGTTTTATTATCCAACCAGTTAGGACATGTGGCTAAGTGTGAATACTTTACAAATGACTCATTTCTTTCTCATTTGAAGTGAGACAGACAACTTTGTCAGTGTGTTCTGACAAAGGTTTGATTGGAGGACACAATAGCATGCTCACCGGTAAATGGCTTGCAGTGTAAAATATATGCATACACACACACACACAACCAACCGTTTGGGGTCACTTAGAAATGTCCTTGTTTTTGTCCATTAAAATAACATCAAATTGATCAGAAATACAGTGTAGACATTGTTAATGTTGTAAATGACTTTTGTAGCAGATCTTTTATGGAATATCTACATAGGAGTACAGTGGCCCATTATCAGCAACCATCACTCCTGTGTTCCAATGGCACGTTGTGTTAGCTAATCCAAGTTTATCATTTTAAAAGGCTAATTGATCCTTAGAAAACCCTTTTGCAATTATGTTAACACAGCTGAAAACTGTTCTGATTTTAAAGAAGAAATAAAGCTGTTCTTCTTTAGACTAGTTGAGTATCTGGAGCATTAGCATTTGTTGGTTTGATTACAGGCTCAAAATGGCCAGAAACAAAAAACTTTCCTCTGAAACTTGTCAGTCTAGTCCATGCGAGAAATTGGCAAGAAACTGAAGCTCTCGTACAACGCTGTGTACTACTCCCTTCACAGAACAGCGCAAACTGGCTCTAACCAAAATAGAAAGAGGAGTGGGAGGCCCTGGTGCACAACTGAGCAAGAGGACAAGTACATTAGTGTCTAGTTTGAGAAACAGATGCCTCACAAGTCCTCAACTGGCAGCTTAATTTAATAGTATCCGCAAAACAACAGTGAAGAGGCGACTCCGGGATGCTGCTTTGTCCAGTGTCTGTGTTCTTTTTCCCATCTTAATCTTTTATTTTTATTGGCCAGTCTGAGATATTGTCTTTTTCTTTGCAACTCTGCCTAGAAGGCCAGCATCCCGGAGTCGCCTCTTCACTGTTGACTTTGAGACTGGTGTTTAGTCATTTACAACATTAACAATGTATTTCTGATCAATTTGATATTTTTTTAATGGACAAAATTAGCTTTTCTTGCAAAAACAAGTTCATTTTTAAGTGATCCCAAACTTTTGAGTGTGTGTAGATTCTTATTTGAGAACTAACAATCACTGAAATAAAGGTTAGACAGTCAGAGAAAATTGCAAAAACAATGAATTTAGCATTGTTGATTTTTATTATGTTTGAGCAAAGGAACACAGCATTAGCCATGGCAAAGTGCAGAGAATTGCAGGAATGTAGCTTTAAAACCGACCATGTTTCTCTCATCTGCCATGCCCCCTGCTACACCACCATGAGGCTCTTTTTGATCCAGAAAAAAACCTCTGAAATATCACGTAAGTTACGTACGTACTAATCAGTGAGTACCCCGAGGGAGGCAGGAAATTGAAATAATTGACCAGGCATAAATCAGTATTGTAGTTGGTCTGAATCCAGCACAGCTGGAGATGTGGAACTTTCACCCTCAGAATATCAATTGAGCCGTCTTTATCATTATCCTTAGTCTGAGTCGTTTTAGCATGGATTTGATTTCATATTCTGGTTTTAAACACATCATGAAAATGTTTAATATCAGATGATGGGAGGTGCTTATTTATTTTTATGTTGGCCTATTGCCTTGATATTTTTTACATATGAACATGTGTATTTGTATACATTTTTATAGGGAATTATATATATATATATATATATATATATATATATATATATATATATATATATATATATATATATATATACTGAGCAAAAATATAAACGCAACATGTAAAGTGTTGGTCCCATGTTTCATGAGCTGAAATAAAAGATCCCAGGAATGTTCCATACGCACAAAGCTTTTCTCTAAAATGGTGTGCACAAATGTATTTGCATCCTTGTTAGTGAGCTTTTCTCCTTTGCCATATAAAGAAGCTGATAATACAGCAGGATCATTACACAGGTGCACCTTGTGCTGGGGACAAAAGGCCACTAAAATGTCCAGTTTTGTCACACAACGCAATGCCACAGATGTCTCAAGTTGAGGGAGTGTTCTATTGCCATGGTGACTGCAGGAATGTCCACCACAGCTGTTGACATAGAATTGAATGTTCATTTCTCTACCATATGCCACCTCCAACGTTGTTTTGAGAATTTGGCGGTACGTCTAACCGGCCTCGTAACTGCAGACCACGTGTAAACACGCCAGCCCAGGATCTCTGTAATAAAGCCCTTTAACGAGGTTCTCCAGTGGATGGGCCTGGCTCCCAAGTGGGTGGGCCTATGCCCACCCATGGCTGCGCCCCGGCCCGGTCGTGAAATCCATAGATGAAGGCCCAATGAATTTATTTCAATTGACTGATTTCCTTCATATGAACTACAACTCAGCAAAATCATTGAAATGGTTGCATTTCTATTTTGTTCAGTATATGAAAGGATGTTTTGATATTTACTGAGAATTGTATGAAAGGATGTTTTCTCCACCTTCATTTTTCTTTTGAACAGATCTGCTTTTCACATTACCCAAGGTCGTCACATCTTCATTGATGATTCCTCTTCTGTTTGTTGACATATCCCCCTTCTAACTGAGTCATCCTTTTGTTTATTAGATCTGCTAAAGAACGTAAAGTCCGTATCTGGAAGGACTACGTTGCCCCCACAGCCAACATGGACCAGAAGGACAGGCAGTTTGTGGCCAAGGTAAGAAGACCCTGCAGGCCTGCATACTACACGGCTTCAGGAGGGTTAGGACTGGGGTTGCATTCCAATCCAAAAGGTCGTCCCCTTCTTTCCTTGTTCACTCCCTTTCATGAATTTGGAAGCGAGTGACGGTAGAGGGAAAAGGAGATGCTTTCTTAATAGTACACAGTCTGTGTTCAATCCATGAGACTAACTTTGCTTTGGTTGTTAGGGGATGTTTCCCTGGCGCTACCTCCATGGCTGTGCTTACTGCAGTATTTCCACAACTGTTTATTTCATATTTTTGTCATAGCACTGCACCAAAAGCAGGACCAGTCCTTGAGAGCTCTGACAAAATATGTGCGCACCCCCCCCAACAAAAAAAGTCCCAGCACAGAGTTACAAAGAGGAAGGGCTTTAGCAGTAACCTTGAACACTTCCTCCCTAGCCAAATGACTGCAGAATTGCCTGCCGTTTCTCCAACGTTCCTAGAACGTTCCGGCTCCGCTCGGAGACACGGGACGGGATATTAGTTCTGGATGTTATTGGTATACGGCAGGAGAAAAGATTATTGTCTTAATATCACAGAGGAAACTGCCTTTGAATCCCAGACCTGGTCTTGTCAGAGTCCATTACTTCCTACTAAGTAAGACGGAGCCACAAATGGAGCTTCCAGTAATGTAGCTCGGCCTTATTGCTGTTATAAGAGGACACATTATAGCCTCTATTGTTTTAGTGTTACCCTTAAAGCTACAGTCTGTGATTTCAAAAACAGCAAAATCCTTTAAGAATAAAGGAATTTAAATGACCTTTTGAACAGCTTCCAAAATCCCAGACACTAGCTTTAAGTACTCCCAATATTCAGAAGTTAGGTGTCTTACATAGTTTGTCTGTTTATATTCTGAATTGAGCCTGCGGTATGGTCTTCCTTTGGACAATCTATTTTCTTTAGGTGACACACAAACCAAGTTGATTTCATTCGCTGAAGTAGTAGCTTTTATGATCTGCTTAGATTTTTTTCAGATCCGTTAGCTGGACTTTTAAGTCCTTGAAATATTCACGGCTAGCCTTTGGTTACATAAAAGGTGTTGCTGTCGCAGCAATCTGCTTACAGAATGAGTTTGTGAAAGAAATCTACACACACACAAAAACTAGCTACGTTAGTGCATTTTCCCCCTGAGTCAGAGAGAAGACTTGTGCTGAAAAAAAGGATCAAACATTTATGCATTGGCTTCGGCTGCCCTCAGATCTCCCCGAGTCCAGGGCAAGGAAGCTGACATGGGGGAGGAGTGAAGTGTGTAGAGGGAGAGGAATGGGGGAGAGAGAGATATGGGGGGGGGGGTAAAGGGGAGTGACAGATAGCGGGGTAGACGGACAGAAGTGATAAAGGAGGGAGGGGAGGGGGGTGGAATTGAGCATTTCCTTCCCTGTGTATTGTTTTTGCAGACAGGCAGGTTCAGTTCCCCAGTAGAGGGATGAGCCCTTGTGCCGGTTCCCAGCATGGTTCCCCATCTCTTCCTCCCCTCCTGCTGTTCTCAGAATAACACTGAGTCCCACCGCCTCAAGTCAGCAGCATGTTCGCAAATGTGTTTAGGGATTAGTGAATTATTGGGTTTCCTTTTTGAGGCACGCCCCGTCGGCGACGCTGCGTTTGTTGTAAAATGTCACCTCGTCAGTGTTGACTACCTCCAAATGGTGTGGTGGGATAGATAGGTGTTGGTTTTGTGGCGACTTTCATCGTTCGGTTCGGTGTTTTGTCACGTTGTCAGCTCCCTGAACTGTCATTGGCCAGTTGGGCTCGCTTAACATCCTCATTGGATTGTTTGGTTTGGGCACCTTGAATTCTCATTTGCTGACCTCTTTGTTCTATTGGTCCCATGATATTGCAGCCTGTCAACTTTCCTGTCATACTCTCCTTCCCAGTCCTTCTCCCCTTTTCCCTCATTATTTTTCTGGGAAGGGATGGATAGAGTTCAGAGAGAGAGCAGCCCAGAAGGGTATCATACGAAGCAGGTTTGAGAAGTTGGCGAGCTAACTTTGGTCACTTCGGAGTTCAACTCGAGAGAACCAGTAATACAAAAGTAACTCAACTTTTAGCCAGGTATGTTTCTATGGCAACAAATCCTGCTCCGGGGCAGGCTAACTCGGGGCTAAATCCATTTATCCTGAATGAAATGTCTGCTCTGCGAG